>NW_019170016.1:0-424183 GCF_001792695.1 Aspergillus bombycis | reverse complement strand
GGGGGGGGGGGGGGGGAGGGGAGGGAACTAGACCCACGTGGATGGGAGATTTTACTGAGCGTGGAATGGTGGAGGTGAAGAATTGGCGGATTTTCCGAGAACTAGACAGTAACTCCCTCGGGAATTTGAGATGCCCAAGTAATCGTTTTCCCCGCGTGAAAGAGAAAGCCGACCCGCTATGAAGGAAAACAAGCAACTGCAAAGTAAAGTCGCAAGTAGAGTGCGTGAGTCTTGATATTTGAGGGTCCCTACCCCTTCAATCCTCAACACCTTGCAATGTTAACCAAACCATCCATTCGAGCTGGCGACATGAAGGACAGTCATCGAAACCCAATCTTCGAAGCCTACGGCATATCGGGAGACGCAGCTCTCGGTGGCAATTCCCAGGGAGCGCACCCTTCCTCCGTCGACAGACCGGTCCACTACCCGCAATGGGACCAACCCAGCAGCCGTGGTTATGTGGTCTCCAACCATATGATCAATGAGCCCCCGCAAGGGAAGTCCTTTCGGATTGTGGTCATTGGCGCCGGTGCGGCGGGCATCGACTTTCTTCACCATGCGCCATCCGCATTGGAAGGCCTGGGGGTGAGTATTGTGTGCTACGAGAAAAACCCGGACGTGGGCGGCACCTGGTATGAGAATCGCTACCCGGGCTGTGCTTGTGATGTTCCGAGTATCTCGTATAGCTTTCCCTGGAAACCCAACCCCCAGTGGAAAAAGTTCTATTCTTCTGCACAAGAGATATGGCAGTATATGCGAGACATCGTCGACGAGGAAGGCATGATGAAGTACATTCAGCTTCAAAGCCAGCTGGTGTCGGCGAGATGGGACGACGAACGTAGCAAATGGTGCATACGAGTCCGACGCGAGGTTCCGGGCGACAAGGAGATTTTCCAAGAGTGGAGCGAAGAGTGCGACCTTCTTCTTAACGGCGGAGGATTCCTCAAGTATGTCACGCTCTCTCTTCAAGTATGTATGGATTTGGTGAGCTAACTATGTGATAGCTCATGGAAATGGCCAGATATCCCGGGGATTAAAACCTTCAAAGGCGATATTTTCCATACGGCTAATTTCAAGGAAGACTATCCTGTCAAAGGGAAAACGGCCGCCGTCATTGGAGCTGGCAGTTCTGGGATTCAAACCGTATCCGCTATCTATCCTGAGGTTGAAAAGCTGTATACTTGGGTGCGAAGTCCAACCTGGATTACGGCGGCGATAGGGCAGAAGTTTGCGTCCAAAGAGGGCCATAATTTTGACTGTGCGTTGCCTCCCCCACAACCAAGAGATGCAGCGCTAATGAAATTCAGATACTGAGGAGCAAAAGGAGTTCTTTGCCAGAGACCGCATGGCATATCATCGATACCACAAGACTATTGAGTATGAACTCAACAACCGATTCAGAACGGTGTTGCGGGACACGGCAGAATCCGACGAATCCAATGCTGTATGGCTCCCAATCATTCTATACCGCCACAAAAGATTAACATGCCTTCCAGTATGCGTATCGGGTGATGACGAACAGGCTCAGATCGAAACCAGAAGTCCTGGAAGCCATGCTCCCTCGGGACTTCAGTGTTGGCTGTCGTCGCCCCACACCCGACAATGGCTATTTCAATGCCTTGACAGGAGGTAAGACAACCGTGCTGCCAGGAAGTATCAAAGCAATCACCGAGACTGGCATCGTCGATGCAGATGGTACCGCGCACTCGGTCGACGTGATTATCTGTGCCACCGGGTTTGACACTTCTTTCCGTCCTCGTTTCCCCATCCATGGTCTGGATAGCACGCAGACGTTGGCTGAAAAGTGGGCTGAGTGTCCTTCCAGCTATCTAGGAATCGCAGTTGATGGCTTCCCGAATTACTTCACATATGGTGGACCTTATACCCCCGTGGCGCAAGGGTCCGTCCTCCCGATTCTCTCTCTGTTGACCAACCACTTCCTAGAGATCATCAAGACCATGCGTACTCAGCATATTCGACGGCTCAGCCCGAAGGCATCTGCCGTGGAAGACTTCCTGGAGCACGCACGCACGTACCTCCCACGCACCGTGTGGGCGGATCCTTGTACCAGTTGGTTCAAACTGGGCACCAAGACGGGGAATCTTGTGATGTGGCCCGGCTCTCGTCTTGCCTTTTTCGAGGCCCTCCGCCACCCTGCCCTCCAAGACTACGATATTGAGTATTGGAGTCGCAACCGGTTCGGCTATCTGGGTAGCGGCTTCGTCGACTTTGAATTCAATAACCCCCCTGAGACCACCTGGTACTTGGATGCGTTTTCCAATAACGACAAATGGCAGCGGGGTAGTGTCGAGTTTTGGAAGTACGCCGACGATTTTCAAGGCCTGAGTGAAGGCACTTTGCCGCCGCCTTCATCTTCATCGGACTTTTGAGTCTAGCCTCGAGCTTTGGAAAGGAGTAGTCACTCGTGGTTGTAGGTTTCTTCAGAGTCTGGTTGATAATTTTTCCTTTTCCTCTTTTTAAATGAAAGTCTATAGATATATTGTTTCTTTTCCTTTCTTTTTCGGTTCGGTGCTGAGGTGTAATCTTAATAAGTATGGGCTGTAGTGTTACGATCAGGACATTCATTTGGCAAACAGTAGGATATCTTAGGCAACTAGAAGTGCTATCATCTTGACGGGATTAGATATAGACTTCTTAGATATGTATTCAAGCACTAGTTAGACAGGAGAATGCTGATTATCGCCTAGGCGAGGAGTTAACTAATGAGATCAACCAGCAAGCCAACGATATGTCAAATTCGCATGGCTCCAGGTTGTATTTTACAGGCGTGATCTCTTTGAGCATATGGGCTGACGTTTCCCTTCCATTCGGGACAAGAACTCCTGGCTCACCCGGTGACTGAAGTTGGGAGCTTGCACAGTCCTGTTTTCTTGCACGGTCCACTGTTCATGCTCGACTTTGAGCCAATCTATAACATTTTTGGCTAGCTGCCTAGGCTGTTCCACAGGAGCGACACCATTGAGGCTGACGACAAATATCCATTTCCATGCGTCCTAGTCTTCGACAATATTAGGTGCTTTTCTCATGCCGGTGCCTTGTGGCACACCTGCTACAATGATATATCCGACCCAGTTATTAACGCCAGTCACAGAGGATACGTCCACTTCGGTACAATGGACATGGGGTTCACCTTGGCGATCGACTCTGTCAAATTGGCAAAGTTCTGACTGGTGACATCCGCTATACAAACAGCCGCAGCACCTCTTTTTGCGAGGAGCCGAGAAGTGGCAGCACCTACACCAGAGGTGCCTCCTCTAATAGCGAATATCTTTGAAGAAAGGCTCATGGTGACAGCGAATTCCGTTTAGGCCCTACGCTACATAGATATATTTTAATAGAAGCGTCTTGATTATCATATTTAGCTTAGCCCTCTGGATTATATTATGAAGATTCGTTCTAACAGTCAGCTCAATTAAGTGGAACCGGCGTAAGCGACCTGTTTCTCGGGTAATATGAACGTAAGGTAATTCGTTCATTATTGATTCTTGTTTTTCTAAATAATAAGCCTTATATGCCTCTTTAAATGTCTTATTGGCCCTGGGCATATTAATACCGATGGTCCCACCTACTGTATTTGCCGAAACACGGCAAATACTTGGCAATACTACGAATCGAGGTTCCGGACAATGTAAAATATTACCAGCTTTACCAATATCAACACGCAACTCTATTGACCAATTAAATATATTATAGATTTCCACTGTACTTATTAACCAATTATATTTATTCTTTCTATAATAAACTTCTGGATTACTAACTAGTCCAATTCCGAGCTATTTACCGCTTTTTTTACTGTTCAGAAAAGTCTTTTTCAAATTTTCCAGAACTAGCAGTATCCTGTTCTTAGGAACTACCAGTACCCTATTCTTAGGGACATCAGTATCCCGTTCTTAGGGATTACCAGCATCCTGTTTTTAGGGACTATTAATATTCTGTTTTTAGGGACTACCAGTACTATATCTTTGGAAAAGCTCAATATGAGATCTTTAGATTCTCTGAGATTCTACGGAGTAGTAATAATATTTGTAAGCCCTAGTAGAATTTTAGGGGCCGGTGGTATATAGATTTAGAAAGCGCGTGGCTTTACGTAAAACCAAAAGATTTCAGTGAGGAATCTTACATAGCCCATTTAGTCCGCCGTAAATACCACATGTAATAAACAAGATTCTCACTCCACTGCCAACAGTATATCCACCCCCTACATGGGTTAATATGCACCAGAAATCCGGATTATGCATGGTGCATTACCACCATGCAGTATGGTTATTCTAGCATCGGCACTGCCGACTAGCCGATCAAATGCTTTTTAGAAATGCTCGTGGCTTGCACAAGCTTTCCCAAGAATAACATCCTTCCCGTCCTGGCCTGCATATGACAAGACGATCTTGAATAGTGAACGACGGTTGACCACGATGCACAGTGGGCTCTCAAACGGCGTGCCTGGGGCTTCCCAGCGTACTTACCCTCGGAAGATATCATTCTGGCGCCTCATGACTGATCACCAAGTCCTCACGAAGGAGATTGTGGAATACGACTATCCTGGGTCTGGCACGAAAGACGACCCCTTTGTTGTATCGTGGCTAAACGAGGATCCCCGCAACCCATTGCAATTCAGCATGGCTAAAAAGGTGGCCATCACACTGGTGACGGCCTTTGCGACCCTGATCGTATCCTTGACTTCGTCTGCCTACTCTGGCAGTATCTCAGACATCGTTCGTCGGTTTGAAGTAAGCACCGAAGTGGCCACTTTGGGCCTCTCGCTGTTTATCTTCGGGTTCTCAGTAGGACCACTGGTATGGGCTCCCTTGAGTGAAAGCATCGGCAGGCAAATCCCCTTTTTTATTTCATTTTTGTCTATGGCTGCCTTTTTGGCAGGGTGTGCAGGGGCGCGCAATATCCAGACCCTGTTGATTCTTCGGTTTTTCGCCGGAACATTTGGCTCTTCACCCTTAACCAATGCGGGTGGAGTCGTGTCTGATATGTTTCCTGCGCGGCAACGCGGATTGGCACTTTGCTTGTTTGCATCCACCCCCTACATGGGTATGTCTGCCTTTCCCTTCTCGGCGAACATGAGAACTTTGGAAATCTGATCAAAGAGAATTAATTATATAGGCCCTGCACTTGGTCCAATGATCGGCGGCTTTCTCTCGATGAATGCGGGTTGCGGTGGGTGGAAGGCCTCTTGGCTGCATGTGCTGGACTGGTATGGATAGTAGTCACTATCTCAGTGCCAGAGACCTATGCGCCGGTCCTCCTCCGCAAGCGTGCCGCCAAGTTATCGCGTGAAACAGGGAAATGTTATCTGAGCAAGCTGGACGTGGGCAAATCACCTGTGGCGTGGACAAGCCGTCTGAAGACGGTATTTTCCCGGCCGTGGGTGCTGTTGTGTCGAGAACCGATTGTTCTCCTTTTCACTTTCTACGCCTCGGTCATCTACGGTACCCTTTACATGCTCTTCGCGGCATTCCCCATCGTCTACGAGCAGGGACGAGGTTGGAATCCGGGTGTGGGGGGCTACCTTTCCTGGGTGTGATGGTGGGAATGTTTGCGGGCGTGGGCTATGCGATTTTGGACAATGGACGGTATGTTCGAACACAGGAGAAGTATAACGGCTTTGCGCCACCGGAGGCGCGCCTGGTGCCTTGTATGGTTTCTTCTGTCACCATTCCGATTGGCTTTTTCTGGTTTGCATGGACCAATTCGCCCTCCATTCACTGGATGGCCAGTGTGGCCGCCATGGTTCCATTCGGTTCTGGCCTGGTACTCATCTATTTGGGTATTGTCAACTACCTGATTGACTCCTATACCATCTACGCCGCATCGGTGATTGCCGCCATGTCAATCCTACGATATAGCTTCGGCGGCATATTCCCCTTGTTCACGACGTATATGTATGAGGGACTGGGGATTCACTGGGCATCGTCCATTCCTGCATTTGTTTCGGTGGCATGCATGCCACTGCCATTCATATTTTACAAATATGGTGCCGATATTCGGAAGCGCTGCAAGTATGCCGCTATTTCTGCGAAGCACTTGCAGACGATACAGGAGACGGCCGAGGAAGAGATACGACGGAATGCTGTCGCGACCCAACCCAATGCTGCGGTGTAGAGGCAATCTCTTTCACCAGCCCCTAGACCAGGATGAAAGCTGCGGACATAACCCGCTGGTAAAAGTAAGAGCGAAGCGGAGGCGTGTGGGTTTAATGTCCAGGAGTTGCGGGACCAGTAGCAGCACCAGGAGCCGGAGTAAACCACCCACTTTACTGACGCCTTTTGACATAGAAGGGATCAAGTCCCGGTAAATATATGTATGCCCTTATACATAGTTGTTCTTCTACAATATCGTAAATTTCTTCAAATACCAGGAGACGAATGAAAGCACACCTTGCATATTATTCATCAGAATAAGACTCTCTATAACTCACATCGTGGGCTCTCCCATATATCCCGCGGACAAAACAAGATATAGAATCTAAGAAAGCCGATCTACAGAATGGACGACCAGTCCTCCGTCTTGATGTACGCCTCCATCGGAGTAACAGCAATCTCAACACCAAGCTAATCAACGTCGGCATATTACAACAATATCCATAACGAAAACATTCAGCTTCCCTCACTAGCCGTCTGCACCTCCGGATCACCCCCTGTATATCCAAACTCATCCACAGACCTGAACGTCTCCGCCAACTCCACCGTCAACGGCTCAGGAACGCCGTGGAAGTACTCCTCCTCGGACACCAGTTGAAAAAAAACGCTGTAGCCCCATGGACCTGCCCCCAGAGCTCCGTCCACTGCGGCCAGGTCATCAACTCCGACACACCGAGTGAGTGTGTCCTAGCCGAAAGATCTACCACTAAGGCCTTAACAAATGCCCCCGTATCCTTCTGCGTCACGACAAACGGCATCACCGACCCAGGCAAAAACGTTCGTTTAATGAGAATCCCCCCCCCCCAATCAGGTTGCTTCTGCGGCGCCAACGGCGGCGACATCTTCCAGTTCGTCACGTAGTGGCCGATCTGCACAAGACTCATCTTCTCCGCGAGCTGCGGATACTGACTTTTGATGATGGAGATCTGCGCAGTCTTGGAGTTGTTGTGCAGCGCGTTGGGGTATTTTCCGCCGCTGGTTTTGGAGAGAGAGAGGGCTTGGGCGGCCGGGCTGGATAGATTGCGTGTGGATGTGTGTTAGTATGTTGTCGCATGTCGTGGGGAGGGATGTACCTGGATACCGGTGACGCCAACAATCACGATGAGTTTAGACATGTTGATGTTTGATTGAGTTCTGCTGATTCTGTATACAATGTCGGTCATCGCAGGACATGGTCGAGGTATATATATGATCATCGGCACTTACCGTAGATGGGCGTGTTACACCATCGCTACATGGTAAGAGGCGGATGAAAATCTATCCGATATGAAGAACACTCCTGCGATTGCGATGAATCTATCCGACTCTTCGTGAAAGGTTCTCTGTGAGTCGGGTTGATCCTGCAGATTAGTAGCCATGTCGTCCGTACGGAGTCCTGCGGGTGAGCCTTCCACTCAGTCGGAGTTGGATTGTTTCCGGTGAGAGATGAGACGGGGATCGGAGGGATAATCACTTTTCCTTACTGACAGTTGGGTTCCAATCGGACTGGGGAAATCTCGCATCCTCCGTTTTATTGGTGTCATCGGATTTTGCGATTTTGCGATTTTGAGACTTTGCGGCTGTCCGGCGTTTTCGGCTTTTGCGGTGTTTGAAAGTCTTACGCCCCGAACAGGATGACACCGTCGGAATCGGCCACGCAACTTCAGGTTACTAAGCTCCGGGGGGGATATATCATTGCGCAGAAAGAAACCGTCATGAAGATCCCACCAGTAGGGCTCGATATTATTAAGGCTAGCATACTCAGAGCACACTCACCTCCACAGCAATCGCCGGAGGCCGCTCAGGGCGAGCACCAAAATGGAAAGGGGAAGACCTTGAGCTGGCGAGAAATCCAAGCACGTTTGAGGGGGCCCTCGGGAAAGTAGCTACGCATTGATCTAGCGTGAGAGGCAGATATAATAAGACGAAGATGCATAGTCCTGCAGCGAGGATCCTTCTATCTCGTGCGTTCTCCATGGTTCAGAAATACTATATGATGACTAAGAGACGGCATCCAGAATGAATTTGCAGATAATCTCATCCATCTTGGCCTGAATTTCAAGACCGCAAATAGGCCACCCCATGGCAAATGTGTGCATCTCGCCCACCATCGCCACCTCTGTGACCTCGATACCGGCTTTCATACATTTTTGATACCACCTTTGGCTGTCACTCGCCAATATCTCCGTGCTGCCATAAATCAGCAGTTGTGGCGGTAACCCAGAAACGTCATGTGTGAGCAAGCTAGATATTTCTGGAGTATCGGGAGGAAGGTCAGAAGGCTTTAGCGCATCGAGCAAAATAGGAACGGCCGTATCATATTCCAACACAATATCGTGGCGAACATTGGGAGATCCGATGGTCCTCGCACCGGTCATATCAAGCCAAGGTGATATGAGGACTGCGCAATTCGGCAGAGAAAGCCCGCAGGTCTTTCCATGATCACGAATATAGAGCAGGGTGAGCATCGCGAGATTGCCTCCGGCGGAGTCACCTGCGAAAACTACTTGCTCGGGTAAGGCTCCACACTGGAGGACCCAGCGATAAGCTGCCAGCATTGATTCACGCTGTGCGGGCCATTTCTGAGAGACTGAAAGAGCTGTGCTCTCGTAGATTGAGTTAGCAGATGTCTAGAGCCCAGAGAGTACCGTTTCACTCACGATATTTTACCGCAACAAACACCAATTTCTTTCCACTACTCTGGCCTTTGGCCGCCCACCGTTGATAGGTCTTTAGATATTGCAATGGATGTCCCGATATCATTCCACCGCCATGTGCAAATATTATAACCGCATCACTAGTTCGTATGTCGGACGAATCTGTCGATGGCACAACATATCCGTCAAAGCCATTGTTCCGAATCAAAATCTCGCGGTGATTTCGAGGCTCGCTATACAAAATGCTTCCCAGTGTTGAGAGAGTAGTCCCAACCCAGGCTCTGGCAATCGAGTTCCGAATCGAGAGAGGCTTGAGGGACCCGGGAATAAAGATGGCACAAATCAAAACGCAAGTAGACCGCAGCACAGCAAGACACAAGATCTTCAGTGTGAGCAATGGATGGGCCCGTATCTCCCCCCAGTGAATGGATAACATTTCTTGTAGATTGATCGAGAAGAAACCAAGCAGCGACACTAGGGTTAGAGGAAAATGGTATTTCCCAAGCGATCAAATGTTGGAAGACAAAAGAAGGGAAGGGTTAAGTACCAGGAGCGACTACTGTGTGACTTTCTAGCTACCTCTCCACTTAACGATATACGGCGCCAGTGACTATTTATGACCCGATCTGGTACATTTGCGAGAAAGTATTATCGTCGCACACGAGCCTCTTTGAATGATCGGGAAATCAATGCTCGGCTTACGCAGATGCCTCGGTCTATGGGCATGCGCTTCGGAGAGGGTTGCCTAACCATTCTTCCTTCCAAACATTGTTTGCTCTATTTCAACTATAGACAGTCGTATCATATCTCTATTTATCTAGGTATGGCAGTGTAGGCATTTGTACAGAGAGTTAGTCTAATAATTAGGCTACGGAGAGAGAATGGGTTAAAAGAATACATCATCTCATCTCATTAGCACCATAGACATCTGCATCGAACACAGGCCATCCTTCAGCAATCAACGTTCCGGAGACAAGAACTAGTATTTGGACCTCTTCAAATTGCTGTTTGACTTTAATGACACATTGACACAGACTGCCTAGGAAAAGCTACTCCAATTCCTCCGACTTTGGTGAGATATCCATTGTTTCCTTTGCCGCCTCATGAAGAACCGACAGACTGAGCCTCGGCATCGTCCTGGACAGATGAACCGCTTCGAGAACCGTCTTGGATGATCTAAATATCTCTTCAATCTCCTCCAACGATCTTCCCGCTGTCTCAGGGAAGAAGAAGTAGACAATAGGAATGGCGGCTGCGTTTGTTGCACACCAGAGAATGAAGTACCGATAGCCAATACTTTCGATAGCGACAGGGGTGATTTCTGCAACCAGGAAGTTGAAAAACCAAGATACCGCCGTAGAAATCCCACACACCGGGGCTCGGAGGTGCACTGGGGCCAATTCACTGGCATAAAGAAACGGGAGCCCAAGATAGCCAAGAGAGGCCACGAAATAGAAAAGATACAAAAAGAATACCCCAGACCGAAGAGCAGCGTTGTTATTTGGATTCGAGACCACACCAGTGAGGCAGGCCATGCAAATCGTAAGCCCTATCGAGCTAGACAGCAGCAGCTTTCGGCGACCGAACCGGTCGACCGTATAAGCGCACACGAAAGATCCAATGATGAAGACTGCCTGAGAAGCAGCAGCCAATACAAATGCCTGACGGGGAGGAAATCCAAGCTGCTTCGAGTAGATCGTCGGTGCATAATAGGTGATTGCATTGATGCCAGTCAGTTGCAGCAGCATTTGGACAGTTCCAGCAAGGAGGAGCCTTTGGAGATTTCGTTGTGGCTTCATGTCGAGCAGCGACCGAAGGCTCTTGTTCTCGGACATCTGGAGGGAGAGTAGGATGTCTCGCATGATCTGATCAACTGACTCGGAGTGGGTATCTTCGTCGTAGAGAGCGGCCAGCACGCCCCTCGCTTCCTCAATCCGGTCCACCTTACAAAGCCAGCGAGGGCTTTCCGGGAGATGAAAAATGAACCCACAGACGACGACGGAGAGGAGCGTTGTGAATGCGAGTGGAAATCTCCATTTGACCGACGATTCCGGGGCAAAGGATATGCCAAAGCTAATCCATAGTGCAGCGGAGGTGCCCATGCCAGCGAATATACCAAATGCAGAAACGTGACGACCTCTGCTCTCTGCTTTGACCAGCTCCGATTGCCATAACGAAATCGTCGCGACTAAGCCTCCGGTGCCGAGCCCGAGAATGATACGAGCGACAATGAACTGAGCCAGCTGGAAGGAAGACGCCTGCAGGATAGCCCCGACGGCTTGGATAGCACTGGCGATGAAAATAGTTCGCTTTCGGCCCAGACGGTCTCCGAAGCTGATGCAAGCTAAAGCCCCAAAGGCCCCAAGAAGTGTGAACAATGCAACCACCGTGCCTGTCTCTCAGTGAATGGATGTCATTCCCGACTTCAAGTCACTGTGACATACCTTGTATTGTAGAGTTATGTTGCCTTCGGTCCTCCGGCACGTTGGTAGTGTCCATAGCAGGGAATTGCTCGTTGAAACCTGGCAACCCAAGCACACCACCAGCGCTTGCGGAATTATAGCCAAAAATCATGACCGCAAAGCAAGCCTCCATCCAGACTGCGATACGCAATCTGGATCCTTTCAGTCCAAAATATGACTTCATTTTCAAATATCAAAATTTGACGCGGAGAAACGACCTTGACTAGCGAGTCAGGTAGTGATGGGCAGGCGCGTATTTATATTCAAGTCTTACTTGTCAATTCAACTTCGACCAAGAGAACCTTTAACCATGAAAAATTATATTCTCATAAAGGAATACCAAAATATTGTTAACTCTATACCAATGCCGTCGGCAATTGACAAACATGCAACGAAGTTAACTCTTCGGCCATGACTCCGTTTCCGGTAAGTTAGGGGGAGAGCGGTAAAACCAGAACTGGTTCTTGGGTTAAATGAAGGCAATAATATTCTGGGCCTGAATGCTGTTTTGAAACCTATATGTACTTAATTGCGAGCAGTGCGTGCGTGTTGATCAGCGTCAATTACCTTCATTCACTTCCCAGCGAACCGTATGACGAGACATGGATCTCTACTCATTCCTCGTTTAGGGATTCAATATTCTCGCTTCTAGATCTATAGTACTTCCTACGTCAGATGTCAAGTGAAATATAAAAAGTAACCAAGTCGGCAAAGGTTCTACAATTACCGGCCTTAACATATTTTACTTCATTCTACAGAACATCACTCGAAGATCCTCCACGGCTTATTTTTCAAGCCTGTTTTCTCCTATCACTGAATACTATACCGAAAGCAATCAAGAACCAAAGGATAAAGAAAGCCGAATAAATTCAATTTCTAACAATCGGGTAAATTGAGTTCACCGATAGACCAGAAAAGAACTGACGTGAATATATCAATCACTTTGGCCCATTTAGGATACCCCGGAATGCGCTGTATTTGAGGCCTCTACAAATTCAACCCTGAGGATTGGTCTACTGAGTCCAAAGCTGAAAGCAATTCACCACGCAGTGTCGGCGAACACTGATCTAAACGCTCTCTCAAGCGTTATCCCAACTACCATCCTCGACGATGAGATCTCACAATATTAATATCGAGATATAGATATTTCGTAAGTAAACCGTGGATCAACATTGGTTCAAAGAGGAAGTCCAGATTACACCAGTCGACACCCCCGCAGCTAAAAATGTTCAACCCGGCGACAGCGGCATATGTGTTATACAATATTCTCGTTCTGAAATGCGGCCAGGAAATCACTACCTTGTGCTTCTATTTCCCACATGGCCTCCCTCGTTATGCAGAAAGAAGGAGCAAAAATCATGGCAGGATGCCATGAAAGTCTTGACCAGTATCAATATCCATCGAGCCAACTAGGTCGTTGACCATATCATTAGGGCCAAGAGGGCCGAACTGGAAGTCAAAAGGCAGTTCGAAGTCCGGAATATTCAATCCGAGAGCAAATTCCGAGTCGCCCGTACACAGTCCCTGCGTTGTCTGTAGCGCGTATCGTCTTGGAGTTTCCGAGGGAGGGTTGAAAACAAACTCACTCTCTAGTTCCTGGCCTGATGGGGTCGAGGCTTCAGACATCGATATGGAGAGACCAGTGGTACGAATAATCTTTTCAAACATTTGCAGTGACGACTTGTTCAGTGACGACATTTTGGAAAGCTCACGCAGAAATTCCAACTCGCTGTGGATTCGGAAGATATTGAGGTATTTTTCATGAGTGCTGACTGGAGTCGTTACCGCTTTCTCTATATGCAGTGCTAGTGCAGTACAAGCGCAGGTGTACCTGGATGCCGTTAGCCAATGTGCATTCATAGGTAAAGAACTGGGGGGGCGTACACAAACCATGGGCAATATTGAGCCATTCGATTGGCTGATATTCGACCTAGCATAACATCCAGCTCAAACATGGCGCTCGTTAGGTTCTTATCTGCGAGCTGGTACAGGGCATTCTTCGATGGGCGTAGGTGGCTCCGAAGCATTCGATAAATGACGCATTCGCAAACGTAACATCTAGTATTTAGGTACAGGGCCCAAAAGTTACTTTCGTTCCAATCTTGCACATCGGATACTTTTAAGCCTTCTTGAAGCGAGCGACGCCAGGATGCCATGAAGTCTCTGATTTGCTCAACTGCAGAGCCAGACTCTGACGAAATAAAATCCTTCCAGAATCGGCCAACTGCTCCCAGTAGTTAGTGTAAGAGTTGTCAATCGAGGGAGCTTGGAAATACGAACCACCGAACTGAAGTTTGCAGCTTTCGATGAGAAAAGACTTGTGTAATTCTGGAATAGGGCGAAGAAGGTCTTCGATGTCTGGTGAGATATTTTCCTCCCCCCAGTCATCCTTCGTGAGAGTCGGGGTGTCGAATTCGCCGTGTTGAAACGAGCGCACGGCTTCCAGTCCATGCAGGGCCAACAGCGTATCCCAACTGTATACAACCCACCAGATACGACGGTAGATTTTCCGCGAGTCCGGATCAAAGTTGCTTGCAGTCCTGCTTCGATGCAGGCCCAGCCGGATCGCGATGCGAGCCGCGTTTGAAATCCAGTAGCGGTGATCCTTCTCCATGTCACGTGACACGTGGGACATGGCGAGCAATAGTGAGCCTTGGAGAATCCGGACTTGACTCTTCTCGCCTCCCACGTCATGCAGTAGCTTTGCCCGGGTGAAGAAGCACCTTTGAGCCGTGATATGATCGTCAAACCCAGCGTCATGCAATAATTCAATGGAGGCATGGGGAATGGCACTGGCAAGAATAGCGTGAAGGAGAAACAAGGAAGGTTTCTGCTGTCGATAATCCCTAGTAAATCTGACACGATCAAACACAGGCGCATACGCGTAGACTCGGTCAAAAAATAGCCGAATTAATTGATCACTGTTCATTCCGTGGATTAAAATTTTTAGTGGGGGACCCCGAGAGTTGGTGACTTACCACACGGCTGAGACAGGAATATTGTACACTCCTTTGTGTCTCAAATAGGCGGAATCAACGTCATCTAATTCGGATATCCCCCCAGGGCTTTCTCGCAGGATTCTTTCCGCCAAGTTATTCGAAGTCGAGCGCCCGAGAGCCTCACTAAGGATATAAATGGAACTGATACCCTCATGATAGTCTGCTTCTCCTTCCTCGACCTGTGATGAACCATTCAATCGGGCTAGATCAGGCGAATCGTCACGCATCTGCTGCTCATTAGGCAATCCTGCTGATTGTTCCTCTCGGGCACTGCCCCCGGACGACGGCGAACGGTGAGGCAGTGGTTCCTGCAATGGAGGAAGATTTGTTTGCGTCGTGAACGACATCTCGGGTGGTCTTGTGGGTACCAGTGTTGGCTGAGATGATCGTCAGTGTGGGAAATGAATCCGAGATATTTCTGAGATGACTGACCGGTCGCCCGTCACTCTGATCTGCCCCCAAAGTCGCGTGATTCGTGATGGAGCCATTGGCATGATTTATCGACGGGGTCGCATTGAAAGCATGACTTCGTAGGTCGCCTTCAGCTGCCTTTGACTGTTGGCGTTGAGTAGGAACTTGGCCGTGGATGTTCTTTGGCTTTCTGAAGTTCATATCAGCATCCCAACGCTGTCGATCGTCAAGGCACATGGAACCTTCGATTCTTCTCCCCGTTCGCTACAGCAATGCAGCTATCTGCCCGCTTACAAATGACGCATCTGGAGCACGGTATCCCAGTCCTTGCCGCATCACAACGCACCTTGCGCTCATGGCAAGGCACGCACGCTTGAGGTTTTCTCCCCATTGCTTTCGGTCGATGGGGTTGGTGAGGCTTCCGATGTTCGACGTTGCTGGTGAAGTCCCAACGAAATGTGGCCATTACCGAGTGAGGTGGTCCGAAAGGAAAGGCTGGTAGGCACTACCTCATTCGAGGTTGATGATATAAGGAGGTTGGCATTGGAAGCGGGGAAGCGATCCGCTAAACCTTAATGCTTCCGGGGTAATCCACACTACTAGTCCTACGAATGCGGGGCTCGAGCATGTATCCGCCCTTTCTGTTCATGTTGGAATCGGAGCCGCCAAGCGCCCCGTATTTGTGTGCTTGGTGGCGCATCTTGTTGGTGTCTATGACACATACGGCAGGTCAAACCGCGCAGTGTACAATATCCTGAATAATGGGAATTGGATGATTGCTGGTTTGTAATATGCCTGGTTGGGGTATGTAGTCAGCTCTGGACCCCATACTAGCGGAGACACCCTCATAAAGGCGACTGATTGGTATTATCTCCATCGTTCTCACTACTAGTACCTTGATCGGGTCAGTTGACGTACGTTGGTGGCCGCCTTCACGGAAAGGTAAAGAACAAACACCTGGAAAGGCCGATGTAACACGATCTAGCGTGCCATTGGTTGCAATCTCGGGTAATGGCAATTCTACCCCACTTTCCAAAGTTGACCGCGTATTCGGCTTTCGCTCTCCCTGTATTTGGTACGGTACAGTCTGGAGAAACAATACACACAGACGAATTGCTGTCGACGCGCACAGCAATATCTATTAGACCTTAAATATCAGCCTGCATGGACTATGATCCCGGTAATTTCTTGTTGGTCCCTACCGTTGGCTGTTCGTCTCGACCAGTCCCTCATCTTCTCTAAAATTCCGTGTTGTTTCTTTGCTCCCGCCCCTCTCCGACACTTTCCCAATGCTAGCAGCCAGAATAACTTTTGAGACTCTTGCCTCGTTGACAACCAATGACCGGTTGAGGCTTTGTGTGGCGAACATTGTGGCTAGAGATTTTCCCATTACTGGTTTTCGCTGGCCTAATTCTGTAGGCCTTTAGTGCTAGTTCTACGCAGTTAGACTATCCGATAATGGATGGATGCTATTGAATTCCGTTTGGTTTTTGCTTGCGCGTAGATCAAAGCCACTGCACGCAGAATTCTATGAGGGCCGAGAAGTTCCTGTGTAAGCAAGAAACGTTAACTCATAATCAAAGGCATTCCTGTCGCCGAGCAGAACACGTCAAAATATAATTGCAACAGTGACACGTGCCTTCAAATGACGGATTGAATGCCAAAACGCAGGCACCGGAGATGGAACCCCACGTCGCCAGGGGTTTGAGGGTTAGTAAATTGAAATTACTGTTCCAGCTTGGGCATTCCGTGTCGCTGGCTTGCGCCTATATCGGTTACCCTCGCGGGATGGCCCACGATCTAGTGGCACAACAGAGCCCTACCACCCACAGGATCTCGTCTCCCTGCATCCTTGGAGTCGTTACTTACCCCTTGTATCTGGGCGTTTTAGCATCGTAATTCTCTGGATTATGTTTTACTACAGTGTAATCTATGCCGGGAAGTTGCAGCACACCTCGGTTTTCTCATGACGGGAGATAGAAGAATATGGCCGGGTTGGACATACGATTCGCCCCTGTCAGCCTTAAACAGGATGAATTGGAAATCCGTAAGTACGGGTAGTCATAGTGAGCACATGCGGGATTTCCTCGTTCGTTTTGTCAGGGCGCTTGAGGAAAAAATATGTCCGAGAGATGGGTTTTCTCAGGCACCGCTAACATGTATCTCTCAGGACAGAAGGTAAATGAGACTCATGAGTCTGATAAGTGTCACGTCTGCGATGAAGAGAGCAGCTAGCTCCATGTGCAGACACCTCTCGATAACCGGCAGGACAAGCGTGATGTCTGCTACTAGAAGGCCATGACCTCAAGCGATACCTCAAGATCTGCGCCGGCAAGGAGACATCCACTTGCCTTCCATGGTGCTATTGTCGTTCGCTACTCATCAGCATCTGCCAAATTGGGAATAATGCTTACATCTGCCGGTGTTGTGGCCAAGACGCTTTCTTTCATACATGCAGGGGGCCTTGTGCGTGAACACGCAGTGTAGACGGTATATCGGTCAATTTCAGTGGCTTCCAAGTTCATTTACCCGACGTACAAGGTATATTCTAGTATGCGAACAGTCACCCCCCCCTCCAGCAATTTGCATCTTTGATAAAAAGAAAGATGATATAATGTAGTCCTGCACATAACACAGACAATCCAAAAGCACTTGTCCAAGATGCTATATCCCGGTTCGCCAAATGCCGACCAAGTAGGCATTTACCGGCCAACAGAAGTGAAACCCGTCTGGTGACGAAGACATCGTAGCTACCCTGTCGAGGCAGACTCCATAATACACCGGTCGGATTTCAAAAGGTGCTGCAATACACCGGCTGGGCAGAAGCAATTGTTGATGAATATAAATCCAAGTCTGTCACCCGCTTCATCAATGATCTTCAGCCAAGCTATCTTTCCCTTTTTGCTCCAGACATAGTCTTTCCACTATACTCCGTACATCCAAGTACATCATTACGCCCATCATGACAGTCGATACCAACATATACGATGCCGTCATCGTGGGAGCGGGGTTTGCCGGAATCTATCAATTGCACCGATTCGTGAACATGGGCATGTCTGTCAAGCTGATCGACAAGGCGGGAGGCCTCGGAGGCACATGGTACTGGAATCGGTACCCAGGAGCTATGAGTGACACCAATTCAGTTGTCTATCGCTATTCCTGGGACCCCGAAGACCTGCGCGAGTACAAATGGCCGAGACATTACGTGCGCCAGCCCGAAGTGTTGGCCTACCTCGAGCATGTGGTGGAGCGCTACGACCTTGAGAAGTACATGCAATTCAACACCGAGCTGGTTGGCATGGAATACGATGAGGTTCGGAAGTTGTGGAAGATCGAAACCCCCAATGGGCCCCTCACAGCTCGTTATGTGGTGACGGCCCTTGGTTTGCTCAACCGCCAGAACTGGCCGGATATTCCCCACATGAAAGACTACCAGGGCGAGATCCACCACACCTCCAACTTTCCCAAAGAGTACGACTTCACCAATAAACGGGTCGGTGTCATTGGGTGTGGGTCTACGGGCGTTCAGGTCATCACCGCGCTGGGACCCCAGGTGAAGCATTTGACATGTTTCCAACGACGCCCCCAGTACAGCGTCCCCGCCGGGGATGCACCCGTGACGGAGGAATATCGGGATTACCTCAAGGAAAACTACGATCAGATCTGGGATCAAGTCAGGGGGAGCTTTGTTGCCATGGGATTCGAGGAAAGCACCGTCTCGGCTCTGGAAGTGTCCGACGAAGAGCGTGAACGCATCTACCAGGCGGCGTGGGATAAGGGCAATGGGCTACGCTTTATGTTTTGGACGTTCAAGGACCTGACCACGAGCGAAGCGGCCAACAAAACGGCCTGCGATTTCATCCGCCGTAAGATCGACCAGATTGTCAAGGATCCCAAGAAAGCCCGAAAACTGAAACCGACCGAACTGTACGCACGACGGCCGCTCTGCGATTCCGGGTACTATGAGACCTTCAATCGCGCGAATGTGGACATTGTGGATGTCAAAGCCACGCCCTTTGTGAAATTTACGCCCACCGGGATCCAAACGGCGGATGGCGTGAACCACGAACTCGATACGGTGATCTGCGCGACCGGATTTGATGCGGTGGACGGCAGCTACTCGCGACTGGGGATCCGAGGCCGTGGTGGCAAGACGCTGCAGGCTCACTGGGAAACTGAGCCCCGTACTTTCATGGGCTGCGCCATGGCCGACTTTCCCAACTTGTTCATGGTGAATGGCCCCCGAACGGTCTTCGCGAATATCCCCCCGTCCATTGAATCGCATGTGGAATTCATTACCGATCTCGTGGCCCATGCCGAAGCGCAGCGAAACGGCGCGAGGCAATCAGTGGAGGTCGAAGTAACGAAGGAAGCGGAGGATCGATGGGCAAAGTCGTGTACCCAGGCTAGTGAGGGAAGCCTGTTTACCAAGACCGATTCGTGGATCTTTGGTGCCAATGTGAAGGGCAAAAAGAAGGCCGTCCTCTTTTATTGGGGTGGTCTCGGTACATTCCGCAAGATCCTTCGCGACGAGAGGGAGGGTGGCTATAAGAGCTTCATCCCAATCCAGTGATGGGCGTTGGTGGTACTACCAGAATGTTCATTCTTCACATGTGCGTTGAAATTCACGTCCAATACATTGATTACTTTGTACTACATCTCATGGAATCCCTCGTATCTCACTGTACTTTGCTATGCGTCAAGTTCAGCCTGCTCGATGATAGTCCCTGCCCAACCCCGATGTTCCTTCACCGCAATAATTACTCTTAGTTATGTCAGTGCGTAAGGTATGGTCACAACGTAGTTATGTGACACCAGAGTGGAATAACCATGGGCCAACACTACTAGTTACTCTAGGTTCACTACACCAGAATTCAGAACCGGCGCCCGGGTCTCAGATTCACAGATTCTCTCGGTCAAACAAATAACTGCTAGACCAGAAAAAGTGTGATCGCACCTATTAGGCTTGATACAGTACAGTCCGTCTTGGTATCTTTCCACATTGACACTTTCTCAAGACCTTGTGCCACGGCCGTGCTAGTCCTCCTCCTTAAGCTTCTATGGCTGCAGACACCTTTCAGAGGATGACCATCACGAACTCATTTTGCCCGAAATACCGGACAAAGTGGTGTGGAGCATATGCCGTAGCGTTGTTCCTGAATTACGAATATACTAGGATCAGGAAGCAAGGCCACCTTGGGGAGGGGT
This sequence comes from Aspergillus bombycis, assembly GCF_001792695.1. NCBI lineage: Eukaryota > Fungi > Ascomycota > Eurotiomycetes > Eurotiales > Aspergillaceae > Aspergillus > Aspergillus bombycis. Next base: position 404,297 of record NW_019170016.1, on the reverse strand, counting down.
GGTCGCAACATGCAAGTGCTGGTCCAAGTTGACATTCTGTTGTTTATACTGGCGGCTACAATCTATCATTTTCTTAAAGACCTGAAATGGTTACCTAAAGTGCGCCTAATAAATTTCTTGGGACCTAACAACAACATGATCCGCTTCGTACGTGAATATAACTGACTTACCAATCCTCAATCGACTTCTAACACATGCAAAGGAAACAAATCCAGCCAAACTCCAAGAAGAACTCAATGAAATGATCGGTATGATCATCAGCATAATCATCCTCCTTGCCACGCCACTCTCAGGTAATACTGTGACAATATGTTTTAATCGCAAAGAGAAAAATGCTCAGGCATGAGTTGTGCCATTTCTTTCGGTTCTTGGTATACCAGATGATCCAGATGTTTTTGTCATCTATCTTTTTGGAATTTCGTGCTGAACACTCCTAGTCACTATCGCATACATGATGCAGCAACAACTAAAAAAATGGGATTTTACTACTTTCGAATCTTACAAAAATTCTTTAACCACAGTATCTGCAACTTACGGTACCCACGTATGGATCGGAGCGAATGGGTGTTGACCGTGAGCGAATTGCTCAACATTTCTTACCAGAGCCGCAATACTCGTGCTATTACTGGGTATATCCTTCACTTCAGGCTGGGTCTTATGGACGCGAAGTAGTCATATGTCACTCCTTAAAAGAGCATTTTCTCCATTTGTTGGAGGGCATACCCTTAATGGGACTTGCCTCTGACGTGACATACGTACAAGACCCAAGCGTCGCTATCTAAAAAGATCCTAGGCCTCTGTGCTTCGGCCTTAGTAGCGGTCGGCGGCACTTGTAAGGTCACTTAGGAAGCTAAAGCCCGTTCATACATTCTGACTCAACGGAGGGTCTAGCTAGACAATTACTAGCCAACTCTTTGTGTGATGTCCATCACTGTGAGCAGAGATCAATTGGAGTGTTGTTGTAATATTAAATCATAATCCAACATGCGGCCCGCAGCCGACCACGCCGGCGAACATAACGCGCGGAGCCAGAGTTATATTGATTCGTTGAGCAGCTTGGTGTATACAGGTAGAGTGATGGTGACATTGGGATTCATTTACACTGACCCCTTACCGAAGCCATGTGCGGTATACGAGAACTATATACCTAAGTATGTACACCTGAGATCGTCAACTTCCTGACACCAAATTGAAGCCTCATCACAGCCTCTCGTGGCCAATTGCCGCTCCCATTGTTAGGCTGCTCTTATGGTGCACGAAGACGAAACGGCTACGACACCTCGGCAGAGTACGATACGTCCTGAACCGTCTTCGCCCTCGGCATGATGTCTGGTATACTTTTCTCACCTCCGTTTGAGCAACACGCCACTAGCACGTCTCGAATTTTCTTCCGCTATTCCAGGACCATGGGTGTGTTGGTAAGAACTGCAATAAACATTCCCGGAGCTGCTTCGGGCCACTGTGTCTTTCTTGAGGCTGCCTGGGCCCACAGTGCTCAGGTACTGATTTTGTCTGTACTAGGCCTCACTGCTATATAGTATCTTGCTCCGGCCCAAGCTCCAAGGATAGTATCTGCACTGGCCCGGGTTGTATGACAGAAGATGGTGACTGTGACGTGAAAGAGGCCGAATACTGTACTGAATAGATTAGTAGTACCATAATCACTCCGGCTTCCATCTGTTCTACCCAGACAGTGACAGCAGCAGCCTGTAAGACAAGTATTGCTGGCAGTGCAAACGGAACCACTGTCACCAAGAAAGTCGACAAGGATAGTTTGGTCGAAGGAGCTGTGACATATATGATAACGACGTGCCAGCCGATGCTGCAGACGATTCTATTGTCGGTTCTCTCGAAAGCTACTACTCTAGTTATTGGTCCGCTGTAGATGCGACTTCCGCCAGCTCCTCGAGATATTTACCTATGATACTATAGCCCCTAAGCTTAGGGATCAAGTTGCCTGAAGTTAGCGACGGTCGTACCTAACCTTGGGGGCCACAACACTGGAGATCAAAGTAGAAAAGTCGTAAATATCTTTGGAACGCGACTGAACTAGTGAATTATCCAAGTATTTCAAAACCTATGATTGGTTGATATACATTGCGCCCACCACCGTATTGCTCGGAATTTTAACCCGTTACCCGTCGATATCCGAGCACTTAGACCACTATGACTGGTAGGTAATAAAGTGGGATCTAAGCAATAGATTCAATTGGCTTATCTGATAGTAAAACTTTTTGTTCGTTTGTTACGCTGCCGCGTTAGTACGTGCAGTCGCTTTAACCCCCCCCCTTCCCCTTCATCCCTGCGCAAGGGTTTTGCCCCGCTCATGCACTAAATACCCTGCACGGCAGTTGAATCGATACACTTAAATATAACCACCGATTCCACCCTTCCTTTTTCTCTCTCTCAGTTCATTTTCTGGCCAGCTTAACTTATCGCAGTCGAACGATCCACGGTAGAAATGTCGAAAGGTCATTCACGGGAACTCCTCCTCGTCTTCCTTCCATTGCCAGAACCCAAGGAAGCAATTGACTTCATTCGCCAGCAATTTTCTACTATAGAGGTGGCATTCTTTGAGATTCCCCCTGGTACATTGGAGCTCACCGATGATATTATTCCTTCTGGTTAGAGGACCGCTTGGCAGACCCAATCACAATTACAGCTAACCGGGAGACTTAGATTTACTTCAGAGGGTAACCATTATGACGACAGCTTTTGGTGTTGTACCGCATCCCGATCAAACTCCTCGGTAAGCCACTTGGATCCACTGTGAAAGTATCAACGGACGGTCGCTGATGATGTCGGCGTAGGCTGAAGTATTTGCACTCTTTCTCGGCTGGTGTGGATCATCTGATCAACCATCCTATCTTCCGTGACACGAACATACGCATGTCCACAAGCTCGGGGATCCACGGGCCGCCAATTGCGGAGTGGGTGGTCATGAATTGGCTTACCTACTCAAGAATGTATTCCAAGATTCTAGAAGCCAGTAGCCAGCATCGTTGGCTGACGTTCAAGGAAGTGACTCAATGGGGGGTTGATGACCATGTGGGCCAGACTGTCGGCATTCTAGGATATGGTAGCATTGGACGCCAAGGTAAGACAAACACATGAAAGAATAATATCCTCTTCTTCGCCACCGCAGTGAGTGGTGTCTCGTTTTCCACTTTGATGGCTAATATCAATTAGTTGCTCGTGTTGCATCTGGTCTCGGTATGAGAGTCCTGGTATACACGGCACAACCAAGGCGAACGCCAGAGTCGCGAAAGGATACTGGATTTATCATCCCAGGGACAGGAGATCCGGATGGTCTGATACCTGAAGCGTGGTATAGCGGGCGAGACAGATCATCACTTCATGGTTTCTTGGCCCAGGGCTTAGATCACCTTGTGGTCTCTCTTCCCTTGAACACGGGAACTGCCAATCTGATCGGTAAAGAGGAGTTAGACATCATGTCTGCACATTGCAAGTCCACCGCTCAGAAGCCCTTCTTAACCAATATATCGCGAGGCAAGGTACTTGACCAGGATGCCCTGCTATCGGCACTGCAGTCAGGGGCCTTGGGAGGTGCGGCGTTGGACGTGACTGACCCTGAGCCACTGCCAGTGGACCATCCACTCTGGGAACAGCCAAATGTGAACATCGGTTCACACATGAGTGCATTCGGGAAGCGGTACTGGGCTCGCTCACTAGAGATTCTACGCCTCAATTTGGCCCGTATACGTGAAGGAAAGGAGTTGATCAACGAGTATCATAGGTGTTGATTTAGCGATCGAACCAGTCAAACATCTGCTCTACAAACGAGGTCCATGAGACCAAAGCTAATTAAGCCTCTGTTGTGGTGTGCTCCCATGGATTCATGAAAGACGAAAAGGAAATCGAACAAACGGTTTATTCCCTCACGGCTGCTAGTGAAAGATACACGTTGGTCTAGACAGGTGGGAGCCAGGCAACCTTGGTGACTAATGCTAAAGTTCTGCTATGCAGGCTCTGCTATTGGCGAAGCTTCAGTGATGTCCTAATCATGGTAAAGTCGGTCAATCGAATAGCTAATACATGCGAGATCTCTATTCCCGACTGTCGTCCCGTCCATGCAATCAATCTCGGAGGAGAGGAACAATTATCTATAATGCATTTTTATCTCTGTCCGCATATTTCCATTGATTCCTTGCTATCAATATGATGTGATTCATGATACTGATTACCAGTTTAGTGAGGTGGGTTACAATAAAGAAAATAGAGACCAGCAGAGAGAAAGAGACGGTGGCATTTCTGAATACTACGGAGTCATAAAATTTCCATCATTCTATTCTATTATACTCTATCATGAATGCAATCCTTATCAAAGGCTTTCTAAGAAATATATATAATATAGACTACCCATTCTAGTAGCTTAAGGGCTTTTGTAGCAAAGGCTGGACCTCAGCGTAGCCCATCGTACGAATATAAGCACGATTTCCATGTGCAGCGGGAATGATCGCTATGCAAAACCAGACCTAAATGAACACACTGACCTTTCTGCATTGAGTCCGATATGTATCTGCCTGACATTGAATATTAGTAATACAAGCTCTATGTTTCTATTTCAATAAGTCTTGCTTATATTACTGAATAAGCTTTGGGTTGGAAAGTACACAAGGTACGTTCATCTAACCGTGAGCACCCCAAACTGTCATCGGATATCTGGGTGTCATACAGTACAATCCGGTTTAAACCCCATTTGTTGAAGGTTGTACTATGGGATGCTGTAAATAAGGTGGCTCAACGTCATTATAGATTCTACATCCTAATCACTATTTGCATGTGTTTTGGTCAAGAAATAGGAAGAATAGAAATGGCTCAAGGTTGTAGATATAAGAATAGAAAGACTGTAAGAGTCTCGCAAAACCACGTGATACATAAAAACAAAGCAAAAACAATCATTGAACAAATATGGTTCCAGAAAAGGCAACTCCGATAGGATATCCACCGAAGGCTCCCAGGTGGATATAGATATCTTCTCCCCGTCACGGAGCCACGTATAGCACAGTATAGCCCGAGACCAGGAGCCAGATCACCACTAGCCAATGCCATTGTCCTGGAAGAAGTCATCTATATATATGGAAATATAACGTAAGGCTGAAACCGTCATGGTACTGCCATGATCGCAAGAGCAAGTCTTAAAGGCACGCCAGCTTCGAAGCAGAACCAGTACCCCTGGCCTACGCTCGTCATGAATCAACCAGGGCTGCCAGGGACTTATGGCTTTAAGGGTCAAGACGTGCAAAGGCGCTGGAAGAACCATTCTCCCAAACTCAGTTGACTTTTCAGGTTCGTGGGTGCAGTATCAGGCTGCCGTGCGCGGTCATTTATCAAGCTTATCCTCTACCTGAAGCAAAGGCAATTCTATTATCAGTATACAGTGAGTTGAAAAACCTTGGAGCTCATACCGTCATAAGGAGGGAGGCCTCTCAGCCAGTTTGTCAAATTAATCAAGTTCAAAAGAAATCGAGGGAGGTTCATGACGAGATCGGCAAGCTTAAGTAACCCGTCAGAGATATCTTTCGTGGAAGAGTCCATGGTCACAGCGGTTCTCTGTTAAGGCAATACTCAAAGGAATAGTCACTGTTTGAAATGTAGAGTAATGTGGAGGTGATGGGTCGAAAGAATATGGGGGAAAACCCAGTTATATACGTCTCGCCAGGCGGGAAACTTCCCTTAGCTATTGTAGGTCACTATTCTGGGGGCTGATCACACTAGCTGTGATTAGGAATAGCATATTGAAGGTACTTAGTGTTTATTCCAATTTTGGAAATGGTTGGTTGTGTGCTCTTGGGGTGAGCTTGTGTAGGTAGGGTAAACTTGAAAAGGTTTCCACCCTACCAGGGTCTGGTGAAATGGGATAAGCTCTCATGAAGAGACAGCAGGCATCCACAATATCTAAAAAAAGCAAAATTTGGAAAAAGGGAACCAGAAAGGCATCGAATTGGGGCTCTTCCAGACGGACAGGGGACGGCGACTGCTTAGGAGCTTTGCTTAGATCCAGAATCATTTCCACAAGTCGGTGTGCGTTCGTATGAAACACAAATTCGAATTGTGGTAAATGGTAAAATACCAGTTAGGTCCATTCCCTTCAACAGATCATGGGCGAATAGAAGACGGTGTCGACAATCAAAAGCGGTAGGTCGGTGGTGTCTGTAAATACAGTATAAAGAGGCAGAGAACGACAAACTTTGCCAATTCTCAAACAACAGACGACAATCCTGCTTCGTATCGGGCCACTAAGACCACGAAGCTAACGATCAAAAAAATTTCCTAGCAACAGATTTCTCCTGGGAAACTGTCATAAGGGAGGCTGAATACAGACAATCTCCCTGAAAGGAGTAAACAAGGTTTGAGGCTACATGCAGCCACCATGCAGCTTTGGATAGAATCACCTCGAATGTCCAATTTCAAAGTTTTCAATGTTGATATCTGTCTTGTCTTTTCCTTTTCCTTTTCCTTTTCCTTTTTTTTCTTTTTTCTATTGTGTACCTGCAGTGTTATTACAGCCAACGGCGATCAAGTCTTGTGGGCTGGACTACCGTTCCTCCCGGACCTAACTCACTCAACTTCAACAAGATCATTGTTGGCCTGGGCACTATATCTCCTGGGCTCTGTAGCTTATGGTTTATGTTTTTTATTTGACGTTTCTTCTACAATTTCTGTTTTTTCCCCTTGTTCTTTTGCTCAGTAGAGCAACTCGCTTCTAGCATAGACAAGACATGGATATATTTTCCCTGACCATTGGTCCGCACCGTAGGAGCCACTGTTGGTTCATCGCTTCGTGTTTTTCCCTCCAGAAGGCTCATCCAGTACTCATTGGACTTCATGACATTAAACTTTCGGTACTACATGAAGACAGACTGTGTCGTCCTTGGTCACCGGATGTCTGTCGAGTCACTGATGACGTTCCTGGTTCCATGGCTGGATTCTCCACAGTGGATAGTGGGGCCGGAAGAAATGAGTTGGTTCATTGATGCATGTCTTGAGCGGAAGGCATCGGTCCCAACCGAGGTGATTATGGGCTCGGACGTTAGCCTTCGCTAATCCCTCGAGCAGCAGTCCTTCCCGTCCGCCACGGGCCATTCCACGGAAGAAGCGGTGAATCACATTTGATCTGGTTGGATATCCTGGGAGTCGGGTCCACAGAGCCATGTAAATCCCGTGGGTTGCGCCGCGCCAGTTTGAAGGGATGTTCGTTAAGGTTCGGGTACCCTATCTACCTCCGTAGGCTTGGAGTTTGAACTGCCTACACGTGGGGGATGTAGCAGCGATCCTCTACGGCCCATGTATGCCATGCGATGGGTCCATTGCTGTAGGGACTATATACAGCTGAATCACAGTCACACCCGATTTTGTAGGTGGGTTAGCGCCTCGGTCGCGTTTAATCATGCCGTGTGTCCCTGCATCCACGGAGTACTTCGGACGATCAAACTCTCGAGCCTGTATTCCTCATCCGATGCTTGGCCCTGTCTAGTTTAGATAACCTGGTTTTTGGGAACAGTACATCAGATTGGGTGATACACAGGTATGTGGCCATCCTCAAGCCAAGACGGCGTGGCTGTGTGCTATGCGCGACTGTGCGATGCTTCTAGGATTGGCACGGGATACTAAGACATTTGGGCTCGCTGTTGGTTCGGGGAAGTTTGACCGTCCACCACTTGGCCTGCATACAAAAGTACGAAAGCAAGAGATGCGACACGAGAGGCGGTCGTACCTTTGCCGTCCATGCATGCATGAATGGGAAGTGATGGCGCGAGTTGGGAGCCAGGTCCATCATCAGGGGGCACTTGAGTCGAACCCACAGCATTGCTTCGCCTCGCTTAGCTTCCAGCTTGGAAACCAAACACGAGCAAAAGTACGGACCTACCTGCAGGATCGACAGGATAGCGGTTGTCAATGCCGCTCAGATTTTACTATACCTCCCAACTCTGCACAGCCTTTGCCAGCTGTCCAGGCTAGCCCGAGTTGTTGTTGATGTATCCCCACTCTGGCAAGGGCCCAGATAAATGAATAGATTAATCAATACACAGATAAATCAATAACAGTGTGATGATAGAAAGTCCTCCGGATACTAATAAAACTATTTGTAAGATACTCCTCAAGGTCACCAAGAACGGAATGTCTGATTTTATCTTACGTTATCTTTACAGGTTTTTCTAAAACGAAGATTTTCTCTCCGGTCGCCCAACCGTTGACAACTTACAGGCCCACTTTAATTAACTTAACATAATCCATAACCGGCTCAGCGAAATGTGCTCCCCCGGTTACCCTTGGTCTTCTAGCACATTTTCTCATCCTAAGATCCCAACAATAAAACAGGGCAGGAACTTAACATGGCCGAGCCGCAGGCCCGCTGCCCGCTCCCCGGTTACGTTAGCCTAGACGCGCCGACGGATTGCCATCCACAATGAGGATTCCCCATCAGGGTTGGCTGTCGGTTAGCTTACATCGGCATGGTGCTTAATTTAATGTCTTCCAGGAACCATCGTATGAACTGTCGATCGTTGGACACTGCAAATGGTTGTAACGTATATGGATTGCATTCCAAGACCATCCCACCCCAGAGTACCTGGATCCACGAGATGAGAACATGATGGAGTAAGATTTAATCACCAACCGCTGGACGTTGCTGCCTTCAGGTCTGGGCTCCGGAACGGGAACGGTTGGCCAACAGATCCTTGTTCCTGATGGCTTATTGGACCATTGCTTTCGTCCAATTTCCCTTGACCATCGGATCCTGGGTGGGTATTCCGAGATCTTCTTCGCCGCATGAAAAACATCTAATAGTATGATTAAATTAAATCTGCGTAAGCCAAGGAGCAGGTGCTGACAAGAGCATTTTACGAGAAACCATCGACCAATGACCTCAGTGCTGTACGTACCTGAGCTCCGTGCAGAGAACCCGTTGCATAACCTTTCATGCATATGGCGAGGTCGACCACGACAGAGAATATTCTCTGTTCAGCTAGGCCCAACTGCGTAATAGTCGGGGACTTCCGCTCCATCGTATATAACACGTCGGATCCGAGTATAAGGATAGACGCCCCATGGAGCCGCGTGACCATGTATCCATGATTTTGAGTTTGGCCGGACACAACAAGAAAGTTGCTCTTCTTGGAAATGAAGACAACGAGTGAAGGGGAAAGGGAGATTAGCAAAGTCCACGCCAACTATGCCAAGCATAGCCCGACGCAATTCCATTAGCATGCTAATCTTCTGAAGTGTAGGCTATCAGGGCTGCGTCTTCACGCATAGCCAAAATGGCCATCACCCCAGCAATGAGGAGTTCGGAATCTACATTACCAGCAGATAGATGATCTTCGTAGATGAAAAAGTTAGCATTGGTCTCAATCTGCGCCAATTCCCTATGAGGCCTCAGTATCTTTCGGTTATGTTTCTCCCGCACACTTAATCTCCCTTTCAAACAATAGTTTCGTACTAATACACTGTGCCTCGACTACAATAAGTGCCTTTATCAAGTCATGACCCGTACATGAGGTTCGAAGCAACTATTGTTGAAGTACCATGCAGTTATCTGGGCTTTTATTGCCAAGGGCAACCCAGAGAGCGACAACATTGGTCTTTGCCCTGGACTAGTTAGGTACAAGGGTAATCAAGCGCTTTGACATTACGAGGCACACTGTCAGAGGTCCTCAATGCTCATCTTATGATCATGCGCTGGCATACAGTCCTCCTTTTTTTCTTTTTTTTACTTTTAGTTATAGGGCCTTCACACAAGCAGGCCCAGTATTGAGTAGTTAGTACTGTTGTATTTCTTAAATGTATAAATCAGAATAAACAAGTAAAAATAAGAGAAGGGTGATCCACTATTCCATGGCTTTCATTCTATTCGGACGGAAATACAGAGAGCTTGGCCACAAACAGGGCGCGAAAACCAGGGTTTGGGAAGATCCTGTTGAATCAGCTTCGGAAGTGTGAGTTGTACAGAGACAAATGAATGTAAGAAATGATTCTACACTGTTGAGAGGCTGCTTTTCATTCTACGTGACAAGCGAACCGGATTGTTGTTTCAGATCGAGCATCATAGCGCAGTGGCGCCTACTACTAGTAGCCATTTGCTGACTACAATTCAAAATAGTTGTTAATCCACAGGGATCAAGAATGATTACATATGAACGGCTTGCTGTCTTCCTAGGTCTGGTGCTGTTTTAGCGCTTTCCCCTTTTTTCTGTTTTGTTATTTTGTCCCATTTCGTCCCACTTCGGCTCACTTCGGCTCACTTCGGCTCACTTCTGCTCACTTCGGCTCACTTCTACTCACTTCTGCTCACTTCTACTTACTTATCACAATCCTATCTGACTTTTTCTTATTTTTTCTTTTTTTCTTGTCTAGATGTAGGGTGGAATTACATTTTCTGGAGTTCTATGTTGATGTCTGGACAGGGAAATGTCTGCTATCTCCATATTCATCGACTATTGGTAAGTGAAACGGTTCTAAATGATGTCCTTACACTAACCCAGGCGTTGTTACTGGAGATGGAACTTGTACTATAGTTGGAATGCTAGATATGAAGCGTACTGTTACAGACCCTTGTCTAGCATACCTTATCGAGAAAGCGGACACGAAAGGATAGAAATAATAGAATACTAAGGGCCAGAAACAGCTACGTGATCACCAGCAAAGAGTTATTGAAATATTCGACAATACTGTTAGCGAACAGCTGATATCAGTCTTATTATATAATAATCTATCTCGGGATCTATTCTTATGGGACTATATTGGGAGTATACAGTACTGTATACTATAATTAAATATACTATACTATCTATTCTATGGAGAGTTATCATAAAAGTAGATAATTCAGAACATATAATGATATTTATTTATATATTTAGTCCAGTTCTTTGTAATTAATTAATATTATTACTATAGCGTTATCTTTGCTAGTAAATCAGTCTTAACTTATTTATACTCTTCTAACTACTAAGTATATATATTTACTCTAGATGTCAACTTTTTATCATACTGATCATCTATACCATGATTCCAGACTATAATAGAACATATATACCTACTACCCGTGTATATGTATCGCAATCCTAGCTCTGAACCCAGGGGTGCCTTGTTCAGGAGTGTTTCAATATTTGCAATTATTGTCAAACCCAAGACGTTACGACCTTGTGACGTTTGAACGAAATTCATAATATTTGTAGAAGCTTCAACACATCCACAGCTTTTGAACATTGTGCCCATTGAATATTTCAACAACATTGAATAAGACCAGTTGGCTATTTTGCTTGCATCTCCCCACATGTGCAGCTCCTGAGGTTCAAATGTTCGGTTGGATGATTCAAGATTTAGTCTACACGCTATGTTTGAATTCATCGTAAAGCGTTGGCAAGAAGGTATTGAGATCTATTCCTCGGAATCAAGTCAGCTAGCAAATAGGGATCCACAATGAATGAGGGTTGCTGGTACTTACGCGACATCTCGATCCCACAGTGTACCATCAAGTCATGACCGACTTGGGGAGATGCTCCCGCGATCCAGAATCGCGATCGAAGTTCCCGTCGGCCATTACTCATGCGCCGGACTTGATGAATCAGGTAAGATTGGTCATCAAATCCCGATGTGATATGCGCTTATACGCATGTCAGCGTCTCATTGCTCCTTGCTTGAAGTCCACGATAAAGGGACATACCGCCAATGTGGATATGACCAACAACCATCGCCTCGACCCCCTGGTCGTCGAATTTTCTTTTGTCAATTCCCAGTTCTGCGGGATCGATGAAGGCGATCGTCAGCTTGCCGCCGTCATTTCCGATGAATTCCGAGATGAAGGAATAACTGCCTATATAACGACTTGGTAGGTCTTCCGTAGACCATTCAAGTGTATTAGGATGTCTCCAGGCATACTGGTGTGCAATTGGATTCCACAGTTTGTATCTTGTGTCGGTGAGCGCAATATTAGCACTCGGACTTTTTATTCAAATTGATGTTGGCAATTTCCAAATTAATGATGTACCTTGTTGTGTCTGTCAAGTGCCAGCCAAACCACCAGTTGTACATGTCACCGGTTACTGCAAAAGAGCCTCAGTAGACTTGTACATGGTACGGGATTTCATTCCAATCCTAGCTACGTTGACTAACCTTCTGGGATCTCCGTTCGCGCGGCGATGAAAAGTGTCTTGTCATGTAGTATCGTATACCCATTCTCCATAAGTTGGTATCCCTTTTGTAGGAGATAGTCTTTGGCTTCTTTGGCCGGGTACCCTGGGGAGATAGTATTAGCGTCCAGAAGGAGCGCGGCGGAGTGGCTTCACAGCACACCTAGGTCACTAGCCCAGGGACTGGCAGACAATCCCTTTTGAAGTTCATCGGAAATTGGTGGAGTGACCGAATTATAGAATTTCGCAAACGGTTTGTCAAAGTCATTCTGGCGGTACCCCAGATAGTAATTTTTGTCTACGGGATCATAAGGGTCCGCGTTAACCGATGTAAGACTCCCCGATTTTTCAGTCGCCATCTTGTATGGGTCGCCGTGGGTTTGGGTGTGTAATTTGAGGGCTTTTGATGGTCTATTTGAAGTGTTCGGGAAATCGTAAGATGGTTCGGCGTCGTCATGACTCTCAGTCTCAGCTATCCGCAACGTCATGACCCGCGACATTCCTTACGAACGCAGCGACGTTCCAAGATTGTTCTACACCACCTGTCCAACAATACAAGAGAACTGGCACATCTTTAAATGGGGCGCGCAGTTTTGGGGGTTTTGTAGGCTCCTTGCTTCCAGGTGATCACTGGATACACTGGCTGGGCCCAATTGATTAAATAATGCAGTTCTCTTCGCCAGTGAACGTAATCGGTACGCGAGCCGTATGCCACACACCATATGAAAAGTCAAAATGACCACAACACCATACATTTAGACTTCTATATCAAGGATGAGTAGTTCAATGGATTCGGACAGTGCGCAACCTTGTGGCCCTGTACATTATAGCCAGAACAGTTGAATAGGGCGCGCCTAGGAGTCGATTCACTAGATAGGGCCTTACCTGCCTATATCGCTTCATCATATACCAAGAGTCGCCGGTTAGCAGTTGCAACTGCCAGCAGCTACACAAACACGATGGAAACGACGTGTCTATTTGCGCTGTTTCGAGACCCCGTCCAGTTCGTAGCAAGAATGCTGCCATTGAGTACTCGCATACCATGTCTAGAGGAGAGAAAGAAATAAGGCGTGAGGAACAACCCAAGGAAGCTAAGGTTCCATCCCCAAAGTAGACTAGTACTAACTGCCTTCGGGATGTCGTATATAGAGATAAAAACCTCTCTTGTTCCAAGTCCTAATCATATCATCAACGATCCTACGAATGAAGGGTCTATATGGCTATCGATACGAATTGGTATGGGGCACTTCTAGTAGAGACAGAAACAGATACCATACCCATTCTAATTAGGAAAGAGAGTACCACAACAATAACTCTGCTTTGGACTAGTATGCAGAGTACGAATAATGGAGTTTCATTTTGGCTAAGTTTAGATAGGATAAGTTGGAAGGGTGTGGATCATGGCTAATCCTACCGACTTAATCGGTGTATTTCACCAACGTTTCATTGGCCTCTTCGTGCTCCCGTTCAATCACTTCGCCATGCTTCTCAGATCGTAGGGAGAGGCTCAATGGGAATGGTTTGGGAGCTATCAAAAAACCATTTGTCCAAGCTCTTCCCACGTTATCATCTATCTCTTGATGTGACAATTGGCGTCCTGTAGCTGGGTCTGCCCCAGGCGTAATGTCGAACGCCCAGACGAGCTTGGCGATATTGATAAGCTGTATATGATCAGCATCCGCAATAAGTGTATTTCCGGGAAGATATAATTACAAGAGAGTTTTCAGCGAGGTGAGATCCAGGGCAGACGCGTCTTCCTGCCCCAAACCCGTATGTCCGGTTTAAACCGCTGATGGTCGCGGCACCCGACTTGAATCCGAGGTCGTGTTGCTCGAATCGCTCCGGCATGAAAGCCTCTGGATGCTCATAATTCTCAGGATCGTGGTGGATAGCCCTGCCAGCCAAGGTATCAGTGTGTATTCCAAGGCCGTCACAAAAGTCAACCCGGATGGTCATACCACGTGTTCGCTAAAAACGTTGTTCCTTTTGGGAAATGGTACGTCCCATACACGTCATCTATATTCATCAGCAGGGTCTAGTGTGTGTCGAACATGGGTTGAGCGAAATTAGTTACCTTCAGTGAGAACATGTGGAATGCCGCCTGCTGCGACCGGTCGCCAACGCAGCACCTAACCATATGTAAGATAGGGATACAGAATCGAACAAGGTGGCGTACCTCAGTGACACAGTGCTTGATATAGGGCAAGTTGTCCATGTCGTCAAATGTCGGAGATCTCTCGGTCCCGCATAAGGCGTCCACGGCAGCTTGCGCTTTACGCAGCACTCGCGGATTCCTTGCCATTGCCAACAAGAAACTTAGTAAGGCAGATGCTGTTGTGTCAGACCCTCCTTCCATGAGGACACCTCCGATATATGCAATATGTTCGTCATCCAAGCTGTACTTTCGTTGGAAACTCTCTTCAAGTAGCATATCCACGAAGCATTTATGAGACACACCTCGGGACTTTGTGCTCCTGACGCTCTGGAGAAGCTCGAAGTAAAGCTCCCGCTGCTCTTTCCGGATCTGTTGGGCCCATTTTCGCCACGGTGCTAAGAAAGCTGGCATATATTTTAAAAAGGGAAACACGTCGATCGGAGGAGTGGCCCCTGTTTCCAAGATCGCTGTGAATTGATCCTGGACATGATACAGGCGCTGAATATATGGACTGTGGAATTCAGACCCGCGGATACCGAACACGGACGCAAGGATCACCGCTGTCGAGTACCGGCGAATGTGATCATAGTAATCCTGGGGGGACTGCATAAGTTGACGGAGAGTGAAAGTTGACTCTGCTGCTTGCAAGGGCCGGAGAGACCCCACAGCCTTGATGTTTAACAGCTCCTGGAATAACTTTCGCTGGTTCCTCCATTCCTTACCATAGGGCATGAGCAGCAAATGGGTATTGTCCTGCGTAATGACTTCTGTTCCAATATAGTTCGGGGGTCGGCTGGAATAGATAGCGCCACGTTTGTCAAATAGGCTAGGTTAGGCATGTATGAGTGCGAGAGTCTGCGAGGTATGTATACGGAAGACTTTTACTCACTCCCTAACCGCACTCGCTGAATTCAGTATGATGAGGTCTTTCGGGCCGACCTTCAGGGAAACAACCGGGCCATAAATCCTTGCCCATTTTTGAAACCTTGGAGCAATATCAGCATGGATGGGTTCAGATCTGGAGAATCCCGTACTTTAAGAATCCCTTAGCGGAGGGTATCTGGTGTATGTTGCCTGGAATTCATTAGCTTCATCAATCCAGTCACAACCAGCAGCGTACCAATTAGCGGTAGTGTTGGAGGACCAGGAGGAAGAGACGCCGAACGCCGTGATGCTCGCATCAGCCGCAGAGCAAAGGCGGTAGCTGATGAAACAATAAGCGCTATGAGAAGCTTGAGGATGGTAGCGGCACCCATCTTGAACAACAGGCATCTAGGAACAGTGTGAACATTTATGCTTATTGAATTGGCGAGGTGCTTGGATTGCTTTTAAAGTCAACATGTCCGTGTTTAGACAGTTCCTGCCAGGCATGTCAAGAAAGCTAAGGAGGATAGGGAATGACCCTCATGTTGGCGTTGCGTAAGCTGGTGGGGTATTATGCAGCCAGTAATAGCCATTTCTACGGATTTGTGCCATACCAAATGTGCGGGAGTTGTGGGGAGCCATACATATACTACCGGGCAAGCATGGAGTTGGCGGGGAAAGGAATGCCGTGGGAGGCTTTTGTTTGAAGATCCTGCTGATCTCCCCACCCGGGCCGCGTGGGGTCAGCGAGACATGCAATGCGCCTAGGTGGTAATACCCGCATTTTCCACATCTCTCCAGCTCAGCCATGGTCCGATAAGGTTATTAATCTTCGAGGTCTGTATTAGATTGAATTGAGCCAGAAGTGCGGATGAACGAAAATCTGGCAATAACTGGTATGTCCAGGATCCCAATATAGTGGCATCTACTTCCCTATTTACGCGAATCCGTAGAAAGGCTCTATCAGTGTTTCTAGAACCACGTTACCCTCAAAGCTCCGATGATCTATATCTTATTTACCTCAGGGGAATATAATTTCGCCTCATAGTATGTATGTAAGAGTTCTCAATGGTGACGAACTACCTCGAACACCAAACCGGTCATCTTGCTCTACCCATGGTCATTTACATATATATAATTGTGAGAGTTGCCGATATTTACATTAGGTCAAGTGCATAGAACCGGCAAAACAGTCCGCAACTAGCTGACAATGCAAAAATATCACAAGGACTATGACACCAAAAGTAGATCACTAGACACACCCATTCGTATACACTTTCGAATACTAAGAACTCTCATACAGTTGTGTTGCAGGAACCGCGAAGTTTCAACTTGTGCTGTAGTGTCCAGCACCATAGACAGGTATATTTTACTCCATGGAAAGAACTGGCCCCCGTTCCTTCCATGAAGTAAAATATACCTTTCCCTCTGTGATATGACTGCAGGATCATATCCCCAGTAGGACGTTGAGGCAAAGGTTTCTTATATTTCGGTGCTAGTAGCGACACGTGTGAATAGGGATTGAAGATTATCATAAGACTGGGTTGTCAACTTTTGAGGGAGAGAAGTCTGGAGCTTGTATGACACACGAAGGGGTTTTATACAACACTTCGAAACACACTGGTCAACGTTAAGGGTTGGGTATGCCTGAACAAATTTTGGGTCGATTTTGAGATAACTCAGATCCCAGTATCTTAAGTTATAAACGGACTGCAAAGCACAGATGGTTGGAGATGAAGCGCTGACCTTTAATTTGTCGAGTGAAAAGGCCGTTCCATGCTCTATTTCGAGCGCATAAATGTCCCAAATACGGAATGCAGAGTCGTAAGAGGTCGGCTGCCCAAGGTCTCCATTAGCCGGTCTTTGCTCAACGACGGTGTATTCGAGTGCGGCCTTGATAACCTTATCCATATCTAATTGATCCTGATATTGGATTAGACGGTCTCGGAGTTCAGGCCATGGGAACCAATCAATTACGGGGCAGTGAGGGACGTTTATTTGCATCGGCGTGGGTCGATACACAGGAGGCACGTTATAATATGTGCGCTTGCAGGGGAAGTTTCTCCAAAGCTCAATTTTGAAGAAGGCGTCATACCCCGACTATCTAGCGTTAGTATGGTTGGAAACTCTATGAAGCAAAAGTTATGAAACAGCTCTTACAATTAGTTTGAATGCCCCCTCAGCGGAAGTCCAACATGACTCGAATATCCAAGACAGGCTTGAGGCAACCCACCGTTCCATTAGGGCTCTATTGGAAACCGTCAGCCATAAGCACGCAACTCATATTAACCCAGCAAGCACATTAGCAGCCACAGTACCTTGTAGTAGCAAACAACTTTGAGTGACCTGTTGTGAGTGTCTTGACCGCATTGATATGTTGATCGAGTCCTCCCTCAGACGCCTCGTAACTTGGAAACCCATCTTGAAAGATACATGTACTAGACAACAGAAGGTTTCCACTTTCCCAATAGGATGGAACAATCGTATTGGATTGGTCTGGCCATTGTTGGTTTACAAGCCGGCTTCTAGGAGATCTCGCGATGTTTCCAGAATGATGCAAGTCCTCATTGGCATTTGCATCGTAGTTAATGGCCATGTTGGTTGGTTGATAAAGGTTCCGTGCGCCATGAATGGTCTCACAGGTTTGAGTATATGCAGGAAATTCAGGATGTGAGGTCTCCGGGTCCTCGCCAGCGACCAGACAATCTTCCATGTGAGGCGCAGTACCAGCTGCCTGATGCTCGTTGTAGTGGATTGCAAAAGAAGCATCCAATTGAGGACCGCTTTTTTTCAAGTCAGTTGCATAATGATCATTCGATTGGAGAAACGGTAACGTTGAAGACTGATCGAAACATTTAAGCCGGCCATCTGCATTATCTGCTGCAAGAGGTGATAGATCATATATCGGTAGGTCAAGGTCAAGATCTAAGGTTTGGAATACAACACAATATTACGTCAATGTTTATCCGCTGCATAGAGGGGCTGTGGCACTCACTGTTTCCATGCAGTAAATTTCCATTGAAAATCTCTCCAAGCTGCAGGGAAGGTGACACAGCCCATTGAAGCTGGGAATTATTATATCTGTCGACAATTTGCTTCAACTGCGCAATCTGAACTCGAAGATGTATATTCTCATCTTCCAATCTCTTTATGTATCGCTCCTTCTGCTCTAAGGCTGCTTCAAAAGCAGCTAGTCCTTTCTGGCGATGTAACCTGAAAGTTCTCTTTCTATCCCGCCCTGAAAGTGTCGGCTTCAGCCCAGAATATATGATCTCTGCCATGGCTAGGGCCCCAGAGTCGAGGATACTGGAGGCACTAGATTCAGCTATAAGTGCGCAGCCAAGGATTTAAGCTAAATTCGATACATTGCGGGGTAGCGGGGTGAGCTCCGGCGGCGGGGCAACAGGCCAACTAAACCTAGAAATGACCAAGCGGTGATTACGCTTTGCTCATTATTGGGAATTGTCTCCTTTGGCATACGCATACAGGATTCAAATTTACATTTGAAAGCTACAAACGTCCTAATCACTGCCACAATCCATTACCGTAGCAAATAGAAGAAACCTTGCGGTGTTCAAATTTGATCCGATATTGTAAGTTGACCAGACATGGCTGAACGGACCTTGAGCGCACATAATGCTATGCAACGACCTCCATGAGCAGCACGAACTAGATCTTTTGACCCTGTAGTACGTGCGCAGTAGGCAGTAGACTGTTTCTGTAGTTACTCACGGTCCGGTAATGCATCCTTAGTTATTTTTAAGCTTGTGTGAGATAATCAGATGTTACGGTTCTCAATGACTGGTCCGGGAACCTCAATATCTCTCATCAGTCTCCTTTGGGATAGTAGCCAGTTGCGATACATTGGGCGATAAAATCCTGTCAGCTCTAACCAGTCTTTGATATCAGCGGCGTTATGTTCGTCGGAGGCTACTTGTATCTTATGCCGGCCGATTTGACAGGTAGAGTGGCAAAGATCATTTGAATACCGTCTTTCAGCCCGAGTCAGCCGTAGATCAGAGGTTGAGGACATAGTCGGACTTTGCAATAGTTCGTCCATCCCAGACTGTATCTGATGCCCCTCATGGTCATACCCAAGGCGAGGAACTCTCCCATCCACGGATTGGTACTCAAAGCCAATGCCCGTAAGATTGGCAACGTTTGTCTCATCGCCCATCTTATCAGGCATTTGATCATATACCGGTCCAAATGAGTCATCCGGTGCTTCCAAGTCCGCCGACTCTGAATACTCTGGCAAATGGGCTGAAACTGGAATGATCCCATTCACCATGTCTCTCACCAGAGTATGGTCCAAGTGACCACCGTGGTCAGGAAGGCTATCAGCAGGGAGGAAGTCTCCAGAGTCGGACATTCCACTTGACATCGATGTCGGCTTGTTAGCGTCATCAGGCAGTGGACCCCGTGGTCGATCCGACTGACAGTTGATTTGCCTTTTCTGGCATGCCTGGCATGGTACAAGCCCATCACACTTCCGCTTTGAGATACGACACCTATCGCAGGCGCGTAAAACTCTCTCGGACAGTCGAGGGTCCCTAACGTGCTGCTTCAGATGACGTTTCAAGGCATCCCTGCAAGAATTCCACAGTTGGCCACAGATGGTATTACTTGTATGGTTTGAGTGTCTCGAGTGGATTGGGATCCTCTTACAATCGAGCAAAGTCTTGGGGGCAGAGCGGGCAATGATAAGGTCGTGTGTTACTATGTGTTCGGTAGTGGCCGTCGAGGTGTTCACGACGCTTGAACGATCTGTGGCAGCCCGCTACTATACACGGAAATTTCTTCGCCGCTTCCATAATGCTTGTACTAGTACAAGGCCATCACCGTTCCCTTCGCATTGGCAGAGGTTGTGGAGAGAATCAGAGAGGGAGAGCGTGGAACATCTACAGAGGGAACTGACTAATAACTTGTGCCGGGAAAGCATCCCGCGTATGACCCCCGGTGGGGTAACGGCGGGGTGTAGTTCGGGTGGCAGCATTCGGTGGGGAAGCTTCCGCCGTCTCCGGGATTCCCCGCTGTCCTCGTCTGTTTATCAAAGAACCAACTGTTCAGGAAATAGGCTCGCAACAGTTCACGAGGAGCGACACCTGCTCAACGTACTTGTACGACAGCATTCAGGGCTGCTCTGTTAGAGTACACTTCAGCATTCCAGTTGAATGAGTACATTAGGTTTATGTTTTTTTTTTTTTCTTTTGTTTGTGTGTGTGTGTGTGTGTGTGCGACTGAGGACGGGAGCAGCGGTTGAAACTTTAGGGGCCTTTCTTGACGAAGCTGAGGGTTGTACTTTCACTTGAAAGTAGCTTACTAGCCGCTGAGAGTTTGAATAACCTCAAAAGGCAAGAGACACGCCTACCTGATCAAGGGGTAGAAGGTCGTTATCGGTAACCAAATTGAAGCTTCGATCGCTTAGGACAAATGACCCAAGAGTCAGATGTTGATATGTGCAGGACTGGATTGGGTAGTAGAATTTTTAGTGGTCCAACCTGAGCCCTCCCTGGACCCACACTGATCTTGGTCTATCCAGTCGGTCGGCGGATACCCAGCATTAGGCTTAGTAGTTAGGCCTAGTTCCGTATAGACTAATTTGGCCGGTAGGACCCCCCCAGATTGTTATTTAATTATACTACAGATTTACCACCACCACCAAGCAGGATTAAGTCATTTTGTGATATATACAATTCTATATATCTTCAATACAGAAATTATCCATTAAAAGGTTCTAAAAATACTTGGATTGGCTAAATTCTCAATTTCCAGTACGTTTCCCAACAATGCTGTGTATATATATATATTGCTACACATAGAAGAGATATTTGTTGAAGATAACTATAATGCATTTAATTTTCAATTAACGATATACACATCTAGAGATATTTTCAGCCTATGGCAAATATGAAGGGCCCAACTATGTAAATAAAGCCAGAGATGTAAGATGTTACTTAGGTTAAATCTATGAAAACCCGACCCCAGCGAGGGGTTGGGCCCTAGATCTCGAGCACGAACCCGCTGCGAATAACTAGCTGACTGACCGAAACGGTTACTCTAACCAGGCAACTGTCGTTGGACTCGTCGATTCGTCTATATCAGGCAAGTGTAAGCACTCCGGCAGACTACTGGGGAGGCACTAATTTCCACAATAGTCGACCTGCCCCAGATTCCCCGCAATATGGGGTGGAAATCCCCCACATCCAAGGAAAAACCCCAAAATGAGGAACTCCGAGCCGTCGAAGTAGTCTTATAACCCCAGTATAAAACCCGGCGCAGGTTGCGAGATGGGCCACTGTACGGGTGAACCCTGGGATCACTCATATTGACCGCGCTGCTCAGATGCACATGATGCAGCTTTTCACCCGCCACCTGTTCGCGGTGGGCCTGTTCCTCACGGCCGCCCAAGCGTATGCGACCAGCAGGTTGGGGATGCTGCGCACAGTCGTCACGACTGACATGGAGCAGGATGACCTCGCCTCGCTCATCCGGTACCTACTTTACACCAATGAACTCGATACACAAGGCATCATCTACAGCTCCAGCCGCTTCCACTGGGCTGGCGACGGCAATGGCACGAAGTTTTTCCTGCCCGACCGCGAATATACCTCCCCACAGTGGACATGGCGCTGGACCGGCACGCGGACGATTCAGGATCAAGTCCTCCAAGCATACGCAGAAATCTTCCCAAATCTGCTTAACCATGATCCATTCTACCCGACACCGGACGAGCTGTTGTCCATAGTCAAGATCGGCAATATCGACTTCGAGGGTGAAATGGGTCACGACTCAGATGGGTCTAATCTCATCCGCACGCTGCTGCTGAACGAAGACGCACGGCCGCTCTACTTGCAAGCATGGGGTGGCACCAACACCATCGCCCGTGCTTTGAAGTCAATCGAGGAGCAGTACTCGGGCTCGCCGCAGTGGACACAGACCAAGGACGCAGTCTCCCGCAGAGCCGTCATCATGGCAAGTGGCTTCCAGGACGAGACATATGCGAACTACATCTCTGTCAACTGGCCGGAGATCCGTGTTGAGCAGTTGGGGGCCGGATACAGCACCTGGGGCTACAACTGTAATAAGGGTCAGGGCAACGTCCGTGGTCTGCCAGACACCCACGTATACTTTACCGGTGACTGGACCAAGGCGAATATCCAAGTAGGACCATACGGGAAGCTCTACCGTTCCTGGCTCGACGGCCAATCTATGCCAGGTGACCCAATGGACACTTTCGGCGATCGACATGCCGCCAATTCGTCAAGTTTTTGTCAGCCACTGGACCCGTACGCCTTCCTGTCCGAAGGTGACAACGTGGCTTTCAACCCCCTACTTACCACCGGCATTCATGATCCGGCCAACCCAAATCTCGGTGGCTGGGGCGGTCGAGCTATGCAGAACAGCACCTCACCGAACTTGTGGGAGATGGTTGAAAGCGAGAAGAATAGGACCGGCGCGGAGTTGGATGGCTACACAACGGGCCGCTGGGCCGCAGCCATCCAGAATGACTTTGCGGCTCGTGTGCAGTGGACACTGACGCCGAAATATCAAGACGCCAACCACGCACCCTCGGTGAAGATCCTGAACGGAACCACAGTACAGGCGCATCCTGGGGCCACTGTAACCCTGGCGGGTGCGGTCAGCGATCCAGACGGCGGCAATGTCACCACATCCTGGTGGCAGTACGTCGAAGAAGGTACATACCCGGGCAGCGTGACAATGACTGAGTCAGGGAGCAATTGGGCAGACGTGACAATCCCAGAGGATGCCCAAACTGGCCAAAATATTTCGATCATTCTGCAAGGCACTGACGATGGAACATTCCCGTTGACCCGCTATGGCCGCATTTTTATCCAAGTCATATAATCGAATATACCCGGACCGGTATGTCGCTACGAGCTCTAGCATGGATGAAATGAGATACAAAAGCTGCAGGCCTTTCTGTGTATATTCCCGGGCGCAGCAATAACTGCTTAGTATGATACAGTAAATACCGCTCTGCTTCACTGATTGTCATGTCTCATTGCCACGATCCCTTGCTTCCTGCGTCAGCTGAGAATGTACATATATTTATTCCCGGAGGTCGATCTGCTTCCCGGCAAAATATCGATATCTTCTCGCGCCTAGAACCCGAAGTCTCTTCCCATAGATGATAAACAGAGCATTGCCAAGGAGTATGACGGTTAAGATCACACTGAATGTAATGTAAAAGCCCGTGAGCCCAGAACTATCAATCCAGGGAGCCAGAGCAAAGACAAAGACCGTGGAGATTAGGTTGCGGATGAAGGTAACACCCACGAGAGAGCCCGCCACAATCTGTTTAAGTAAATCTGTGAGTAGTCAAGGCATAGAGTCATGATTGGGATTGCCACTTACATCGGTGTAGGCATCAGTTAGGTACGTGAGAGAGACGCTACTGGGTGGTGTTGAGCCAAAGGACGCTAGTCCGAGGCCTACAGCTGGAACTGGCCACGGAAGCCCCCGATCTAAGCCGATTCCAAACATGATGAGCCCCGCAGGTACAAAGGGAGTAAATGCCAAGGATAGCCAAAGGCGCATCTCGGGCTCATAAATGCCATTGTTCCTCCGCGCGAGAAGGACAATGAGTTTGTCACTTAAGGGCCCTGCGAGGAGGATTCCCAAGGACGTGCCAATAAATGAGGGGAGACCCATCAGGCCAATCTGCGCGGCACTGAAATTATATGGCGGAATGGTCATCCAAGATGACAGCGTGGTGACGGTCACAGTCACCGCAGCTGTCATAGCTCCATACACAACCGCCATAAAAAATATGGCCGGAATGGTGAAAAGCATGACGAAGGGCTCGTAGCTATAACGGGCGAAGTTGGCTAGAGAGCTCGGTGAGATCGTCCACAGCGCAAGCCTCTGCAGATAGGTCTTCTTGGGAATAGAAGGGTCGATCCAGTTGCCTCTCTCCGCTTCCCGTCGCATTTTGTTGTCTTCTTGTGGATTTTCCTCATCATTTGTCACGTTTTCTTGATGCTCAAAACTTCCCTTTCTGTTTTGGACCTTCGCTGGTGACATGGAGGGAGGAGCTTCCTCGGTAGGGGTTGCAACAAACTTTGTTTCTTCATATAGAAATAGAAAGGCGACTAATCCGGCACCGAATAAGATCACCATCCACCACCAGACCCAACGCCAGCCCTGTGAGTCCACGATGTACCCGCCAGCCAGCGGAGACAGGCTAGTTCCCACGGTCATGATCCAGACGTAGATACCATTCATCAAACCTCTCTGGTGGACGAAATAGATATCTGCTACCGTCATCTGAACCAGCACTTCTGCCAATGCCCCCACGACGCAGCTCAGGATATTGACTGCCATTAAGTCCGCGACGTTCATCATCCGTGCCGTCCACACGCTGATAGCGCATTGGAAGGCAGTACTAAAGACATATACTGGCCGTCGACCATATTTCAGGGCAAAGGGGATGATAATCACACTTCCGATGCAGAGCGCACCACATCCTGCTGCGTAGCTGTCATTCAGGATCTCGAAGCTGAACCCGAGCTCGGCGTTGACAGGACCCCAGGTTACCGTTGCCACATCGATTCTGGGTGAGGTGTGACTCGTGAGATAGGTTGAAACCCGTGATGGTAAAGAAGATGACCTACAGTGCAAAAACCATCATCACATAGTAGGAAACCAAGGAAAAGTTGAGGTGCTTGCGCCATGTGGACCAATTCTATTGTATATCAGCAGGTCTTCCTTGCCTTCGCGGATGCTCAAACTCACCAGCGGATCGTTGGGGTCATGACTTGGCTTTGGTTGTAGGATAACGTTCGATCCGCGGTCACACTCGGAAGCCCCTGTGATATGTAATAGTGAGCAAAAAGGCCCTAAAGGGAATATATCGTGCTCGTGTATACCTTCAATGCGAACAGTGCCGGGTGGCCATGCTGGGTCAATATCCCTGATTTCCGATGCCATTGCGATTGATTTGACGACTCTACCGCACGCGACAATGAAAGCCAGACGGGTTAATCTTCTTTACGAGCTCTGCTCATGGTACCGTCGGCATCTTATAGTAGTAGTTTGATAGAAACTCCGCACACCAGCCTACACCACAGTCCAAGCCATGGTACTATGTGCTTTACGACATCGTTTACGCTCTGAGCATGGATAAGCTATTTGATACGGCGATCACTCGAGTTTCCCATCAATAATGCGGGGGTGGAGCAGCCCCGTCGAGCTGGAAGGGATAGTTGGAGCGACAGTCCAATAGCGTCAATTTGCGCGACGGACAGTCTGTGCTGAAGTGCCGTGCGGGGAAGCCTTGCCGATGGGATCTGGCGAGCAACACGCCGTATTCATTACCCACAGACGATACTTTGGTGGTGGTGGCAAGAGGTGTTGCGTCGAATGTGGTCATCTCAACGGACTCACTCGTGCAATTCACGATGGTATGGTGTTTTCCCAAGCTTCTTGTACGCCGTTATCGGCCGCTCCCATTCTATCGTTCTCTGCCCCTTCGGCCGTAGACCCACGGGCAGAGTTTCCACTGTAGAGCTAGCCAGAACGAGACAACCCGTTTCGTCTAGTAGGGCGTAATCGGGAAGCAAAGGAGAGTCGATCTAACGAACTCGTCGTCGAGGTTGCCAGAACGGCATCCGTGTACTAACACCACATCATTTCATTTTCGATATGACTGCCATACCTCGTGGCCTCGTATTCGAAACTCTCAACACTTAGATTGGTTCCCCTGGGCTCTAGAAAACGGGCGTTGCGCGTGAGGAGAGACTGTTCAAATGTACATACAAACTCCTTATACATCTGCTACAACACAATCAAGACCATACAAAGCCCTTCCAATGCCACGCGATCATATCGGCTTCTACACACGGAAGGAGAAAGCGACAGGGCCCAACAGGTCAGTATCCTGTGCGCCCTGAGATCCATAGGTATCAAACCACGTTTTGCGCAGTGTGTTCTCCAGTGTAGTGGCGCCTGCAATTTCAATATCTGCAGTTTGTCAGCATTTAGATGATCCTTCTGTCCGATGAATGCCTACCGTTGAGACCGTCTCTTGCATATGAAGTCACTTCCAGTGGTGCCGCAGCTAGGAAGTTAACACCGTCGAGTTGCAAATTGTTGGTGTTCACGCCCCAACTACCTCCAACATCACCCAAGTCGATAACAACCGCGATACGGTCTCCAGACGATTCATTTTTCTACCAAACAGATAGATCAATGGTTGTCTTGTGACTGCCAATGCCACTGGCACTTCCGAGTCTAATAATATTAATCCAAGCCTTGAGGGTGCTCATTTGGTACTCGACAAGCTGGTCTTCGAGTCCAAAGTGGAGTTGAGTCCAGTCTCACTTGCACTAATGGAAGACAGGCCCTCGACAGATAATGTCCAAGATGTCAGCGATACAGGGGCTGGTACATCGTTGAGTGTGACACTGATGGTCCGTCCATTGGACAATTTCACAGTCTGGGTTCCACTTTTGCTAGATCTCAGGAAGGTATTTGCCGTCTCAGCAACGGCCTCGGCCTCGGTAGCAATAATATGTTTGCTGAAGCTTGAGAGACCGTATGGGTATCATTTATTAAGCCAGTTTGCTTATGCAACCGTCTCGCCCAAGGATAGTTCGACTCCGATGTACCCAACGGCTGTGTTGAACGCAGCAATGGGTGAAACTTTCCCGGTCCAGAAGTTCAACATGAGGGGACAACCCCCCGCGAAAACGCTGGACATATGTTTTCTTGGTAATTGCGAACGAACTCGAGATGAAATAGATCGGCTCAGAGTCACTGATGCAACGGTTGGTCGTGATGGTGGATATATTTGATGATGTGGAGTGCCAAACAAAGGGATCGATCCCCAAGGCCTTCAGAGCTGCAGGAGCCTTGGATTTGGAATTCACCCGCTTTGTAGTCTTCGAAGAAGCCATTACTCAAAGGCCTGCCGGATCTGAGCTTTGACCTGAGCGCAGTCGATGCACAATGATTGTGGATGGGACGGAGTGTCCCTAATAATCACGCTAGGTAGACCTGAACTCGCATAGGTGAGAGTCTTCCTGACATTAGCCAAGTTAAGACTTCTGATATTATCCATCCGAAGGGCTTTGTACCGAGGACCACCTGGAAGAGGGCGCGTGTTCTTGGCCGTTGCGAAGTACTCTGCCAGGCCCTGCATCTCGAATGGTTTCACCGGGTAAGAATAACCGCTATCGTTGAAGACAGTATCTGTCCATCTTGCCGCCACACGCCAATCAGTATGCCGAATAGGCAAATTCACCAATGTAACATCCATTTGCAGAGCTTGATGAGCGTGCGCCATACACATACTACCTCTCGACGCGAGGATCCACTGAAGCCGACGCGGACTCTATGCATCCGCACACCCATTACTCGAGGAGCCGAGCGGCGTGAAAGGCGCAAAGCCAGGTCACACATAACATGGAAAGTCGCGCAGCCAAAACACGGAAAGCACCATTGCCACCGTCAAAGCTGAGAGACTCCCCCTGGGGAATACCAAGCTAGAGGGTGCCCTCGAAGAGTGAATCGTACCTGTGTAAGTGTGTAGGCGCAATTTAGGCCGAGTTCGATAGTGAATATTTTCAATCCCTGGACGCGGTAGTCAATATACAAGTATGTGACAGGGGAGTAAACGTCGTGCTCAATTCTGGTTGCAACTTTATCATGACCCGTAAATGTGTTGGTATCTCTGATTATGTAGAACTGATGTGGAGTCAAACCATAACCTCGACACTTCTTGAACTATTCCAGCACCCTGTCGGTCTAACATTGCTTCCACTTTAACCCGAGTGAGTCTTCGAGAATCGATCCTCCCAGACTCTTTATGATATGGCGCAATTCACCACTCAGGATGTGTTTGTTCCAGTAGTTGAAGGATGCATCTGGCCCTGCCCCAGCCAAATGGTCGACGATGTAGGCTGGAAGCGGATATATCACCACCTTTGAAGCATCTGAGATTCCGTCATGTATTTCAGATCTGCCCGTTTCTTTGGCGTAAATTGCAACAACCATATAATTTTCATCTTCTGGTCTAGTCTAGAAGAATCGATCTTTCCGATAGTGCGTCATCGAATCCACCACTGTTGATGGTTGAGATGCAGCCGTGTATTCATGTGCGATTGTGTGGACAGATGGGTTTTCCAGTTTCTTTACTGTACACCACAGGCAATGAGGCATTCAATTTTCTTCCTTCGAAAGCCCCTCTCGACCCTTAACCTATATATAAAGG
Organism: Aspergillus bombycis; assembly: GCF_001792695.1. Lineage (NCBI taxonomy): Eukaryota > Fungi > Ascomycota > Eurotiomycetes > Eurotiales > Aspergillaceae > Aspergillus > Aspergillus bombycis. The sequence goes on along the minus strand of NW_019170016.1, from coordinate 375,889 downwards.
AAATGGTTACGCATAGGCTGGGGTTCCAAGAAAAACGCAAGAGGTATAATGTTGTCTCTCAGGTAGGATGCCTCGTCTAATTTAGACAGGTAGTAGCGATATGACCCACCAGAGGTTTGGACATCCCTTTCCATTCATCTGTCCTCTCCTTCACAGCGAGAGTCCTGATCGTCCGAGGGTTGATCTTGTGTCTGAAACAACAGGCCAAGACTATGAGAATCAGACCCATGAACATGCATATCTAGGTTGATAGATCATAATCCAGCCCGTTCAACCATATTCCTTGTAATATCCTAAGGAAGCAGAGGATTAATGGTCGCTGTAGAAAGCTGGATCCGTGGGATGATTCGAGTGGGAATGGCGCAATACAGGCAAGGTTTGGACGTCGACCTAGTTGGATGCATGTACCCCTTCTTCCCTGCAGTTGAGCATCGCTCCACCAATAGTCAGACTGCCATGTACGTGGCATCAATTGCATGTCCGGCTGCAAGAACAATCCACCTTCCCCATCTGCTTTGAGTGCAAATAATTTGAAGAGGCCCTTGTTTCCCTTCCATCACTAAGGTTCCGACATCTACCTCTCACACTACAAACAGCCCCGGCTACTAGCAGGTCAACTCTGGTGGATTGACTACTCTGTATCAAGAGCATGGGTAAGAGCCATTAAGAGCTTTGGTAGCACGGGGATCTACTATGCTATGCGACGGCCGGCTTCATATACCGAGAAACACTCATTGACGGGCTACCGTCCTATCATTGAGAATACCCCTCCAAGTACAGGTTAATCATGCACCCGGCCTAGCGGGAGGGGAGAAGATCAACATCTTTGCTTGGTGCCACATCACTTCCCACTGTGCATGCCCCGCTACATCAGGCCGAAATGACGTTATATGCAAGCATCAGTGGCCGGATGAGTTGTTGGTCTATCACATATTGAAGCAAACAAGAAACGACTGAGTCCATTGGCCTGGTTATTTAATCTGCCGCCTCGCACAAAGTCAACTCCGATCTTGTTGCAAACATCTAATTCTCTAAGTTGAAACAAGGCATATTGAGCAAACTGCACAATGGTGAGTTCGGCAGCATAACCTCTCTACTCACATGAGGAGATCGCGAAGTGGAAGGAAGAGTTGCGGAAGATTGTGAGTGCATGCGATCGACCGGTCCAAACTCGGCTAATCTCAGGAAATATTATCGAACACAGATTATGACAGTAAGTCTGTTGCTCTTTGAACTACTTCCTCCCATATCTCACGCATTATATCTACTAGGCTATATCGATCCGTATGAGATCATCGGTACTGTAAATGAAATGGGCCTAGGTATGACCAACGAAGAGGCTGTCGCCTGGGTGAAAAGGCTGGACTTTGACAGCAATGGCAGGGTGTCATTCGGCGGTATGGATCCATCCAGCATCAAAGCTCCCTTGTATTCACTGGAGGGAACAGAATTCCTCGCAACGGTTGGTGAAAGGAGCAACAGCAGCAGCTAAGCACACGTTGGGAGGATCAAGGAATTGGACATGATATCGAATCACTTATATGATAGTGGGTTTCCAGAAAAAGCCTGCTCATTACTTGGAGTGGAGCGGTCGAGGTACATAGCATCCTCAGGGTACTGGTATCATCCTCGAATAGTTTAGTTGTGATGTGAAGCTTTGCACTATCAATGCAAACGTGGCCAACCATAAGTTGTCTACTAGTCGTCCAGGCCAAAAGAGTGCCATGCGCTACGTGGCTACCATTTTTGTAGTTCGTTAGATCTGATAGTGGCCGTATACCCTACTAGTAGTACTGGCGGGATCAAGGATACACTCCGGAATTCAGGTATCTGATTCGCCTGGATTGGGTGGTCTTGTATGTCCTTGTTATCCAGAGATTATAGGATCATATTCATGCCTTATACCCTACTGTGAGAACGCTCGTCTTCGAGCCAAAGGAAAACTGAAAAGCATTTTATTGTCTGAAGAATGATGAAATTTTGGTCAGTCTGCCACGACACCACACTCTGCAGTCTCTGCTCGTCCAATGGGATCTGAGCCCTACTCTGAATCGTCCAATTCCTCTGGTTCGGGGGACTCAGGTGCCGCTTTCAGTCCTTGCTCGATCATAACCGCCTCGGCAAGACTCATATTCCTACATTCGACAGCGCGTTGCAGTATCTCGGTATGCAGGTGGTCATCCAGGGGCGGTTTGGTACCCTTTGCCGAGTGGGCCATAATACGAAGACCGTAGAGCAGAAGGTCCGACGGGCCAATGTGCTCCAAGTCGGCGTCCTGGATCTCTTGGCCCTCCTTATCGTCCACTGTCTCCTCCGTGGCCATGAGCAGCCGGCGGCTACCTCGCCAGTTCGGGTCCACATAATTATTCATGGAGTCTGCACTACCAATAACCATCTCAATCCATGTCAGAGCCCAACCGCCATTCGTCGCCCACTCCTGGAAGCCCTCCGGGTCAGTGATGGCCATCCATGCCACCGAGAATCCCGCCGATAACAGGGGCCCGACGCCCGGCACAAGACCCAACCCTGCGGAGACAACGGTCTCGATCAGGTTGAGAAGAAACGAACTTCGGGGCGGCACCGGCTTCCAGATTACATCCACCGCGAAATTTGCGTTGATGAAATCAAGGAAGTCAAAACTCAGGTTGGGGCGCACTTGTTGGGCTAAATGTCCCGTGGCGATGTCACCCACTTCTCGTATGACAATGAGCTTTTCTCGCCAGATATTTGTCACTCGCAGCCTCGGCGTTAGGGCGAGCAGCTTGATGCATTCTTGAGGACCGCCTCGTCAGTATCCAGTCACTTCCGGCGGACATCCCTAGATGCACGTACCCTGCACGTCGATTCCTAGACTGTGGCCCCACGCAAAGCCTACTCCAAGCTCCGGGGTGAAGTCGTGGCCAAGAAATTGGTTTATTCTTGGACGCCAAATATCTCGCCGTCCCTGATGGTAGAAGTTAATCTGGACGTAGGTGCAGAGTTGGGGAAAGTCCTGGTCGGCTTGCTGGGACAATGGAAAGTAGATGGCTCGGATGGGCGTGACGAGCTAGACATTGCGCGGTAGGTTAGTTTCTATACACATCGCCACAATACTTAGCAATGGCTTACGTCAAGCCAGATCCACTGCTCTGCTGTGGTTGGCAGAGGACAAGGATGCACCCGGACCTAGCAAGATCAGCCGTTACTCGCTACGAAACAATGAGTTAATACCGCTGCAGCTACTCGGAAGACTTACCTTCTGCGCCCCTCCGTTGTAGCTATCCCTGAATTCGGCTGGGTTCGTCTCCAGTGGGATCTGAGCCCAGCGGCTGATATTGTTGTTCCGGCCATAGCTCACCGGAAGATGGCTCCAGAATCCATACCAGGTCCTGGGTACCCCGGATGGCCTCTCACGCAGATACTGAGATCGAGGGCCTTCATGATTGGGCTGGGGAAGATCGCGGACCTGTCGAGCCATGGCCACATTGCTAACCCATTCAATTAGAAAGTGAGAATAAAAATGATTCGCATTGTTGGCATCGAAAAAGGTGAGATGGTTGGCAAATCGTAGGCTTGATCGCTGGAAATACACTTCGCCTTCCGGATGTGCTGCTGCCATGGTGGATATGAACCTTGAGAGAGGATGCCAAACCGAGAGATGGGGAGCACAGGACGCCACGTCCTCAAATTTATAAGAAATTACAGGGTGGACAAGGGAATCGGAAGGAGGCGGCGATGGATATTGCAACTAATCTGCAATGTTCAGCTTGACTGCGTAGGATATTGCCACCACCATCGCATCGGCCAATACATGGAATCGCAGGTATTCTGCTGGCGCTTGGTTGGTTCTGACCTGCATTTGCTCTCGGGCGAGCTGAAACCAAGTAACAGAAGCAAAGGAAGCACTGCAGTTCGACAGTACCACCCTTCCAGTGGGCGTAGTTGTGATTGGGGCCTGGCGATGCACCATACGTTGCTTTTTCTAGGATATATTGGCGATAGCCAGCCACACGGACCCATATCCATGCATCTAAGCGGGGCACCACCAGGTTACAACTTCATAATGAAGAGACACTGGACCAGGCCGTAATCACGTTCAATCACAGCCTGCATCGATAGTGGGGGAGACACCATTTACCCAATGTACTCCGCATAACACGACCATGTAAGTGACGCGACGAGCCCCTGCTTTCCCCGTTCTGTCTTCCAGTTTGTTGTCACGGCCTATCCCCACCAAGCGATGGGAAACCCGGCCCGTGTCTTGTTATGGCTGCATTTTCCTCTCCGTCCTAGTGCTATACCATTGATGCAAATGGTACCTTTGTTTTGGCGCTTTCCGGCCAAGGGGATGAGAGGGATTTGGGGGGAAGTTGGGGTGATCAGGGCTGCTGCACGATGTATTGGCTTGCCGGTATCATGCCAAGCCCTGCGGCCTCCAAGTGCAAGAGTGTGCTGGGGACATCCGTCAGGGTCCCAGTGTGTATTACTACAGAATCGGTCTCAGGCGGAGCAGAATGGTAACATCCCACTTAGAGTTGTTTTCGGGTCGGGTTGAGGTTCAAGACCTAGGGCCCGCACCGGAACTCACTGCGTTCGGGGCGGGTTCGGGTCTAATTATGAATCGATCAGTGACCGAGAAAGACAATATAACATACCTGCGTTACACGTTTTACATATAGGAGGGGGAAAGCCTTCGAGTCGGGTATCTTGCATGACTAGGGCGGCTGCGGAAGAGTAGCCGATCTGGGTCGCTCCCGTCTTGAAATGTGGGCGCAGAGCGAGTAGTGTATTTAGCGTGGAAGACTTGTGCCAGGGGCCTGTGGTCGCAATTCGATATGGTCAACATCCCAGGTAGGCTGATGTGGCTAGATAAATAATCGGATCAAACCTGGTCGTCAATGAGCGCTAATGCGCCTTGCGTTTTGCGTTCATTGTGTTGGGCGCATATGTCAGCGCCACCTGGTCTAATGGCCTTGTCCACAGACTAGTTATTCTGTTCCTTTGACTAATTCTCAGTGCTAATCTCCATTGTACTTTTCATGGTGTGCCTGCCAGTAGCATGGGACGGCCTCCACCCCCAACGTTGCGCCATGCTTTGGGGCTCTTTGGGTACCATTAAACCAACCAATTCTACTTGGCGCGAACGCAAGCTGAGAGTAGAGACAAAGGATGTGTTTACTTCTCGTAAATCTCAGAATGTAACCTTGACTCAAGTTGCCGGCTATTGTGGTCTGTTGGTGGCATCGTCCTGTTCCTTTCCACCCTGCCTATACTAAAAAATATATATCGCCGAATGCCACCCCCCACAGATCCTGTCCACAAAGGAAGAGAAATAGAAGTACATTCAGTTCCTCAGCAGCAATGCCCACCTTTCCCCTCGGACCTGCCTGTGGTTGCCCTAACGAAAGTTTCTCTCTCAGCACTGGAGCGCAATTCTGCGGCAGAAGCACAGAAACTGCTTTCGGCATGTCAAGAGTGGGGTTTCTTTCTACTGGACATGGAAAGCTCAGACCAAGGAACTAGAATGCTCCAATATGCAGAAGCAATGTTTGACCTCACGGCTGACCTTTCGGAGGTGGACCACGAATCTCTGAATAGGTATCACCACAAACCACCCGATTTCACACGGTATGTGCTGCTCTCCTGCTGCCCTCTATCACAGCCGACTAATGATCAAATCAGGTATAAATCCATTGGGACCACCAAGACAGAGCCCGGAAAGTTCGACCACATCCACGTGTACTCGGTTGCCCAGGATGATATGCTAGGAAATACCTCCTCCGAGCCCCAGCTCCCTCACCCAGGGACCATCACTCGCAAGAAAGCCCAAACCCGCGATTTTATATCCCGCAGTCATGCGGTGTTGGATCGTGTTCTCGCCAGCCTAGATACCAGCCTCGGCATTACCCCAGGAACTCTCTCAGCGATGTGTCCACCCACGGAACCCTCTGGCACCCTCGTCCGTCTCATCTGGACCCCTCCCAGCGCCCAACAGCCCGACTACCGTCAAATCTCCTTTGGCAGCCACACCGACATGGGCATCATGACATTGCTCTTCAACGTCGCGGGCGGACTCCAAGTCCTCCCCCCGGGCGCGGCCAACGTTGACGCGAACTGGCAGTGTATTCGGCCGGAGCCGGGCTGCGCGGTCGTCAATGTCGCTGATACCCTCGAGCAGTGGACTGGGGGACTCCTGCGCAGCTCCCTTCATCGGGTCGTGATGGCCCTGGAGCCCAGGCGATGGTCACGCGGAGAAGTGTGGCGTATTTGCTGCGGCCGAGACAGGATGCGTCGTTGGCACGCTTTGTGGGGGGCATTGTCCCGCCGTTGCAGCCTGGAGAGGAGAATGAGACAAGGTCAGTCGATGAGTGGAATGAGTGGAGATCAAGGCAGATTCTGCAGGGGCAGTTGAAGACTGAGCATCAGAGTGAAAGGGAAAATTGAGATCGCAGGTTGTTGAAGGATCCGGGCCAATAGAGAGACAGGCTTAGGCACCGATGGCTACTGGGAACATAGGAACAGTACATGTAGGCTGGCACAGAGAAATTGCTATCCATCAAAATCGACGGTGTATGTAAGGTCACTATATAAAGAGCCCAAGTAGCACCTGGCACCTGCATCCCCGGACCGCAGGTTCACAACTTCTGAATCTTGAAAGACGGAGGAATAAGAACCGCTGTCTGATGACTGATCGCAATTAAATCCATCCTCTAATTGAATACGAAAAGCTCCATATCCAATCGCCCATTCAGAATGCGCTTGCATTCGTTTCGCAGGTAGAGGCAGCGGACGCCCTGAGGAGGCAGCCGTTGCCTGATCTCCGTAGACATCATGAACGAGACATTGTATCACCAGGCATGCAGCCCCATCCATTGCCGGAGTCGCGGCAGGACCTGCCCTTCGGTGAGGGCTTCGATCGCGATTCCCCGCCACTGTCTTCTGTCTCTAGTGGAAGGAACTGGCACTCCAGGAATCGCAGCTGGTCCGCAACCCAGGCTATCGGCCGGATGTACAAGCGTGTCCTGGAATGGGCGCGAAGAATCGCCCGAATAGACGACCTGTCTGGGGGTGTGGTCGCTGTCTTTGGGGCTCAGGCAGTTCCTCTTGCGCTTGACGTTTAGACCCAAGAGCGGAACGTTCGGGCACGGGCATCATTACATCCACACGACTCTCGGATGGTAATATGGGGCCGCTACTCGCGTGTCCACCGTTGCCGTCGCCGACGCGTTGCCCGGGAACTTCGCAGCGGCGTATCAAACGACGGACGGCACGGCGTTTATCATCCGGTGACGTGACGCGCGGGCCCCAGGCACCAACCAGAAACTCACCTTGCAATGAATTTCGTCCTCCATTGTACAGATCGTACGATCTCAGAACCGTCGCCGGTAGCGCTGGCGACATACAGCCTTGATAGGCGAGTTAGACGTCGTTCCGGACAAGACTCTACCTTGCAAGCACCTGTATAGCTACACGTTGATTACTTACCCCTCGCCAGAAAGATAGGCTGGATTGATTGCGTGGTATGGGCTACAGAGACAATATACGGGAAAGCTTATCTACAGCTTCGTCTTTGCCTTTTCACGCCCGGCCTTTCCCTTGAATCCAAACAAATATGCCGCAACCTTGCGGATCTGGATCTCCTCTGCGCCTTCCGTGATGCGATACCGGCGGAAATGCCGATAGATATGTTCGAATGGGTAGTGGCGCGAGTAACCGTCACCACCATGAATCTATCAAGTCAGCCTCGCCAAGAATAAATCCAGAAACGGAACAAGGGGCAATTTATACCTGAATCGCTTGATCGGCAGCCTGACAACACAACCGATTCGCCCAGAAATTGCACATGGCGACTTTATCACTCAACCGTCTTTCGATCGCGATCCACGGCTTGTCCGTTGCCTCGGCCACCACCCGATCCATGTCGCAGCTCGTCTTGAGGATCAACAACCGCAACATCTCCACCTGGGTCATGAGCTCCACAACCGGAAACTGCACCGCCTGGTGATCTGCCAACTTCTTTCCCTCGCCCCAGATCGTTCGATTGCGTGCGCGCTCGATGGCACGCTCGAGACAGAACTTGGCCGCTCCGCACGAGCTGGCCGCCTGTCGGATGCGGTTCTCATGCACAAAGGTCTGCGCAATCGCCAACCCCTGGTCAATGACCCCTAGAACCGCCGACTCGGGCACCCACACCTCGTTCAGGGTTACCGTTGCGTGGTCTGTGGGCATATTCAAGGTCCACTCGTAGCTGGCGATCTCAACCCCTTCTGTCTCCCGGGGAACCAGGAATGCCGTGATGCCCTTCGCGGATCCATCTGGGCCAGACGTTCTCGCGAAGATGATCATATGCGTGCAGTGATGCGCGCCCGTCTGCCACTTCTTCGCACCACTGATTTTGAACCCGCCCGGCACACGCGTCGCTGTCGTCGACATGAAGGTCGCGTCGCTGCCGTGGTCGGGCTCCGTGAGGCCGAAGGTGGTGCGAAATTCCCCGTGGAGTCGCGCGGGGATAAGGTTGAGTTTTTGCTCCTCCGTCCCAAAGTGGTGGAGCATCAGGATATCGGGAAAATTGCCGACGATGCTGTGTTCGTTTTGCAGGTCATTAGCGAGCCCTAGACCACCACCGTACGTCGGGTGGGAGGCCATGTGGAAGCGCGTGGCGGACATCCATAGGTTAGTGTCCGGGTGGCCTTGTCCACCATAGATTTTTGGGAGGGCAAAGCGGAAGAATCCGGCTTCGTCAGCAAGACGGCGAGCTTGGCCTGGTGCTTTGTCAGTATCTCTCTACAGTTGAAAGTGGTAGAGACCGGCATTGGTAGGGCTGGGAAGGGGTGTACTTAGTAAATCCTCCCATTCTGGCGATGGGAGGCCGCCCTTAACCCAATCTGTCCGGGCATACTCGCGGCGATGATCGAAGAAACGGTTATTGTCTTCGGAGTGCTGGAGAGGAAGGATGGTCGAGTGGATGAATTTGTCCACGGAGTCAAGGTGGGCGACTAAGGGGGCAGGCAGATCGAAATTCATGTCCGCCCAAGGGTTTCTTATGGTCTTTCCGATCGATGTTGCACTCAGGCGTAAGGAAGGTTCATATTCATACTAGTTCGTTGTCGAAGTGCCGTGATGGATACCTATATTTAGCCTAGATTCCGCTCCGCACGGTGTGGTTCAACCCCGCAGCCCTACCTCGGTCGCGGATCGGCCGCTCGGCTTCTCGCTTGAATTGAACCAAGCCTGTTAACTCTGGCTAGCACTAGGAGGAGTATGAGTGCTGTGGTGACAAAATTACGGTCCACGGCGGCGTGTTAGGAGACAACGATGTAAGTCTGGGGGTTTCAAAGCAAAACTTCGAAGTATGGAACTAGTGATTATGCGACAGCAGGCTCGTTATAGGAAAAGTATCGCCCTTGCCTGATTCAGAGTCTAGAAAAGAGGAGCAGTCCTATTTACAGCTTCTTCTCGCGGGTGGAACTGTCGCGCAGCGTATTCACTGTTTCCCACATTATCTGCGCTCTGGTACCAAGGCTGTCCGCCCATTCTTTCGCGCCCGGGCTCTTCGATTGCCCGGTCACGTATCGTGCTGCGATTCCTTGTGCGATGACACAACCTCGAAAATGAGCGAATGCGATACCCCAGTCGAGGTCCGACTTTGCCTCGTATCCTGATTCATAATACCACCTCAAACACTGCTCTAGACTAGGCAGACCTGGTATATCGTTCCGAGTTTGGTCACGGAGTACCGGCGCACCGGGTCCAGAGTCTTGGAAGATGGGAGACAGCAGATGAACAATATCTGATAAAGGATGCCCGATGGTTGCCATCTCCCAGTCTAACACCCCGATTACCTTTGGCTCTGTTTTGTGAAAGACGATATTGTCGATCTTGAAGTCGCCGTGAACGATGGTAGATCGATCCGGAGGCTGATTCGTCTTGAAAAAGCTCGCAATTTCCTCCAGATGTGGGAGTTTGCCAATGGGGACATTCGTTTTGGCGTCCACAGCCTTTGACTGGCTTTTTGCTATCGCCGTAAAAGTTCGAATCTGGCGATCATAGAAGTTACTATGCTTACCCAACCCCCCTACACCGACCGCATTATAGTCGAGGGTATGTAGTTTAACAAGAGTTCTCACTGCATCCCGCCACCTATTTCCGGTCAGCCCGTGAGACAGAGTCATAAGCTCCATGGATCCTTACATCTCCGTGCGGTGTTCCGCTGTCACTCCCGGCATGTAAGGATCTGTGATAAATCGGCCGTCCAAGAACTCCATAATGTAGAACGCGGTGCCGATTACCGTCGGATCTTCGCATAAGACGTAGACCTTGGGTACTGGAACCTCAGTCTGCTCCAGTGCGTGCAGGATACGATATTCGCGCTCGACTTGATGCGCCGTTTTGGACATGATCTCGCCCGGTGGCTTCTTTCGAAGCACATATCGTCGGGACTTCGCATCTGTGAGTAGGTACGTCGGATTGGACTGACCAAATCCGAACTGCAGCCCACAAAACGAAACAAAAAATATTTAATTTCTGCTCATCCTCTATGAGGGCAGTAACAGATAGTCGGGGGGTAGCTTAGGTACCTGCTTGAGATCAAGGGGTCGCGATATTGCTAGGTTGTGTTGCCTAATATAGTGTTCTAGGGCAACCAGGTCAATGGGTTGTCTGACGGGGCCGGCCATGATGCCCTCCTTGATGTCTACTACTTCTAGCTCTATCTCCGCCGGTCTTCCGTGCACATATTAACTTATATACGCCCCTCTTGGCGCCCTCGGCTGTTATTGAATTACCCCGCTTTGGTGATAATGCCCTCGGACGTGGAGATACGGCCGTCGTGTACCTTCGTGCACGGCCTTTGATAGAAACCCTGGCTCAGGGGGTGAGTGAGTGGTAAGTACTTCTCTTGCGTAGAAAGATCCCCGCACAGGAGCATGGCTAGAGTCAGGATGTATAGATTATATTTGGAGGCTGATCTTAACTCCACGATTATGAGTATTTAGGTTCCCTAAAGGCAAACTATGGATGTTGTTATTTACGGGTGACGGTGACCGAGATCTCGGTGGCGTCCTTGATACTGGTCGATGTGAACAACGCCAAGGTGCGCTTGTCAACTGCGTACTGGACCACGCTGCCCTCAGGCGAGACCTGGACACTATATCCATTGGGGAACGTGGATGGGGGCAGGATGATCTCGGTGGGCGCGTCAATATTTGGATCAGACGTGAACTGCAGCTCGAAGGTGGCCGAGCTCTCAGAGAAGCCGAAGCTTTTTGGAGTACCAGCGACGGCAGCCGGGTAGGCACGGCTGTAGTGCGTTGCTAGCTCAGGGTATGCCTGACCAGACGTGCCATTGTACAGGTTTTCGTACGCCCAGCCGATCCAGGAAACCATCTTTTCGTCGGTCGCCGACATGGCTTCTGCGAGGTCCTGCATTTGCTTCTCATCGCCCATCCAGAACGTCAGCTCGGTCAGCACACCGGTCGTCTTCAGGCGCTCGTTGTCCTTGCGGCGGTTGTCGAGCGTGGTGGAGATCGATCCCATTTGCGGCGGGTGGTAGTAGTGGAACGAGTGCACTGACTTGGAGCCGTCCCCGAGAGGGACGTCGTTGAACCCCGACAAGACGTCCAGGGTGGCGCCTTCGAACCAGATGAGCGTGTCCGTGTCGACCGTACGGATCTGCTTGGTGGCGCGGTTCCAGAGCCCTTCCAAGACCTTGTGGTCGGCCACCCCAGGCACCAGGAGTGTCGGGTCGGCCCAGGTGTCTCCCACCCACGGCTCATTCAGCAGGTTATACCCGACCACATTGGTCGTCGTGACATACTCGGATGCCAGCTTCTTCCAGTACGCCGCGAATGCATCGCCCAGCCCGTCGTTATTGTTGTATAGCCGCCCAAACGCATTGCCCAACGCGACCGACGTGTAGCTCAAAGCCCAATCCACAGTCCCGCACAGCGACTCCGGCGATGGGAAGCCGCGTTCATCCACCGGGAACGGCGTCGTCTTGAGAGGAAACGGATACATCTTACCACTCGAGACCCAGTCCTTCTGCGCAAACCACTACAGAGCCGTGTCAGCATCAACTGAGGTAATTTGCCCCCTACGTCTACTTACGTCCGGTGCGCCGTTGCCACAAAATTGCCGCGCCAGGCAGTCCTGATGGACGTCCACCAGAACATAAAGGCCATGGTCCTCAGCCATCTTGGTCTGCTTCTTCATGATATCCAGGAAGGTCTGGTTGTACTCCCCACGGACAGGCTCTGCACCCGCCCAGCTGTGGCCCAACCGCACAATGTTGAGACCCAAGTCATGCAGGTTTTGGACATCTTGCTCGCCAAATGAGGAGACGCCCGGCACCCACTCCAATGGCCGATGCCATGGTGGCTCCTTCATCACGACATTGGTTCCGTGGAAGAACCGCGTCCGGCCGAATTCATCGATGATCTGATGCGTGTCTTGGTTGACCTGCTTGATACGGGACATGCCCGGATGATCCTGGTACCAACCCTCGGCATCCTGAGCCCACACGCCCGCCGACGGCGTACCGACCACTGCTAGCAGCGATACAACACCAATCCGATTCAACAGCATTCCACTGAAAGGATCCCGTCAGTCCCGGGCGGAAAGAGGAAAAGTGGGAGTGGACGAAGAGAGCAAGTGTCAATCCGAATCAAGGGACTACAGAGAGGTTATAAATGGCCCACGCTTCTTTTTACATAACGTAAACTAGGGTTACATTGCTACTCCATCGCCTGAAGAATTAGACGTCGAGATGGCCTACAGCCACCCCAGAGCTCGGATTGGGCCGTGGAGACACGTCGCAGGGTCTAATGAGAAAAGCGGGTCCAGCTCGCCTATCAACCACCGTGATGGCTGCGGGCAGGTAACATTAAGAACGGCCCAGGTGGGCCACCAGCACTGTGACTTCGCACCCCAAAGGCATCCCACACTTGCATATGTACTTCCGTAGCGCCTACAGCTCTCGCGTCGGAAGCGAGAGCATCTGTGATTGTCGGCGGTTGTAAGCGACTCTCAGTTCTTCGTCACCCGCCTTTACCATTACCGTTGGGAAGGAATCCGATAGCGTGAGCTGATATGCGACCAATCTACCACAGATGCCGTTTCGAGCGTGCGTTGTAGTGTGATTGATTTTATCTCCGATCCTCGCTTCGCTATCAGCAGGCTATTAATTACCAACAATGGTACGGCTTCAGTTCACGGCACAACAGATCAAATGAGTGACATGCGCTGCAGAAGCGGTTTTATGGATCTTGCTTGCCAGGGTGCCACTTTTCAGGCAATTATACGGCCGTCAGATGAGCTGGAATTCGCCATGCTTATCCTTGGGCCGTGGGGCAGTCATTTCAGCAGATGTAGGAGTGTTCCTTTTCCCATGGTTGGGGCAAGGCTACGGAAAAGGGGTCACAACGACCGCTAGTGCCTAGTGTCCGATCATAATACCTCGGCCATTAGGTCCAGAGTCCATGCGCCCTGTTCGCATCCCCGGAAGGCCCCACTTGTCCCTGTCCGTGGATCCCCATTCCAGAACAGATAACCAGATCTTCGTGTGTGCGCCGGGCAAATGGGGGAGCCGAACCGTGTACAATCAAGTCAGAATCCGTGACAGGAGCACAGCAAAGCAGAGTAAGAATGGATCCCAGGTGTTAGAAGACCTAGTATAGAATCTCGCAAATATATCTCAATGCGACTAGCCTGCAGGTTGGCAACGCAATCCTAGTCGCTAGCCACAATAGGGTTTCCCATGCATTAGTCCTATAATCGGAGGAATTATCAGTCCGATCCTTCGGGCGATCCACATGTGATGCTATCCGCAAGTCGAGACAGGGATAGCGACAATCGATTGTTAACCAGACTCTGGGGAAGCAGCTTCCCCACATATAGTCCAGGAGCGGTGCTCCGTGCCCATTTATACAATCATGGCCCTCATCGTAACATGGTCGTTTGCTTTCCGCTGCTCTGAGTTGGAATAACTCGCGTCAGATAGCTTGAGCCTGTTGATCAATTGCAGAATGACTTCCAAACGCGAATACGACTTGATTTTGTTAGGTGCAACTGGCTACACGGGTATACTCACGGCGCGGTATATTTTCAAGTCGCTACCACCTGACCTGAAATGGGCTATTGCCGGGAGAAACAAGGGAAAGCTCCAGCAGCTTGCTCAGTCTCTAGTGCCGGAAAGCTCTTCTAGACAACCACCTCGTCTGTGAACGCCAAATCTCCATTCAGCTTTGCAAAAGCTGAATTCTGAGCAGATACCCTCATCGTGAAGCTAGACCAGACTGAGCTGAACGACTTGGCAAAGAGGACACGACTCGTTATATCGACTGTGGGCCCATTTGCGCTGTTTGGCTCGGAAACCTTCGCTGCCTGTGCTCGAAATGGAACTCACTACTTAGACTGGTAAGTCTCCAGTGTGCTAAAATACATGACCAAACTGACAATGGATGTATAGTACTGGAGAGGTGCCCTGGTTGAAGGACATGATTCAGCAGCACGATCCCGTCGCAAGAGAGAACGGAAGCATTGTATATCCCATGGGCAGGATGATCGCACGGAGATGTTCGTAGCTGACTGCACCCAGATGATTCCGTGCTGTGGCTTCGACTGTGTGCCATCCGACCTTTCCACTTGGGTTGCGGCCAACTATATCCGCCGCCATTTCGGCACCCAGACTGGCCGTGTTGATGTATGCATCCACAGTGTCCAGGGCGGAATCAGTGGCGGGACATTGGCGTCGGTTCTGCAAGCGTTTGAGCTTCATTCCCTTCGCCATCTCTACAAGGCCCATGCCCCCTATTCCCTATCCCCGAGGCGACCCGCACCGACCGTGCCCGTACAACGAACTAGTATCTGGACCAAGCTTTTCGGATTACTCTGGATCAGGCAGCTGGGCTGGATGGCGTATCAGCCACAGGGACCGGTTGATCGAGCCATCGTCCATAGATCTTGGGGCTTGTTAGAACCGACTACCGTTGCATATGGCCACCGGTTTGAGTTCCATGCTTGGTTTAAAATCTGGGGACCCGTGGCTGCGATCTTGTGGCATTTGGGAGGATTAATATTGGCGCCGTTGATCCTCCTACGCCCCATCCGAAAGCTACTTCCGAAGCTTTGGTATGAACCCGGTACTGGTGCAAGCCAGGATAAAATTGAGAAGAATTGGTTCGAGTATCGATGTGTTGCCGAGGCAGATACCGCTACTAAGGTGAAGCCAAAAGCCTTGGTTCGGATGCGATACGAGGGTGATGCATACATATTCACGGCTGCTGCCTTGGGAGAAGCAGCACGAATTCTTCTTTGGCAGAAGGATACATGGGCGCACAACTTTGGTGGTGGTGTGTTGACCTCCGCCACCCTGGGAGATCACTATGTCTCTCAACTACGGGCTGCTGGGGTGACCATCGAGGCTCGACGCGACGATCCAGCATTAAGGGGAAAAGATCCTTTCACCAACGTTTGAAATTGCTGTTGAGGATGCGCCCGGGGGTCTTCCGGTAAAGGCTTGATGTCGTCATTCTATTCTATATTCATACGAATAGTTATGTTTTCACTACTGTCTGCGGCAAAGTCGAGCCCCAGTTATTTTGATCCGTCCACGTGCATCTTCACCTATTGCTAGAATCAAGACGCGGATCGGGTTCTCATCTCAATACTCTCGCTTGCTTAAACTGGTAGACTGGCAATATGGTGTTAAAAATGGTACTAGTCTCACAGAAAGCATAGCCATGAAGTTGTCAAGACAGTATATAGTAACAATGTTTAAAAGGCAGCTTGAACAGGATCTTCATTTTGGCATGTCAGCCAGGATTCAGCAACCAGTTCTGTGCCAAATAACTTGCTGGCTGTGGCTGCGCTGCGTGGAGACCCGAGAAAGAGGACCTGAATGTCAACCACGGGTTACCAGGTTAGTACCGGAGATAGTATTCCCCTCTTGAGTCCCTCCTTTGAATCCGATAATAGCGGCAAACAGGAAGTGGAGTGTTGTAGTGGGTACGACTGACTCTAGAGACCCCCTATGCACGGACTTGGATCTCTTCTGTGGCACTAAGGGACCGAAGCATGACGATCGCCGAGTGCAATGCGGCCGTACTCTGCTAGTTGTCCAGCTGCATTGCTTGATGTAGCTGTCATTTTGCAGGGCAGCGGCGAGGAACCCATACGGCTAAGAGTATCTTGGAAGATCAGATAATACAAGGAACCGCCACCAACGGCCTTTTATCACCAATATAGAAGGCCGCATGCGACTTGGCACACATCATTATGCCTAATTATACACACATCTCCATCCTTTGGCAGTCGTATGGCTCACCTAACCGTATAGCATATTGTTTGGTCGAGGTCGGCCCGGAGTGCGCGTGAGGTCTTCACGGCACCACAGGAAAGGTTAGTCCTAGATGGTTGGCACAAATCCGTGTCTATTCAGATGTCAGCTGCAAAATCGACTGATTCCATCCTCTGTGAAGTGACATGATGTCCGAGCCATCTTAGTCATCATGACCATTGTATGCTGGGTATCGTAGAGCAGCGTTAGGGTAGATCTTCCGACAGCTGTTACGCTGGTGACAATAGAATGTAAAGAAAGTTCAGTCAGTCCACCTCCAGATTTATCCGTGTTCCGGGGCAATATGTCTGCATATGTAATTAACTTTCGCATCCATCCTGTACCAAAGTAATGGGTTGGGCGGGATATAAATAACTTTCGCTCACTTGGGTCCTTGTGTTCTTGGCTTCGTATTCGACCCTTTACACGAAGCTGTTCCACAGCTTTCGTGCCAATGAATTATATTGTCCTCAAAAGGACAAATCTATGACGTTTAGAAAAGTACAGATTACCGTAAAGAACTACATCATGCACCCAGAAGGGGTCAAATGTTCTTTTGCCTTCAGGATACAACCGGCTAATCTAGAACACATAGGATACCAAGTACGGGCGACGAGTCAAAATACCTTGAGGGGCACCAGATATAGAGATCTGTATCTTTGGATACGATGGTAGTTTGAGGCAAAATATACCAAAAGGATCCGTCTCTGCGTTTCTCTCTCAGTTCTCTGGTACATCTCCAGCCAGCTTGACCCTGAGAAAACGCCGAATTACGAGATTTATCATGGCTATCTGGTTATAGACAGATTTACTGCCATGCATTAATATACCAGGGTCCAAGGTAGTATCGTATTGGGAAAGTGGACTTTAGTATGAACGGGGGTCTAGATCAACCATGTTGAGTTAGCCTAACTATGCAGTGGTGTGACAACGCCTTCTATACACCTTTCATTGGCCTTGATTCAGAACCGCTCCTGAAGTAGCTACTGTGTACCAAAGTCCTTGGGCATCTCCAGGGCTATATGCTTTTGACTCTCGATAACGGACATTTCGACCATACCACGACGCCTCCTCTGGCCATAAGGCATAAATACCTCCATCTCTCCTCTCCACGATGGTCCTCGACCCATCCTTCCAACCCGGACCTTAACCATCTTCCCTTCAAACAAGCTTAGTGAACAACATCATGTTGCTGTTTAGCCTTCTTACCTATACCGGCCTAGCAACTGCTCTGACCTGTACCATTATTGGTCCAGGCTCCGGCAATTGCCGTTCCTGCCCAGCTGATGACTGCGAAATAAAGCAGAAATTCAACACTGGAAGCCGGCAGGAGTTTAAGTGTGTCTGGCCTGATGGCGGACCGGTTTCTGGCAGAAAGTAAGCTTGCCGGTTTGAAATATCATTGACCTCATGCTAATGGTGACCGTTCCTCAAGACGCTGGGGCTATAACCAGGATCGTGACTGCTTTGTATCAGAAGTAAGGCTTGGAAGGTGCAACATCAGTATGTTTACAACATGTTTCATACCTACCTCAGGAATAACTAAGGCTCACGTTTTATAGACTCCGTGACGGATTGTGTTGTGGGCTTCGCTCAGGGTTTTGCGCCCCCTACCTAGGCTTCACTTTAACCCGGACATTCTCACATCTGGAATCTCGGATCACCCTTGCAGGCCCCCAATTCTTCTTTTTGTTTTTGTTCTTTGTCTTATTCTTCTGCTTTTTTATTCCCTTTTTCTTTTTCTTTTTTCCTTCTTTCCTTTGTGATTCTCGGGCCAGGAGTTCTTTGGAAAGTGGACCGTTTCACCTCGCATGGATGCTAGTCAGAAAATCCCATATTTCGTCCATAAATAGTATACGTCTGATACCGAACAGCTAGTTGTATGTTACACAATATAGCATAATATTGCTTCCAATCAATTCTGCAGACTGCGACATTTGTCTTCCTGAAGCGACTCGTCCATGATTTAGCATGCTTCCATGCCTCTTGGTGTCAAGGAAGCTTACTTAATAGCTCTTGTATGGGAGATTATTTGGCACCCATGTGTACCCTTGGAGCGTAAGATGTGTAATACAGCTATGTATCAACACAAAGCCGTTTTACACAATAGCAGGCGACATTTCCTTGACACAAACCATATTTGCACGAGAAGTCAAACGGCAGGGATTATGCAGGTAGCAATATGTGTATACTCTGATGCTCTTGTTGAGGAAGTAGCGTATAATGTTTATTCTCATCATAATAGATAGGTAAGATTAATCACCTGTTAGTCATGGTGCATAAAACACTCGATAACTGAGAAGAAACTACCCAGAGAGAGTAGTAAAACCTAACTGTATACAAACATATCGATACCACTACACACACACACACACACACATGCATTTGTTTAAAACCAGAAATGACAGTGGAGACTATCTAGATCCAAGTATATCGCAGGTATAGAGGAGACCCCACATACTGATAGAAGGAATTTAAACAAGCTTTGCGCTGTTGAAAGAATAAAACCGCCCAGAGCTGTCAGCAACCTTGTAGAGCCGAAGTACAACCACTTAACTGACGATGGACCTTTCCACCTCTCTCCCTATCCTCGTCTTCCATGACTTTGTAACTTCGGCGAATAAGGTAGGGTTATTGGCTTAAGGTCCCGACGGGTTCAAACATCCGATGGCGTTCTCCACATGTGCAAGACTACTACCTCGGCTGTGGAATTGAAGCCATGCATTGTGTGCAATCACGCTCCCACTCGTCCCTCTCATCTTATATTTGCTGCTGCCAAGAGGTTCGTATAATGCCATCGACAGAGACTTTCCCTCAAGCACGAAACGTTAAGATATGCGGCCACATCAAGAACGAGGGTCGGCAACCTCGCCACCAACAGTCGAGACTCTTGCTGTCGAATCCGTCCCGCCAGATACAGAGCCCAATTACCCAACAGGCACCAAGTTTTGGTTCACCATCATAGCGCTGGGTGTCATCCTAATCCTCGGCGGTCTGGATGCCAACATCGTTGCTACAGCGGTACCGAGTATCACCAACCACTTCCACACGCTCGCCGACGTAGGATGGTACTCATCTGCATTCCGACTCTGTACCTGTGCATTCCAGTTCGGGTTCGCGAAGCTATATACACTCTTCTCGATTAAGGCTATTTTTTTAATAAGTAATATGATATTCCTTGTAGGCTCAGTACTCTGTGCCACGGCTGCTTCGTCGACGATGTTTATTGTAGGAAGAGCAGTAACGGGTCTGGGATTCGCCGGTGAGCTGGCTGGCTGTTTTGCCGTCCTTGTGCACATTGTTCCGCTGAACCGACGCCCCGTATTTGCGGGTTTAATGGCGTGTGTGGAATCGCTGGCCATCATTGCGGCGCCTATATTGGGTGGTGCACTGACGCAATCTCTGGGGTGGAGATGGTGTTTCTGGTATACCCTGCTCCTTCGAGTCATGACCAAACTGGAGGCTGCGAGATGCTGACACCTGCATAGGATTAACCTTCCTATCGGCGCAGTATCGCTAGTGACCATGCTTTTCCTTTTCTCGGACCCAAGAACTGTCCAGGAGGACGACCTTACGATAACCCAAAAGATTAGAGAGCTCGACCTTGTGAGTAACTGCTTATTCATTCCCTCCCTGACAGCCCTGTTCATTGCGCTATCGTGGGCGGGGACCAAGTATCCCTGGTCTGATGGGAAGGTGATTGGACTATTCGTTGTATTTGGTGTCCTACTCATTGCCTTTATTATCAATCAATACCGACGCGGAGATTCGGCAGCTCTCCCTTTCCGTATCATTAAAAGCCGAAATGTCATCGCTGGCTTTATCTTCACAACGTGCACAAATTCAATGACAAATGTCTTGGAGTGGTATTTACCAACGTACTATCAAATCGTTCGAAACCAGGTGAGCTTTCACCAGATAGTGAACGACGTACTCTCACTGACAATACTCCATGCGACCAGACCCCAAGCGAGAGCGGTTACTTGATGATTCCCATCCTTGTGGGAATGATGCTCGGGCTCTTTTTGCAGGGTATCGGTACTACAACCTTCGGCTACTACGCCCCATTTATGATCTTTGGCTCCGTTTGCATGCCGATTGCCGCAGGCTTGATGACAACATACAATCCGCACACATCCCTTGCCCAAATTATCCTGTATTCGGGATTGGCCGGTTTCGGTGGAGGTATCGGCTTTCAGGGCTCCCAGGCAGCTGTTCAGACAACGTTAAGTGCCGCAGATGTCAATCTTGGGATCGGGGTCATCTTGTTCGGGCAGAGTATGGGCCCGGCGGTGTTTATAGCCATTGCGCAGGTTATATTCACCAATCAGTTGTCATCAATCTTAGACGGTGTCGTACCGGGGTTGACACCTGCTTATATTGCAGAGCGTGGACTTGGTGATATTAACAACCTGGTTCCCATGCAGCGGTGGGATGAGGTGCTGCGCGGAATCGATCAGAGTTTGACTCGGACGTGGTACCTTTGTGTCGCGCTGGGTTGCACGACCATTGTGGGAAGTCTGTTGATCGAATGGCGCTCGGTTAAGGAGAAGCAGTCATGAACGTGGTAGTGCTTCCATATTGGAGTTTTATGGATAGCCTTGCTAATTCAAGGGTCATGACAAGGACATAGGCTGAGTAAGTACTTACTCTAGAAGTCTGCGGCTAATTGATAAATTTGTAAGTAGTGGATGAATTGGTTGACACATCCGACGCCGCATGACTCTTGATTTGGCCATGTTTCTTTGACCCTTTCGCCTTGTTGCAGGTATGTACATATATCGGATCCAGCTCAGATGAAACCATGTGATACAATATATATCTCGAGTACAGCGTATTCAACTAGTAGTAACGGTTTGACAGACAACTGGCACCCTAGACTAGACAGAAAAATCTACTGTGGCTTTCAGTTGCAGTCTCTACTGTCGTATACACAGACAGTTCTGAATCCAACGATATCGTACATCTCCCTCCGCTGTGACTCCTCCGGAGAGTGACATCTGGTGGCGAGCCTTAGGCCGACCACGCGAGCAAAGACGCGGGCCGCCCGACGCTAGGCCACAAGCGGAAAGAGCAGGAGACAGCCTTTTGTTCAACGCTGTTGATATCCACCTCGCTTACTCCATGCAATCAGTGCTGTATTGGTTACCTTTACCTCCACTCACGGTTTCCAATGGGAAATATGATCAAAGATGTTGAGAGGCCATTTCAATCAGGCAGGTCCTCCCGTTCTTCAGAGCTCCTCGGTGGGTCATATCCAACCAGATCTTCGGAACGTCGGAATCTCGGAAACCCCAAAGTTTTACCTCCATCGGCCAATTTATGGCTCTGTGATTCCTCGCGGCTGCCCGAAGCTGGCTCGCCATCATCACATTGCACGTATAACTCGCTACGATGCCAGACTCCGATCGCCAGCAAGGGGATTGTATCGGCGCCTTCCCAGGCACAGAGTGCGGCACCAAATCAAAACCTTCCACCGATATAGATCCACATCGTGTGGGGAAATGTCAGCCGTGGTCAATATCCGCCGGGCTGAGGTCAATGGATATCACAGCGCAAAAAATCAACATGTAGGTGTCGTCCATCTTCATTTCTCAACCTCCTTGTACCTAATGTGCGATTGTGAACGGCAGCCTGATCTCTAGCTCAATCGGCCAGGACACCGCTCTCGGCTCCATTGAATATCTATCACACGCCTTGCATTACTTTCTCCTCTCCAGAATCTGGAGGAAACTCAAGGCTCGCCTGTATGCTCTGCTGAGAGTGATTCAGAGACGTAAAACTACTCCGTGTCAACATCACTCCCGCCCTGAACGAGTCAGGACACCTCCGTGGTCACCGCTTCTGTCCCTGTCAACTTTGATGTTCGACACTCGTTGCACCCTACGTCTCCTGGGACTATTCTCGATATGGACCTGGGGCTCGGAAACCGCAAAGGCTCCACCGGTGGATCGAATGGTTCGAACACTTACGCGGCTTCAGTTATTGGCGACCACATCGTACCAACTCCTAGAGAATGTCGCGTTCCTCATGTCGAAGGATGTTTTACCGGAGCGATTATGGGGACGGCTGGATGGCGAGAAGCTGTTTTCTTGGAGTCTTCTTTCTCTGTGTGCACATATGATACTCCAGTTAGGCAAGCTTTGGCGGGAGAGTGTGCTTAGAAAGGAAGAAGACCGGAAAGTGATGTTATCCAGCAATGGGTGCATAAACATGATTGACAAGGAAGAGGAAAGTGCGACTGGAATCGGCGACAACGACACGGAAATATCAATACGGCAAGAAGAAACCACGGAAGCGAGGAAGAGCTTAATATCTAGCTTGACTTGGGGAGCATTATGTGCGCATTGGGGTATGCCCGCTGGAATTGGGATTCCGGAGGCCTTCATAGGGGCCTTGAGCTTTGTTGCTGATGCTTGGGAACTAAGGGATACATGGAATTCAATCGAAGTTCCATAGGTTGGATGTTTCTGCGGCTTACAGGCTGGAAATACACGGTAGCGCGTTATTTACGTTATCAGGAAGAGCAATACATCATACTCAACGGGGATCCTTCAATTGAAGAGGTTGACCTACAGAACATGCACCTCATGTATTGTATGAAATTGAGCCACTTATGGTAGCCGGTTAACGGATATGATTGAGTGTGCCCTAAGCGGCGAACTTTCAATGGAGCCATTGACCCATAGCTCCTCAAGTGGATGTCTGGTTGCTGGAGAACCTGGGAAGGATATCTGTTATAGGAGTTGCTGGACAAGAGTACCGCGTGCTATTGTGACTACAGACAACAATCTTTCTGTTCTCGGGACCTGGCACCTGGGTCATCGTGCAAAAGGTACGTATATACGCCGTTGTTTCTTGCGGTGTCGCATTGTCCCGATTTTTGGGTTATTAACCCTCACTGCCCTAGGATATGAAAAATGCCACATCTCGACGCCATCCACGTTGCCGTCAGCTGGCTCTTTGTGCACAATTTGTCTTTCGCCAAGGCGTTCAGTTTATCCAGACGCTCCCAGCTCTTCCCATAACCCTCCTCCTTATACCAACGCCTCCTTCTCGGGCGGTTGCGATGAAAGTTAATATGACTCGACTCGATATCCAATGTAAGGTTCTGTTTTGAGCTTGGCCTATGTTTGATGACATTGGAGTAGAGTCCCGTGCAATCCTGAGATTGAAGCTTGCCACTGAATGGCCTTTCTCACTTGTACGTGATGTGCATATACACCCATGTTTGTTCTCTCCCAACTATTCTGCTCTTTCACATTCCAACGCGAGTCGATCTTTGTCAGACTGTTCTACCTGCACAGCCTGGATATCATGCTATAAATGCCCCTTATTTCCTCAAAGTGGCAATCCGGCGCCGAACATGGCCCAACGATTGTGAGATACCCACTTGGTCGTCGAGAATGCTGGTTATGGCTTCTGCGTGGCTCCGGATCAGCAACCTCTCCAGACTGGGTGGCCATTGATCAACAAGCCAATATAGTTCATTCTGGCGGTCCCGGTTCCCCTCGTGTAAAGGCAGGCCGAGGCCCCAATCATAGTTCTCTCGGGGCTGAGAAGTGCTCCAGCGAGCCCTTCCGCCTCCAGATCCATAGGGCATCCTCAACGAGTTGTCACCATCTGCATACTCATTACTCTGCTCTTCCTCAAGGCAACTTGTTTGATGTGCCTGGCTCTCAGTTTCGTTCATGATCTACGAAGCGAAACAATTTTGACATCCGGATACAAGACCTCGAGAGTTGTGTGGTGAGATGGTGGTGCTTGCAAGACAACGCTATGACTGACGATGTCACAAGCTGTTTCCAATCGAATACCAGAACGTCTTGCGGCAGTCGGGTGGGATTAGCCCACTCTTGAGGTTAAAATAGTCTTCTTTATGTCCCGTGTACTTCCTTCTGACCGATTGTCCACCGACCGGAACACTTTTGTGGTCCCGATTATGATCTCATATTTTACCGGACGCGAGCCGATGATTGGGCATCTTGCTGCAGCCAGCACTATGCCGGCGAGAATGAGTACATGTCGTCGTATCTATCTCCTTGCAAGATAGTGGTGGGTAACTCGTCGTGACGCCACCGAGATAGCACTGAAGATGGCGGAGTGGGGAAGCCGCCCGTCTAGTGGTTTTGTTTCGCGTGGACCTTCCTTGGCCTTAGCCTGGAAGCTTTGGACGCTTGGAGCATGGGGAAGAGACCCACTCGGGTTATCTGGCTCCGGAGATAAGAGATATTGCTAAGAAATAGTCGGAATGATGCGCCTTGACGATAACCGTTATCCTAGATCCCGATACTGTGACGGAATTAGACACTGCGGCGTAACAAAGCAAGAAAAATAGAAAGAAAATCCCTATCAGGACAGCACATCTTCTGGATCAATATCCACCATGGGATTTATCGAAAGACAACAGAGCAGAGAGGCGCTGGAGCAATCTTCCCGCGTGGACCTTCCATCGCCTTGAGAAGAACCCCATGGGGAACAGACCCACCATTCACTTCGCCGCGAGACGCTCCGGACACGAGCTTAGCGTCAAGATATGAGGAGACATACTCCGAAGCCAGACACCCATCTATATAAGCCGTCATGCTGGCCAAAAGGATTCTGGCATCTTTCTCCTCTGACCTGACCCAGTCACTCAAGGCGCCGTACGTGTGGTGATCGTACACCTCTTTCATAATGATCGACGCAAAGACGGCTGTTCCTATTTCACGCGAGGGCTCTTCTCCCACCTCACCAACCAATATAGTCGATCAGAGTCAGGGAGTCACCATGGAGGCCATTCCGCTATGGAAGCGTGTATGGCGGCACAGTTTGACGCAGATGATCCTTTTGAGCGTCCAGGCTTTTTGTGGGCCCGCCATGTCTGACGCGATTACGGGTAGGAAATCTATACCATCACCATATGCCAACTAGGCTTCGGTGGTCTGAATGTGCCGCTGACTTTTTGGAGGCCTCGGCGGTGGTGGCCTTGCAACTCCACAGGTGTCAAATATTTCGACCGCGATCAGATATGCCACGTTAGCTGTCGGTATGTATCTCGGCAGACTCGATCAATAACTGTCAGTGTGCTGATCGGTGAATGCCCGATCAAGTCTGCTTCTTGGGCGGTCCCATAGTTAATAAAATTGGCGTGAAGTGGGCCCTGGTCATCGGCTCAATGTCTTTCCCCATCCAAGGGTCTGCCTACTACTGCAACAGCAAGTTTGGAAACCAGTGGGTGAGTAATAGGACTTCTTGAACGTGCCCACCGGCCAGATTCATCCTTTCTTCTTGAAGTACGCAATGCCTGACAGGACGCCACTTTTTCCAGTATCTCATTCTCAGTGGTGCTATTGGCGGTATCGGAACTGCTTGCTGGTATGTCGCCGAAGCTGGAGCCATCATGACGCTTGCACCGTCGGGTGCTCGTGGAAAGTACCTGGCACTGTGGATTGTCTCGCGAAACCTTGGACAGTTGGTTGGAGGCGCAATCAAGTAAGCCTCTCGAAAGTCTACACGAAAAGCTTGTGTGATGAATCGATGCTAACTGAGGGCCCACTCTTTTGATAGTCTATCGAAGAACCACGAGAAAGGCGCCAATGGCGGAGTCACACCCGATACTTTCATTGCCTTTGTGATTATTGAGTGCATCGCGTGAGTGTATTCTCCCTTTGCATAATCTCGAGGACCGAAACTAAACGACGATTCTTGCAGCCTTCCGTTCGCATTATTAATCACCCCCTTTGAGCGCGTTATTCGATCCGATGGCACCCAAATCGTGACCGCAGAGACTCTGTCTACCAAACTGGAGCTTAAGCGCATCGCGAAAACCATGACCTCACGGCTCATCGTCCTTTCGTCGCTTTGGGCATTGTGGTCGTTTTTCTACACGTAAGTCATATTTCACACTCATTTTCATTTATTCGACAACAAGGAAACATTGACAGAAATGGTAGTGGTACTTGGACTACCTACTTAGGTACCTACTTCTCCGTCCGGGCCCGCGCGCTCTCATCTCTGATTTCGCCCTTCTTCTGCATGTAAGTCGAAGGCGTGTTTGATTCTTATTATTTACACTGACCAAGTGCTTTCCTGACCAGCATCGGCTGCTTTGGCCTCGGCTATATCCTCGACATGAAAGGTCTTAGCCAGCGGCGTCGCGCACAAATTGGTCTTTACACCGTCGTCGTCCTCAACGTCGGTGTGTACATCTGGTCCATCATCATGCAGACCAAGTTCAACCGCCATGATCCTGGCCACATTGATTGGGATGACGGACTGTATGCTTCGTCCTTCCTGCCGTATTTCTTTGTGCAGACCACAGGTCCGTTGTCACAGTCATACATGTATTGGCTCCTGTCGTCTTTTGCGACAGATGCACAGGGTGAGTATTGAAATAGATCTGTGTTTGAAGAGCCGCAAGAACTCGTTCATATGCTAATGGCCTGTTAGAAAACGTTCGGAACGGGGCTGCATTCAGATGCATCGAAGCTATCGGCCAAGCAATTGCCTACGGCATGAATACTCAAACAACGAGTGACCCTCTCATCGGATTGTACGGTTTCCCATCCCACTTCTATATTATAAGGCCCAGGACATACTGACTAGCCTAGTTGCGTGACGTTCGCCCTCCTTGGCGCTTCTCTGCTCCCCATGATTATGCTTGTGAACACGACGCCGGACCGCATTCCCGCTGATATAATTGCTGAGCAGCAGGATGTTGCTCGTGAGAAACTTGAGAGTGCCTAGATTAGCCAGGACTTCATGGTCTGGGTTAGTGTAATAAGCGGATGTTGTCTATAGTACATATTATGGATGCCCTGTATATACAGTGTCTCGCCAAAACACCAAAGGCTCTAGATCTGAATACCACTGAGACTTTTTGACATGTTTCACATGGGATACCAAGGCTAGACTATAATAGTCCCGCGGAAGTCGTACAAAGTAGCAAAAGGTGAAGGCGTCTGTGTAACTGCGTCTTCGATGGGTAAGGCAATATTCCCGTCACAGGACGGTGTGTAAATGGGATGGGGGCTACTCGTTAGCAGCAAAACTTCGAATTAGAGTAAGTTGCCAGGGTTTTCTTCATGAATTATTAATACAAGATAGTCTATAATATATTGACACCTCTGCTGGGCGGTGTCAAAAGATAGCAGAAGGTCCCATGCTGGGGTTTATCCATTGTCCGCGAAATGGTGGAATGGAAACAAGCCCAGCTGCGGGCTCTTCAGGTTCGGCCTTAGAGCCCTCAGCCCATATTCAAACACGCTCCACTTCGACACCACCGATCTCCTTTTCACCAGAGTGCTGTTCTGATTGAATATACCCATATGCCTTGATTTCCGCCGCCATCAGTCTGGCCTGTTTCACCGGATCCCCGCCCCGGGAAAAGATGAGATCAATATCCTCAAGGCGCAGGTTGCTCGTCTCAGGATAGAAGAAGTAAATGATTGGGATAAAGAGGAGGTTGGTGACCATGAAGATCAGGTATGCCTTCCACTGGATGCGGTTGATGATAACTGGCGTGATCATGACCACAGTAAAGTTCCACAGCCAGTTGGAGCTCACTCCAATCGCCGTGCCTTTGGTCCGGGCTTCGAGGGGTAGAATCTCTGGGACGTACACCCACGGGACCGAGTTGATGGACATGCCATGGATCAGCATGTAAAGGAAGAAGAAGGTAACAGAGGCGGAGGCATAGGCCTGTCCATTGGGCTCATTGACCTGGGAGAGCAGGGCTGCGACCATGAGCATACATACGCCTAGGCCAAAAGAACCAATCATCATTGTCTTGCGTCGGCCCATCCGATCCAGCATAAATGCGGGAAGAAGCGATCCGAGCATGAACATGATCTGGATGCACCCGCCGAGGATCTGAGAAAGTTGGTAACTCATGCCCACGTTTTGTCTGAGGACCGCTAGTAGATGGATCATCAGTAGTGGTCATCCAGTTCAAGGAATACAGCACCTACTCGGAACAAAATAAACGACTAGGTTGATCCCTCCAACCTGGTTCATGAGCTGAATCCCCCACGCAAGGAGCACTCGTTGGCCCGTTTTCACCTCATCGTTACGGAAAATCTTCCAAAACGACTGTTTGCTGGCCGCGTCTTCTAGCTCAATCGCTGACAAAATTGCCCTGTGCTCGTTGACGATGAATTCGTCATCCCGCTCCCGGTCATAGACGGCGCAGAGGACCTCCATGGCTTCTTGCTCTTGGCCGTGGTTCATCAACCATCGCGGAGATTCTGGGAGGCCAAACACCAGCACAATAACGAAGATGGCGAATACGATTTGCATCCCAATCGGAAGTCGCCAGGCGATGGGGCCGCCGACAAATGACATCCCGAAGTCAAACCAGTATGCCACAACGATACCAACCGCAGTGAAAAGTACTTCGGATGAAATTAGGCGTCCTCGGGTTTTGCCCTCGCACATCTCAGCTTGATACCTTGGGTCTCGGTCAGCATCCTAGTCATTGTGTTTCAATGATCGCTAGCACCGAAGCTTACATTGGCACCGTCGATGTCTTCAAACCTGTGCCCGCTCCGGTCACTACTCGCCCAATGATCAGATGGGACACAGTAAACGCGCTAGTCTGCAATACTGCGCCAACGATCACCACACCCATTGCTAGCCAGATGGTCTTCCGGCGGCCGAGACTCTCTCCGATGAAGAAGTTGACTAGTGTCCCTCTGAGTCAGCCCGATGCTCGTTGATAGTTGCCAGTTCACTTACTCAAGCACCCCAAGAGACAACCCAGGTTATAGCAGCTGACTATAATTCCTTCCTCCGAATCATCGGGATAGTTGAACTGCTTCCTCCAGTCCTCATTTCCAACAATCCCGCTGAAGACGCCCTGGTCGTATCCGAACAGAACAAAAGCGACAAGACAGCATGCAGTGATAGCTGCCTGCAGGGATTTGCCCCTTCCATACCAGGAGCGCATACTGAGCGGTGGATAATAATTTAAGAGAAGTGGTCCACTACTGAATAGCACATGACAATGGCCATGGATCTGGTCCAGCCGAGAGCGTTCTTATATATCCTCCGTGAACCATGTATATGACGACACGCTGGTTCTCAGAGTCGGGAGGACCCCGATGATTGTGGATTGGAAGGGTCCATCTTGTCCACTTGACGGACAGCAGTGGATCCAACGCGGGGGATTCAGGAAGCTGGAGAGAAGCATCAGATATCGTTGTGAATAATGCGGAGGGTGAAGGGTCTGGGGAATGTCTGCATCGGGCAAGCGAGGGTCCAACTCGGCCGCCGTCCGAAGCCCATTGCGGTTTAACTTGCCTGGTTGGGCCCGCCCCAGGATAAGGATTGCTCCGAGCCCACGTGACCCGGGCCCCTTTTGGGGGACGCGTGCTGGTTTGGGAAGCCGCAACCACTCCGGTTCTCCGCCGATCTTGTGCCGATCGTATATCAAACCGAGTCTGCGAGCATCGCTCCTTTCGAGACTACACGTAGGGTTACATTAGCTTACGGGCACCTCATGTTCGACTGAGAAATGGCGCGAAAATGGGTCCAATGACACCCTTGGTACGGACGACATGGGGAGAATTGCAATATATCGAATGCTGGAAAGAACAGGAGGGGTACTGTGATATTGGTCTTTATATTCAGAAATACCTGAGCCCAAGTCCGAGTGACTTCAGAAGAACTTGGCTGTACTTGTTCTCTATTCGTGTAGCCGTTCGATATCCGTAAGATTGAGTCCCAGCCCTCCACATTGGATGGGTTGACGGTATTATATATAATCCATACTCGATTGCCCACTCGAGATGATTTACTTTCCATTTGGACACAGTACTAGCCAAGCGAGGCCTTTAATTTCAAACTACGGTTGCCCGTCTTGGATTTTGTTGATCGCCATTTCCAGCTGGTGTAACTAATGGCAAGAAAAGTCAAACTCATCGGGGTTCCACATCGTGTCCGGGTTGATAAAGGCCGAGTCCGAAGGGCATTTGGGGATAGTAATGTTCAAAAAATTTCCCAGCTGATCGTCGATATCCTGAAAGATGGGATCCGCCACAAAATCATTAAAACCGCTGTCATCCAAGTCCCCAAAGTCGAACAATGGTTGGTGATCTGTCATTGCGACGGCCTCGTTTTCAAAAAGTTGTTGGTCGTGTGCCGCTTCGGCTACTGCTACTGAGCTCCCTTCGGAATGGAACGAACACACATCACAGGCATCGCAGCTTGATGAAGCTGCAGCAATAGGTCCCTTCTTGTATGGCGGCGCTAGTTGACTCGTTCTTCCCGCCAGGCGTTGCATGCCGTCCAGTGCACGCTGACCAAGCCGGGTCATCACTTGAGCGGACCACCACATCGAGCTCAGAGCCTCTAGGCTCTTATAAAAAGTTTGTAAATGTTTCTTGGCCGCATGCTGGGCACTGAGAAGCTGACAACGCTTGAGCTGTTTATAGGAGATGGAGAACGCAAGTGAGATGGAATACGCAACTGTCGGTAAAGGCGCGAACTGACTGATAGCGCACATTTGTATCAGCGTGGCTATGCGATAGACAGCCAGATCCTGTCGCAGGTACAACGCGTGAGACCGAGGTTGAGCCTTAAGGCCCCATGGCCGCGAAGCTAGAAGAGCTATTGCATGATACGCCAATTCAAACGACACTGAGGTAGTTTAGCCAGAACTCTGTGTAGAAGAAGGCGTGAGAAGGAGACTGACACATTTGATCCAAGGGTATATTCTCCGCTTGACATTTCGCGATCAGTTCTTCGAATCGGGGAATTTCGGGTTTGTTCTCATCCACCGGGGCATCCAGCATTGGCCGATACACCACCATGACCTCGCCCATGATTGACGCCAAGGAAAGCCAGACGCGGAACGGGCTGTCGAATAGGTCAATCACGTCTGTGAGCTGTTGTCCCAGGTCTCTGTCATGGATCACCAACGGCCTCCCGTGAATGGCAGCAGTCCATCGGTCAAGACTCCACAGGCACCAAAACAGTGTAACTAGCGGTTTTTCATGCCTTTCAGGTCCGCACTTTAGGAAGTGTAGCCCAACCGTGTGAGCATGATGAATGGCTTGGGCTAAGTAGAGCGACGCGTCCTCAAAGCTCTTTGGTCTTGAAGTATGCAACGAAGCAAGAGCAAGGGTCTGTATTAAAGCCATCCGTTTCCGCTCTAGACGCATGGTAATAGCATAGCAAAGGTCGTCGTACAGAAGGTCGCTAAATTTGCGAGGGGGAATGGTTTCGGTACGATCCCCAAGCTGGAGCAATGGTTCTGCATCGCGTTCCTTCGAGGCCACCAGACATATTGCCTGCACGAGGTACAGAGAAACAGTACCATTGCGGAATTGCATTTGAAAGTCTTCCTCGTGGACCAGAGGGAGCATGGGGTGGATGCGATGAAAGTAAATGTTTATCAACGCTTCCTGCGTTTGTCGTGGCGGGAGAAGAGGACCCGCGCATCCGGAATGTCGCTTTGATCGAGACACCTGGTATCGGGTATTACTCGATGAGCGCTCTTCATGAGAGGCGTTCTCGCCTTTTTCAATAAATTCATTTTCCCCATCGAGCCAGACTCCAACATCCTGCTGATGAGCACGCCCACGCATGAGTCTCATACTACCATCGTCGACAAAGAGTACAACTGGGTTCAAGTCACCGATAAACCGATGGGTGCTGGTATCCCTCTGTGAAATTTGCGAGGCGTTTCTTTGACTATCGATGTGAACTTGAGAGGGTTGTTGCGCACTCTGTAGCTTGGGCTCTGCAGGTGCGCCAGGAAGTCGCTGCGATGCTGAAACACCCCGTGGTGATTGTGACCCCCGCGTCGTAGCTGGAGAATATTGAACAAACTGGGTAGTCGGCCGCTGTGGCGTAGAAAACGCCGATTGTCGGTTTGCTTTCTGATGGTAGCATTTCTTCTACATGTCCGGTGAGTGAAGTGCGCACGCAAGGGTAAATACCAACCAACCTTTCTCAGGCGGCATCTCTCACAAGCACCCCTGGCATAGGATCTTTTCGGGACTTTTCCATCTTGACTGATATGGAAGGTGAGGTCCATCTCGACTGACTCATATGGTGTTGCTTGTTCAATCTCGTGGTGGCAACTTGCCCACAAGTGATTCAGGTTTTCTATCAGGTCAGAGGGATTGGTCGTGGCACACCTAGAATGACCTCTATTCGCTTGGGCTGATTACCAACGGATTTGACTCACGGTGTATTTGATATCTGTTCGGTAAGTCTAGACGACGACGACGTCGTCCGATCCACTTCGGTGGTCTGGACCAGCAGCTTCCATTTATACCCGATCTGGCAGTCTTGGCCACTGGGAGACTTACCCTTTTGAGCCATTCCGCCCTTGATGGGGAAGTTCCGCTTTCCGGACCTAAAAGGGAAATCCCTTCATCCCATGCGATACTAAAAGAAAAATATATATAAGAAAACAGTGAGGAGTCGACGGCACAAGTACAGACGAGCAGTAGTGAAATCAGTTGGATTGATCATAACGACATTGCATATCTAGTGACCCATCGATACCCTTCATGATGTTGTTCAATGAGACCGTGTGCTGCAGTGTAAGGTTCGATTTGAGTCCAAACTCCCATCTTGACACTTGCTCAAAACAAGCTAACGCCACTATGTTTCACATCTGTAGTTTGGACAAGTCATGTATCTTTCTTCCGTCTTCAAATTGCTCTGAGGGCAAGCCTTGCATATCTGGGAAGCTTCGTCTGTCACTTGCGCAAGCTATGACCGTTAGAGGAATCTCGGTCCAGGTGCGAGGTCTAGCCAAACTGTGAGTTATTCTCTGCGGGTTTAAAATTCCCATCTCTAACAAACATAGGCCATATGATCAGGGCACATTCTTCCAATCCTATCATGAAGAAAATACATTTGTAACAACCCAGCCCCTGGCGTCGTCTCACAAGCAGAATCCATTCAACCTACCAACAGGGGACTATGAATTTCCATTCAGCATTCCTCTAAATGATAACATGCTGGAAACTGTCTCCTGTCGACGGTCAAGCTACCGCTTGTACCAGGTACATGCCATCATCCAGCGCAGGTGGAACAGAAATGTCACTGTCTCTAAACCGATCCGAATTTATAAACGGTTTTCCATTGAGGAGAGCCTCAACTGGATGTTAGCTTTGAATGTCAGCAATGCAATGGCATTGTGCCTATGTACACATGGCTAATGATGCTTTATAGTCAATTGACAAACAGTGGGATAATGTCGCGCAATATAACGTGTCCATCCCCGATGTCAATATCCCGTTCGGCGCAACATTTCCCGTGAAACTCCGGGTCGCCCCCTTATCAAAACGTATAAAGCTCCAAGCGTTAACGATCGATGTGGTTGAGCAGCATGAGGTCAAAATGAAAGCTCCGGCAACATACTCCGCACAGTTCAACGTCCACTTTCTATCATCCAACAAGGAGCACGTCATTTTCAGAGAGCGGCACAATTTAGATGACTGCACAGTGTCCGGATCAGAAGACTCTGATCTTGAGTGGTGTATAACAAAAGCTATATCTTTGCCACAGGACCTCGAAGAGTACACCCAAGACGTGAGCTCTAACGCGATAAGGATCAAGCATCATGTAGCGTTCACCGTCGAGTTGCTCGGCGTGGGCGAGGGGGTATCCATGGTAAGTGAAACCCATTAGTTATACACGACAGAAGAGCACCGCTGCATACCTTTCCTGGACTACCTATGCTAACGCCTCTATAGATCAAAGGAACTATTCCACTGAATATTTACATGTCACCCCATGCCATCAGTGAGGACGGCACCGTTCGTCGTCTTCATATTGATAGATTCCATGACGAATATGTGCCTCCTCCACCCTTGTACAGCGAACATCAAAACGATTTATTGCTACCTATAGCGGAGGCTTTGCTGGATATTAAGAAGCTACGATTGAATTGCGAGCAACAACTGGATAATGCGAGCTTCAATTCTACCCGACGTGACTGTGCACCCAGTTACGAAACCGCGATTCAAACTAGCCATTAATCGCAAACCACACTCGGGCAATATGTTCTTAGAATTGAATGATCGGGATATTCTCAGACTGGGATGTTACCTAATATCTTTCCACCCGCTGAAGATTTCAGCCAAAGCTTAAATATATCCCTAGCTCTGTTTATGGCTCATGATTGAATGTGACTGGATATAATGTTTACTGCGCGTCTCAGAAATTGCGGGTCTATCTGTATTCATCAACATACACATCATACGAACCGACCATTCCTTGCTTAAACTCCATATTAAAGCCAGTATTTCCTTGGGAAAAGAAGATACTGTTTGAGAAAAGAAAAGATACAGTTTCTTCACTAGTAAGAAAAGAGATCCCTGGTGATCACGGCCCACGCGATACACTTTAGAATAGCTTAAAGTTAGGATTTTTAGTACCCCATTTGATGGGAATTGATGTAGACCAAGAGACTAATAAGTTAGGATCCCGCACTGTCGAGGTTTGTCAACGTTTTTTTCTTCTTCTTCTTTTCTTCTCATTTTCGCTACGAAAATACGGTGAGCATCCCCTTGCTTTTCTCCCGGTTGCCATGGATCAGATGACCAATCATTCCCTATAACTGCCCCAAGCCAGTTCTTCTCAATGTGGTAAACAGGCACCAAGCAATGGATAACTTGTTTGAAAAACCTCTTCACTACGCAAGAATACCTTACTTTTGAGATAGCCTCAGGCGGTTATCTGGACCAGCGGAATCCTGTTCCGCAGTGCGTTCATTACGTGGCTTATCCCAATCGAGCACTGCCCATATATCAACAACAATCCTTAAGTTGCTTGTTGATGATTCGTGATAGACACTGCGACCGGAACACATTCAAAGCTCATGCCATTGCCTGTAGGTATAACGTTGAGCTTCGTGAATCCTCGGCCGTGCTCCGATGAGCTCCCGGTCAGCACAACGGCCACATGCCTGGTTCATACTGAACCCTGGCCACCCCGTTAAGAGCCTTTTCGTTGCATTTTGGTTATGGAAATCCATTTTACTAGTGGTTATTGCTTGCTGCCCTGGACCTGGCTATGAGACTTCCCTCGGTCTTCTTTCTTGGATGCCGGGCGCCATGATAGTAGACCTCAGCAAACCGAGTCCCTCACGCCACTTCCAACGCTTCTGAAATTCGCTCGGTGGGACGCAGTTTACTTTCTCCACATCGCTGAACATGGCTACGTTTATGAGCAGGAATGGGCGTTTGGATATGGGTATACTCAAGTCTTATCATTTCTTGCTTCTGGTACTATCCTCCATATCGCTATCTTTATCCGCCATATATATGCAGATGCTCACACCGATCAGTTCTCCGTCGGAGCAGTGGACTAAGTGGCGTCACTGCGACCACTCTTGTTGCAATTGCCCTGTCTCATATGACGCATTTGCTCTCGGTCGTAGTACTGTACAGGCTGTCGATCAATGTCTTTGGACAGGACACACCTAATCGGAGGTTGACCTGCTTTCTTTCTGCTGCCTTGCATATCATTTGTCCAGCAGGAGCATTCCTCTCCGCTCCATACGCAGAATCCCTTTTCTCTTTTCTCAACATGCTCGGGTTCTACATTTATTCCTCCTCATTTCTTGACGATAATGCGGGTCGTACACTAACTAGTAACGTAAAGCTACTCATCGCCTCGGTGGTTCTTTCAGTAGCTACTACGGTTCGAAGCAACGGGATCCTCAGTGGATGTTTATTTACATATGACGCTGTTTTCCTTCTTCAAAGAGCACTCTTCCAGGGTCCGTTGAAGCGGGCTTGTCTTCGCTTATGCGTGACCGTTCTCGGCGGTTGTATAGTAGCCGCTGGGATGATCTTCTCCCAGGCCCTGGCTTACGCAGATTTCTGCCTGGACGTACAGACCTCTCGACCCTGGTGCAGACACCTGATTCCTAGTATCTACGCATGGGTCCAGCGTCAGTATTGGTCAGTAAATGGGCGATCTCAATGTTTGGAGCGGTCTAACCTTTCCGTTTTCAGGGATGTGGGTTTCCTTCGATACTGGACGATACGGAACCTTCCCCTCTTCCTACTCGCAATTCCCATGCTACTCACCCTCTGCCGGTCTTCCATCTGGGCAATGTCTTTATCCAAGGCTGAGGGTCCCTTATTTTCCACCATGTCCGCTTCGTTATTGACCCGACTGGCTCTCCCTCAGGGTTTGCTAGCCGTACTAGGCTTCACCAACTATCATGTCCAGATCATCAACCGAATATGCTCTGGATATCCGCTATGGTACTGGTACATTGCGTGCCAAATCGTTGGTGATTGCTGCGAGCCACGCTCTAAGAAAACCCCGGGCTGGGGATTCGTTGTACAAGGCATGGTCATGTACGCCATTGTCCAAGCAGCGCTCTACGGTTCCTTCCTCCCCCCGCCTTAAGGAATCTCAACTCTGTCCCCAAACAGCGGCAGCAAAACCTACAAGTCTGTATATTGAGCGTTTCGTTCTGCAACATCCATCAGACCAGTCATGATTCATTATTGCGAGACACAAATAAGCGCACCCACACCATAGTCAAGGCTCTAAGGTGGGGTACGTTGTTTAACGGATCGATCCAGAGCACCATGCTACGGTTTTTATTTCACCTTTGTTTGCTATTACTTCGGGTAGATCAAAACTAAAGCCATCGATATTCGGCCGAATAAGTGGATTACGTGCATTGTGCAACCAATATAATAAACTATATGCGCAATGTTCTTGATGATGTGATTGCCAGCGAGCTTAAGTATATAAATCTAAATGCATGCAGACACATATCCGAAATACCAAAAATGATCCAGGATACTTAAAAGTAGCAAGAGAACGCTGGTTTGCCCAGCATTTCCTTCATTGGAGTCGATGGCCTGTATAATTGTGATCTCTGGCTCGCGTAAATAGTCCCATCGATCGGTTTTCAGCCAATATTCCGGGCTAAAGTGGCTGTAGTCAAGTACCCGCGGTGGGAATTGAGGCACTACATCAGTTGAATGTGTGATGCGATAGGAAGAGCCATGCCCTTGGCCCGTAATAAACTCTGCTAACACGCGATTCCCAACCCTTGGTGAACCATACGCGTACTATCTCATTAGCAGGATTGAGAGGAAATGATGAAAATGCGAGCCCACCAAATCAAGAACCCAGCCCGCCTTTCTCAACTCCGTCGCGGCAATTGTGCCTACGGCAGCCCCTGCACTGTGACCAGTAATAACAATGCCATAATCGGGGTTTGTTCCAGCAAAGTCTAACAGCTCATTCGTGACAGCTTCGGCCACTGAACGCCATGATTGCCAGTATCCTGTATGCACCGTGCAACCCTCGCAAAGACAACTGATATCTACCTGGGAAATCTTCAAATTGGATATCCATGTCGTGATGGAGCGCGTACCGCGAAAGGAGATCACCAACAGCCTCTTTGTCCTGTCCACCGCAACAAAACCGCGGACATCCCCAACGCGTGATCTGAATGTCTGCTCAGAGATATCCAACTAGTGAGAGATGGGGGAACGAGTTACGTATTGATCTCTAGTAGCGTTTCTGTATTTGCTTCCTCCACTAGCGGACAATTGCCAATAGGGCACAGTACTTTGTCTCCCGGGGAGTTGGTGTTGGCTGTGCAGTAAGCCGCTGCAGTGTATTGTGCGAATAGGTTGAGTTGTGCTGGAAGCGATATGGGACTATCTGACGAGAGCATGGATTGGTTAGAGCCTGTCGTATACTTTTGGGGCTAGACTCCTACCTCTGAAATTGGGTTGACTTGCAGTTCTAGCAACCAGGCATCCTAGGCTAAGTCCTATGTAAAGAAAATTCACCATCAATACCAGCATCGAAGAGAGTGTCACGGCTATGCCAAAAGCCGCGTAATTGTACGAACTCTTCGCTCTCATCAGAAGACGCGGCCGACTCGTGGTCGATACCCATATATCCCTGGCGCAGAAGCCAGGCGGGTATGTATTACGTGGTTCGCTCTGTAGCAGTCGAGAAGCCGCTTACATGCAGGAGTACAATGTTTGAGCTGCGGCGATGCATTTGGTAGCGAGAAGCTTAAAGCCTTGCAGCAGGCCTTTGGTTATAGCGCAAGGGACAGGAATGTGCTAATATGACATGCTCTCAATGAATGCCCCCACAGGATTGGGATTCTCCCGTGGCGGTCATTTTGTACGAGTCGCGCTGTGAGAGATTCGAATGATTAAAATTGAACTAACAGTATGAGTACTCTAAGCCCCGGGAGGTTGCCAAAATAGTCGATAAAGGTTAAGGAATGCCAGTTCAATAGTACGGAGAAATATGCAGGATAAATCAATAGTTTCATTTGATCGGTTGAGCGGTCAGTTCTGCACGGCGATCAAATACTTCGTGTGTCATTTCTGCACCATTTCTCTAGAACATACGTAGTAATTGCCCAAACGTAGTTCTCGGCCTTGCTAGGAAAGCCCAAGAGGTTCAGGTTGGATACAGTTCCCGGGGATCAGAATAATTCGCTACATTCCCACCCCTCTAGAGTATACTAGACTACATGTATCTCCGGATGACCGGAGAGCGCACGGATCGCCCCAGTTAAGCAAGGACTAAAGCAAAACATGAAGTCGACGAAGCGGAAATGGTTTGATGCGGAGTTATTTCTCATTGGCAACAAGGGAATCACAGTGTAATGCAAGAAAGATAGCAAGCCCGCCTATTGGCACGAGAAGCGTGGCCCGGCCGTATCCTACCGACGCAATGACGCCTTTTTACGGTTGCTGGCTGATTTCCACACAAGCGCTCGGTGGACTCTGACGATCGACAAATCGTGCCGAAAGAGCTTAAATTGATAGATGAAAAATCACACACACCCCAGAAAGTGGGCCAGCGTGCATATGAGAGCGATTTGACTCAGGAAATACGGTGTCCAGAAAGCAGACAGTCGGACCCTTTCACGTCACCGAGATCCTCCGACATCTCCTTGCATTCCGTGGGCCGTGTGGCAGATGGAAAATGGGGAGGATGGGGAGGTGTGTCGGATCACCGTACAAGAACCATAAGACTGGTAGGCGAAGGCCCTCTCGAAGGTCTAGCCTCTCATTATCCCCTTCTCAGCCCTGAACTCGCAGTTTCCTACTCTCACACCAGCCATGGACAGCGATTATAGGGCTCGGAAGGAAGCGTTTGTGTCGGACCTGTCCGGTGGAAATCTCAAGGAAGTCAGCAACGTCCTGTTAGCCCCCTTGGTTAGTATTCCCGGTGCGAGTTCACTTTCATTTGTCTCACATGGCT
Organism: Aspergillus bombycis; assembly: GCF_001792695.1. Lineage (NCBI taxonomy): Eukaryota > Fungi > Ascomycota > Eurotiomycetes > Eurotiales > Aspergillaceae > Aspergillus > Aspergillus bombycis. The sequence goes on along the minus strand of NW_019170016.1, from coordinate 336,360 downwards.
TTGGACATAGACCGCAATCCTCCTCTGGACTACTCTTCGAACGCGATGCTCGTTCCTGTTGAGACTTCGCGCTGTCAGTGTCACAGTGGAATTCCTGTTAACTGTATGGGTACCGCTTGGTGCTTTGACGGTCTGGTACCCATTCGTGCCAGCATTAAATATCGCCCTTGTTCTTTGTTCTGCGCTCTTACTCCTCTCCTTGAAGCCATCCGTAGGTGGGCGCCAGACATCTACATCATCCTCAAAAGAAGGTGCGGGCCGCCAGCAGCACTATCTGTTCATCTCACATCATCGTGGAGCGCTGATGATGTTGGCCTGTCTTGCCATCTTGGCCGTTGATTTCCAAGTGTTCCCGCGAAGTCTAGCCAAGGCTGAGAACTGGGGCATATCTGTGATGGATCTCTTTGCTGGCAGCTTCGTGTTTTCGTCGGGATTCATCTCGCACAAGTCCAGTCGGAATGCAGCAAAGCGGTCCTTTTATCTCACATTATTTGGCCTTCTGCGGCTGGGCGCCATGAATTTGCTTAATTACCAGCAACATACCTCTGAATACGGGGTTCATTGGAATCTCTTTTTCACGATCCCCGCCGTGACCGCTATGGTCAACATAGTCGACTGTATCACCGTTGTTGTTCCCTTGCCGGATGAGGCACTGGCGGTCGCGACCGTGGTGACAAGTGAAATTTGCCTGAGAACCAGAGGCCTACAGGACAACCTTCTCAGTCTCGACAGAGGAACCGGGTTTATTTCTCTCAACCGGGAGGGTCTTTTCTCCACGGTCGGATACGCCGCAATTTACCTCATTGGCCGCGGTGTCGGTTCCCATATTTTCATGCTGCTGTCATCTCAGAAACGGTCGAAGATGGTCCTGTCAGGACTGGCGACACAGGCATCTCTATGGGCCGGGTGTTTTGCTCTAGCCTCTACCGATGCCGTTGGTCTTGGATGGCAGATTCCAGTCTCCCGCCGGCTCGCCAACGTATCCTATGTTTTGTGGGTCGCAGCAGTCAACAGTGTCTGGCTGTTCCTATACTACCTCATTGATGGGGTCCACACGACCGCAGGTCAAGGGTCGGGCAATCGACACATGCGGAGGGATGACACCGATGTTACGAAATCTGTACGAAGCGATATAATCTCTGCCTTTAACGAAGCTGGTCTGGCGGTCTACCTCATTGCAAACCTCATCACTGGAGGGGTGAATTTGGCAGTGAACACCCTTGATATGTCCCGGTCATCATCAGTGACTCTCCTGGTTAGCTATGCTATGGTTCTCACCGCTGTAGCTTTTCACTTCCGGTCATCGGAGAGGAAGTTGAGAGTGTAGGCTAAGAAAAGATCTCAAAAGAGCGATATCAAGGGTACCCACAGTGACCTCCACCACAGCAAAACCATGGTTCATCTTTGGCAAAGCTGGGCCCTGGGGGATATATTAGAATGAAAACAGAATGCAATACTTGTGATCTCAATTGTCCCCGTGTGGGCTATCAATACAGTAGGCTAAGCGCTTATAGTGCACGTGTGCGAGTGAGATTCTTGGTTGTTTCTGGTGCAGTTGCAGCTGCAGGAGGTGTTGTTGCCTATAGTATGATAGTTAACCCAGTCACATCGGCGCAGAAAGGCCGTGGTCAGGGTCTGCAATAGGAGGTAGTGTTGTGATTGTTTGAATTTTTTCGATTGCGGTTGATGAGTTAGTAACTTTTGTCACAGGGCCTAAGGTGTCGCCTCTGTTCGCTCTATACACACCGTGATCGCCATTATCACCAGAGGCACTGAAGGCTTTCCTATGTGACACAGAGACATTTCCATTTCTTCTTTTCAGGACGTTCAGCACGCTTTTCCAAGTTACTTGACTCTATTCCGCGATATCGTCCCTTGTGTTTACAAAGCTCACCCCCACTCAACCGCCGCAAATTCTTCCCGTTTATACATGACTCAACATCTATATATTTCTAGTCTAGGCAGATACTCCTGTATTCAATGGTTAAGAATAGGTTCAGTGCGAATGTGGGAGATATATCAGGTCTGTACTACGATGGATCACCGGGCATCACTGGATTCAAAAGCATGGGCGCCATCTATCGACCGCGGGATTCCTCCTCGGAGTAAAAGTACGAACATTTCACGCCGCGATTACAAACAGGACTCTGAGGATATAGGCCGTATGGGTATCACAGGGCATTTGGAAACATCGCCTTTCCCGGCGTTCAGCTCACGGGCTTCCTTGCAGAATGTGAGTTCGCACAAGGCCTGCTGCCATATAGCACCTCGATGTACAGGCTTACTCCTGGTTTACAATGATGATACTCGAAGTATTCTCGGTCAATGGTACGAAGGTACGCACACGAAACCAGATATACAAGAAATAAGTTTCCAATCCGGATATGCTTTGTCATTTTACTTAACACAACAGGCGAATCTTGTATCCTAGCCAAGATCGATGCATTACGGAGCGCTACTCCCTTAGAGCCAGGTTGCACCTAGATTGATATAGCATATGGAGTGGGTATTCATGCACTGATTTGCTAGAATAGAGCTGATAGACTTAGGGTGAAATTATCTGGCTATTTTTACATTGTTCTGATGTTATCTTCGGTGGGATGGTAGGGAACTGTGTTTCTTCGCATTCCGCGGTGCAAATCTGGTCAAGCCACCGTGTGATTTTTCCCGGGGTCATTATGCCCCGTAGATGAAGAACATTTCAGGAGTCGTGACCGGACTGGTTGTCTGATGCATTGGGGATCAAGGAAGATACCGAGTAGTTAGTAGTTCCAGGGGGATGAGGCCAACTAGCTTAGTCAGCCAACTGTTTGTTTACAGCCGATAACGATAACGATAACGATAACCACCCAGAATGGCCGTTGGCCACGTGACTGGTCCATGGTAACAAACCACCCGAGATAGGACGATCTTAACGGATACCATTAAACCAACTCTCTGTACATTCGAGCTTGGGTAATCTTCGCTATTTCAACTGGATGAGCTTGTCAACTTTGGCTCGAGCGTCTGCATAGCTAGCGCAGCTATTCAGCCTTGCCAAATCTCTCTCTGTGCTCTTCCCACAAGCGATTCCGGAGTTCCTCATCCTGCAGAACTTCAAGGCCTGTCGCAGCCATGATCGAAGCGAACCGCAAACACGACTCAAACGCCTGCCGTGTTCCGGCTGCCTTCTCAAATCCAGGGTGGTGCGGTCCGATCGTCGGTGATTCCACCCCGATAAGGAACCCAGGATGCAGGCTTGGAAGCTCATAACTCACATTACCTGATTTGACGGTTAGTATCCGTGGCGATTTTGGGCAGAGAGTCCAACCTTGATCTGTTGATGCGCCACTGACTGTAGGCAATGATTTCATGTAATTCTGCTTTTGCTCCTGTGAGTTCTTGTAGAAGTTTTCGATGAGGATATTACTGCATTGTAATTCCTTGTAGCTCTCAAGCCTGGAGGCAATCAGGTTAGCGATCGCTTATGGGGGCTTCCGGTCGGTGCGCTTACGTACCAGGCAAAATCAACGGTGCACCCGGCGGCTATCGCTGCTCCTTCACAGCAGGCAGTCACCCTCTTGACGGTGTCGCGCAACTCTGTATCTGTCTCCGCGCGGACGAAGAACTGGAGCTCTGTGAGATGCGGAATCACATTTGGCTTGTCACCTCCCTTGGAGATAATTGCATGGATGCGCTGATTAGGCGCGACTTGTTGTCGAAGCATGGCCATGTTGCTGTAGGCAGCTACTGCGGCATCCAATGCGTTGTGACCCAGCCAAGGGGCATTGCCAGCATGAGCATTAACACCACGGAAGGTCACCGTGGCTCCTCCACGAGCCATACAGCGAGCAGCCGCCACGCCATCCACTGCCACGCCAGGGCCAGGATGGCCCATGAGGCAAGCATCGACGCCCTTGTATGCGCCGGCCTTGAGAAGTTCAATCTTGCCCCCGCCGCCCTCTTCTGCTGGGGTGCCGAGAAGGCGCACACGGCCCTCAATCCGGTTGGTGTTTAAGGCTTCCGCAGTGGCAAGGAAAGCTGCAAGGGAGGAGGTGGCGATCAAATTATGTCCACAGGCGTGACCAATTTCTGGTAAGGCATCAAACTCCGCATTATAGACAATCAAGCCCCCACCGGTCCCGACCTCGACTTCGAACGATGTCTTGAGTCCATAAGCATGACGCGTGACGGTGTATCCCAGCGACTCGAGGAGGTTGCACAGGGTATCATGGGCGTAGACCTCTTCATAGGCAAGCTCTGGATTGGAATGGATCTAGATGAAGGTAACACATCCATGAGATATGTCCGGTACCATGTGTGAGCACGAAGGCTTGGTCACTCACTTGCTGGTTAACTTGCCAGAGACGCTCCTCGTGTTTGTTTATAGTTTCCGCAATCGACGCCATGTTGAGAGCGACTTGCAACGTTGGATATTTTAATATACAAAAATGGATTTCAGGGATGCCACTGTTCTACTTATACTGCTCCACTTATATTTGTTCTACTTATGCTGGTCTACTTATACTGAACAAGGGCGTGTACGGTGGACCCCCGAGGGTGGATACCTGGGGAACGCATTGTGATATCGGCAACCGGTGTCCAATGAGCGGCAGGGTCTCGCTTATCCCGCAACCAATTGCCGAACGAAGCGGCAGCAGATCCACTTAAAGGCCAACAACGCCCCGTTCATTTCTTCTCCTGCCTTCTGTTCCTGCAACAATATACTAGCAGAACCCCCGTAACAGCTATGTCTGGACGCCATGCATCACGATCGCGGACCGGTGAGCATCTTGATTTTGACCGGCTAGTTTGCGTCCCCCTCGCTAAATGATTACGCAACAGGGTGCGCGACGTGTCGGACCCGGAAGGTTAAGTGTGATGAGACGCATCCCACCTGCATCCGATGTATCAACGCCCAAATGCAATGTGAGTGGTTTCAAAAGTCTCCGAGGAAAGCCGCCAGGTCGAAACCAGCCTCGACGGCGTTGAGGGGTCTAGGCCTACCGCGCACCTATCAGCCACTCCGACCACGAAACATAGGTCCGGGTGTGCATCTTACTTTCCTGCCGTTGCCAAACTACCGCTTGCTATCGTCCAGCGAACGGGAGTACTTCGCGTTCTTTCCCCACACCTCCATGGTGCGATGGCTTGGGAAGCCATGGCAATGGGCCTCCCTTCATTATGTGTATAGCCATATCGCCCCGCATTCATCCGTCGTGACGAAGATGATTCTGGCAATCTCTGCTACGGAGCTGGAAGGGATTCGCCACATGGAGCGACTTAGAAGCGACCAGCGAGCCTCACACGACCAATGGCCAGGTGAAGCTGGTACGGCACACTATCAGAGGGCTCTACGCGATTTTCAGCTCATTCTTAGTAAGAGCCAGGGGTCACTATCTCCTCAGGAAGTTGATGAAATCTCGACAGCATTTTTCCTTATGGTGACCTACGAATATATGTTTGGTCAGGATAGCGCGGCCGTAGAGGTGCATATTCAAGGCATCTACACTTTCCTCAGGGCTCATGATTTAGTTCCGAAGCTTGGCGAGCCTCGCCAATGTGCTAGACTACCGGTACTGACGCAACAGCTATTGCTTTTTGTAATGTAAGTCAATGTTGGCTTGGAGGTACTTGTAGCTTTCTACTCATGACTACAGGTATGCGAACCTGACAATATGCAAGTACGGCCATCTCCGCCAATTATGGGAGGAGGCTGGCCATGAATCTTCCTTTGTCTCTACTATGGATGAGCTCTTTTATAACAGCCGCGCGTTACAGCATGCAATCTGGCCGTTCGAATACCCGACCGAGGCATCGTTGGATGACATTTCGGTCTTTCGTCCGTTGGAGCTGACTAACGAATGCAAGAAACTGAAATATAAACTATTGCGCATGCCTCAAAAGATACAAGTAAAGTCCGAAGGTGATCTCTTGCACTGCCTAGAGCAAGACCTGCATGGCATTGGAAAGGTATACAATGCACTCATTCCACGGGAAGTATCCAGCTAATCAACAATCCACGCATAGCGATACCAAGATCTGATTACCCTCAGCCAGCGGCCGCACTCGGACTTGCGAAATAGGCAATTGCAAACGATATATTTTGCAGTTGCAGAGTATCATGCGACGACAATCTTTTACTGCTACCGGCGGAGCTTGCTTGGCTGTATGAGACCTCCGTCCGTGTCCTCTCACGACGCAGTAAGTGGTGCATTAGCAATCATTAAGGAGCTGTCAGCCGAAAGTCCTTCGTGCTTAGGAAGAGTCCACTGGCCGATAGCTGTTCTGGCCGGATGTATAGAGGATTCAGAAGACCGCCAGTGGATCCGGAAGACCCTCGTAGGATTGCAGCATACGATAGTCTTTCCATCCATGAGGGGGTGGCTTGATGACATGAGTGGCCTCAACCTCTAGTATTGGACTGTCACCAAACCAACATAGTTGTAGACAATATCTTTCAGTATCTATCCTCGGCTATCGGTCCCTATCATCAGGCTTGTCTATTACATGCTAGAATACGAATCCTCTTGGCAGGCCAGCCTCCAAGGGGAACATGTGGGAGTGCATTTGAGGAATGCATTCTGCTAGACCCATTTTTGCCGAGACCACCAATAAATATCCGGCCCCAGATATGACCATCTCAGCCATACTGAGCTCTGAGTGGTTGCAAGTTAAGCGACGGTCAACTTAATGTCCGTCCATGCGACACGATAAGGTTTATTGGTATGCCAGATAACGGAATGAAGAGTGAGGATCGTCCCTTACTAGTCCATATCTCGAGCGGGGGTACCGATATCATGTTATCAATGTTTGAAGCCCAGATGAAGGCCAACCGCATGAGTATTTAGGACCAGGATGCAGACAGTCTGATGGGCTTGCATCGTCACAAGTCTTACTCAAACTCAGGAAACTGTCCTTTCCATGCCGAACAATCAAGAAAAGCCGGCGACTTCCGAAAAGGAAGTGGAGGTCGCCTTGAGCCATGCTGCGGACCTCCATCGTGTTTCCGTCGGATATGGGGAGCAATTGCCGGACCCATCAACATCGACCACAAATAAGTCCTTGCTGAGAAAGATCGATTGGCGGTAAGTGTGCTTGCAACGGGTCTTACTAGCGGCGCACCAATGTTAACTGGAGCTTTTAGTCTGTTGCCAATTATGATGATATCATACATGCTGCAGTTTCTTGACAAGCAAAGTTTGTCCCAATCCGCCATTATGGGTATCGTAGAAGACCTGGTTAGTCCGGCGGTCAAAAGAATAGAAGGTACAGACTGACCGGAGAGCGTAAAGGGATTGAACGGCAATGAATACTCTTGGTCAGGCTCGATATTCTACTTCTCATACCTTGTGTTTTCTTATCCTGCCTCCATGCTCATGGTGCGGCTGCCGATTGCTAAGTTTCTCGCCACGACACTGTGAGCTGAAGTCTACTCGAACAGTCGCCTAGTTGTGAGCAGTATTGACCATGTTCTTAGCGTTCTTTGGGGCGTCGTGCTTGCATGCCACGCTGCTACGCAGGACTTTACAGGACTTATGGTTACGCGCTTCTTTCTGGGTCTCACTGAGGCCGCCATCTCTCCCGGCTTCAGCCTGATCACTGGCATGTGGTATACCAGGTCGGAGCAGCCCTTTCGCCATGGTGTATGGTTCGCTGGTAACTCTATCGCGACGGCATTTGGGGGGCTGGTAGCCTATGGAGTCGCTCATATTGTCGGCTCTATCCCCGCCTGGAAGGTGCGAGTTGTCCGTTGATGCCATTGACGCGTTAGATTAACGCTGGCGCAGTGGCTATTTATTATTTATGGACTGATCACCGTTGTGTGGTCAATTGTTTTCGTGGTATTCATGCCAGACTCGCCGTTATCCGCCCGATTCCTCTCCCAACCCGAACGCACCGAGGCGGAAGAACGAGTTAAAGTCAACCAAACAACTATCAAACACGACAAGATTGAGTGGCACCAGGTATGGGAGGCCTTGACGGACTACAAGATTTATATCTTGTTCTTGTTCCAGCTAGCCAACAATATCCCTAACGGCGGTTTGACCATGGTATTTTCCTCTCCCTCAGGCCCGCTTACAATTATCGGTGGTTAATCTGGCTGCATAGTTCTCCTCATTGGTAGTGAAAGGCTTCGGGTTCTCAACGTTACAAGTCTACCTTTTGTCAATACCCACGGGCGCTGTCCATGCAGCCTTTGCTCTTGGAAGGTATTGCCTCGAAAACCTATCTACCACTTCCACGGTTAACACAGTTCAACAAACAACAGTACCTACCTTGCCGGCCGCTTTCCAAATATCCGTTGCATGCTACTGGCTGGTTGCACAACGATTGCGTAAGTTCCATCATCTCATACTAAGGGAGAACAATCTGTGACGGAAAGGATATAGTCTCGTTGGAAGTATTCTGGTTTACGCCTGTGAAAGCACAGGACTCCGCCTATTCGGTCTCTACCTGTTTGTTGCCTATGCGGCGGGTATTCCGATGACTCTCTCCATGGTCTCATCCAATGTTGCTGGCTTTACTAAAAAGGCGACTGTCAGCGCGATGATGTTCATCGCTTACTGCGCAGGAAACATCATCGGTCCATTCTTATTCTTCGCGCGTGAAGCTCCAGTCTACAAGGTAAAGCTACCCGGTTGGAATAAATATTCACACTGACGTTCCGATAGAGCGGTTTTATCGCCATGATGGTCTGTCTTGGGGTAGCAACTGTTCTGATCCTAGCACTAGGGTTATGTTGGCGGTTGGAAAACTCCCGGAGAGATCAGGTATACGGGCCCGCCGCGTTGGTGCCTACAAATAGACCCAAGGAACTAGGGCAAGGGACATCTGGGACGACGGAGGATCTAACCGATGTTCAGAATACGGCGTTCAGATATGTCTTCTAAACTTGAGGGTGTTTCTGTGCCCAGAGTGCTCCATAATGACCAGAGCTTGATGCTCCTGAGTGCCAGGAGGCCAGTCTAGTGTTACGAAGAACGGCCGTAATTGGCTCCGTATACGGTTGCTATAGCTCATATCAGCATGAAGCTTTGGTAAAGCAGAAAACAAAGGCAAGGAAAGGCAAGGAAAGGCAATGCTTCGTATACAGGGGTCGAATCACTTTGACCAAAACGGCGAACCTGAGAAGCGCAGCCTTGCGATGTTCGTCAGTTCAGAGTCAATATATATATAGTATATATAATCTAATCCACAATAGTCTCTACTGACTTACTGTCTCTTTACTAAACTTAATTTAGGGATCATGGTATATAGATTTTAGGGGCTGCAGAGCCTAGATTTAGAGGCTACTGTATTTAACTTAATTAGTATTATTCTATATCTAGCAATGTTTACCGGTTACGTTATAAGGCAGGTTTCTTTCAATAGCACAACTACTAACTACATACTACGTCCCCAACAGAGAATCCTTGATTCTACCGGTACACTTTACCATCGAGTTGAGCCTGCCCAGAACTGCTGATCCTCTCAGACTACTGGGTCTGAGCAAGACTTGTCCTTTATAAATACCTCGCTGATATCGGCCCTCCAAGCATTATTCCAACTATCGGCTCAGGAGAGTTCAAGAAACGCAGAGATAGATACTAAAAGAATCCTATCAAGAGCACCAGGAAATACGAGTATCTGTCATAGTTTGGCTAGAAGTTGAAGTTGTATACCTCCCTATAGTGACCCATTCTGGCTATTCCGCCCGCCACCTTCAGCACCCCAACAGCTTCTCAGAACAAACACAAGTCCGCACATATAAAATCCAACATTGCCCGCCTAGCAGATCGGAGGTTATAATCACTGACGGGGAGACGAGAAGTCTATATCAGTAATTAGTTTGGCCTTGACGGTGTCATTGAGAAGAATTCATTATGGAAATCTTGGGATCTGTCCGCCACATTGGGAGCAGGTGAATGGCAAAGGCTGAGTGATATAACTCTATCCGCAGCTTGGGCAATTTCATTTTGGAAAGCACCCACCTTGATCCATATGTTGCACTAAGCCCCATTAGTGGGGATTCTTAGCATAATTGCAATATAAGCTAAAGTAGAAGGCATAGTCCTGGCGTCCTTACAGAAAGGAGAGATGATTCCTCCTTCATCCATGGTTGTGCTTTGGTGGTGTTTACTGCCGTTAAAATGAGAATTGGTATTATTATCCACAGACTTTGAACTTACCTTCTATATCATGGTCATTTGTTGTTAGAATCCATCAGGGAAAAACGTGAGCTAAGCTTAATCCGTGACAATGCCTTCGTACCGTCTATTCTCACATAAATAGTTTCATCAGCTACTCCGTACGTTTTGGTGAAGTATGGAGTAGAAGGATATTAAACCTACTTTCTATTTCGGATCGTGGAGTCAGCCTTTGATCAATCATGGGGCTTCATCCTGCTACTTACTGTCTATAATCGATGTTAACAGTTTTGCTCAACATTTCAAGTTATCACTCAGATATAAAGAGTTGGTCAGTAAGCCAGTACGTACACCCTAAATTTGAAATTTATAGTCAGTCACTGGCAAATAGTCTTCCTTGATGATAACTTACACCATTCTGTGCCTATTAAGTCAAAAATAAAACCTTAGCGGCTTTCTTATATATTCCTTTCAAATCAATACTTACTGCAGCAGAAACCTGCAAAGGTATCAATAAACATATAACTCATGTTTCCACTGAGTGATATGCTCTTACCGACTAGTTAAATACGCCGCTGGTGTGAGCACTACTATCTTGCTCTTTCAATTCACATAAGGTAACAAACTGCGATACTTACCACCTATCTTGCATTAGAAGACCTGCCTTTACAAGAAGCCAATTGGAAGTTCTCTTGATTTCGGGTGATAGCTTACTCCCTAGTGGTTCGAGATTATTAGCACCAATCAAGTGACTCTGCTACTGATAACCATATACAAAAGGAAGTGACTGCCCACCATCTGTTGGATGACATTGCATCAATGTGTACCCTTCGCATTTCATAAGGCCAATCTGACGTTGGCGTGTAAACTTACTTTCTAGGTCATGAATCATGATTAGATTTAGCCGGACGATAATAGGGGATTATCTCTATCAGGCCCTGTAAACTTACATACTAGTGCAAGAAGTCCCCATCAGTTATTAGTCTATACCATGTAGTATCGATTGCGGTATTACCCACCCCCTGGGATTGAAGATACAATTAATATTTATCTTGCAGACTAGTAAAAGTGGTCACTTACACACTATTCGGAATCAACCAGTTTGGTCAGTGGAATATTTCTGCTGCATATTCTATGGGGAGAAGACTTACGTTCTATATTTGTCCAGTTAGTCCTTAACAATATACTATAGCAACATTCGACATGGGAGAAGACTTACATTCTGTATTTATTGAATTTACTCAGCTTTAGGCTGTGAAGATCACCCAAGTGTGATGCCTTGGTGTTGGCAACTTACACACTTTCCGTGGGTCAGTGTCCAATAGTCACATAGAAACTACCATGGTGTTGATCGAGTGACGAGGTATCTTACAACCTGTTCAATTATTAGCTTAGGGGTAACTTCCAGGCTGATAACTATATTTGTGTCCATATCCCCGGGGCCATGCTACTGACATGCTTTTTAATCACAGGGTGGAGTGATTAGTCCAAATCCTTTCGAAGGCAGCAAATAACAACGCACATTGACCTATTGATTCACCGGTTAGATTAAGCAAAGTGGATGTTTCTTGGAAATCATGCTTTGCAGCTCACCATCTGTGAGAGAATAATGGCATAGCAGATTAACATAGTTCAAGGATTCCCACAAATCAAGGGGAGTATTCACATCCTGGAGCAACCGGTTATTGTCAACAATTGGAGGTGACTTATGATCTTAACTGGAGGAGAACTCACTCCCTTTTGCTGCATCATTGAAAGAAATAATAAGTATCCAGAATACCATGCTGATCTTTAGGCACATGAACATACACACTGGGATGGAGGTCAGTCTTTCCCACAGTCACAATAGCCATCATGGAGTACTCACATTCTATATGAAGATCGAGGAAGTCGCTTTGTCAGAACATGGTCATTGCAGTGGGGTTGTACTTTCTCACCAAACAATCCGCCATCTAATTTGTTCATTAGTCTTCTCTCGAGACCCGCTAACTATTGGAAAATGTCACTCACGATAAGATGCTTCGAACTTGGTGTTTGGTTGGGAAAGGGCTTGCGGTATATGTGAAATACAAGGGAGCAAAAACAACAACGAAGAATATTTGGAGACTAAATCACGAATGATGGCACTGTAGGGGGACAGGCCCTTTAATGGTAGACTTCGAGCCTCTCTCAACCTTCTCTCTTAGCCTGTAGTCCAATGTAACCCTCCCGATGCAACTGCACCAATACCATGTCTGGGAATGCGTGCTGTGTACTGCTATGAACCGGTGCTCGAGCCTCTCCCCCTCATCGCCAGTTCGTACTCCAACGAGTTACGAACTGTTCAGCCAATCAAGTCGCCAAGCGATAGCGGGCAAGGAGTTGGCGTACGTGGCAAGTGTCCTGCTTCCAGCTCATTCTGGTTGAACAGGAAAATAGCAGCCAGGCTGTCTCTTGGGGTGGCTTCAACTTGACACTGTTTGACCTTCTCCTTAACAAGGCAGAAGTATGCAACAAGAATCCGTACTTCCAGCCAGCAATCAACGGGACCGTGGGTCCCATCCGCAGTCCCAGTATGAACTTTGCTTACTCTCCCTTGGTAAGTACCAGATCCCTTGTATTTTGCAAGCCAAGATCAAAGCGCTGACCTGTCGGGTGAAGATGGGGGAGGTGTGCGCGGCCTTTCGACACTATATATCCTTAAATCCATCATGCAACAGCTCAATCACTCACGGAGGAAAGGCGATCTTCCAGCAGTCAAACCGTGCGAAGTTTTCGATCTGATTGGAGGAACGAGCACCGGCGGGTAAGCACCCCAATACTCAACAAATCTAGTTGTGATTTCCTGTCCTGATTTCCATCCGTAATGAAAATCATGGTTATAGATTGATTGCGATCATGCTTGGCCGGCTGGAGATGGACGTGGACGAATGCATCGAAAAATACACCAGTCTCATGGAGGAAGTCTTCCGGAAACAACGAGTGTGGCTCCCATTTAATTGGAGAGGGAACATTGAAGCACGCTTCGACTCTGATCGGCTGGCCTATGCCGTCAAGCAAGTGGTTCTGGAGAAGGAAGGAGTAGAAACAAGTCCACTTGATGATGGCAAGTCAAATCGCTGTAAAGTGTATGGCGCACGGATTACTCCTGAAGTAGGCCGGCCTTGAGACTGACGTCTGAACTAGGTTTGTGTGCGCGACAGCCAAAGAGACTAGGATGACCACGCGATTGCGCAGCTACAAACTTGCTGATGAACTTTGCATCGATGCGACAGTTCTGGAGGCCGCACTGGCCACATCGGCCGCTACATCATTCTTCAAACCCATTCAAATTGGAGCCCGCACATTTGTTGATGGGGCCCTTGGAGCGAATAACCCCGTCGAAGAGGTCGAGAGAGAGGCGACTAATATATGGTGTTCCACGAGTGCGAACTTGAAGCCATTGGTGAAGTGTTTTATTTCGATTGGCACGGGGAACCCCGGGAAGAAAGCGCTCGAAGATAGTGCCCCCAAATTCGCAAAGGCCTTGGTTGATTTGGCGACAGAAACAGAGCGAACAGCCGAACGGTGTCTTGAGCGCTGGCGGGTTGAATTCGAAGGGAATCGGTATTTCCGGTTCAACATTGATCATGGACTAGAAGGAGTGGGATTGGAAGAGTTTCAGCAGCGGGGTCTACTTGAGGCTTCGGCAGACGAGTATCTCCGGAGCCAGGAACAGAAGATCCGGCTTCGCGAGTGCGTGGCGAACTTGCAAGTGAGATCGTGTATGTATATTGAAGACTTCGCCTGATAGCGGCGTCGGAAAATCCAGAAGGCTCACGTCCATTAGCCCTAACAGGCGATCCACCCCAAGAGATGAGACCAGTATGTTGATGTTTATCCTGATCTTCACCCACAAGAGTAGCGTGTACTGATGGTGGGTAGTTCTTTGAACGAAGTCCTCTCCCATCCCCCCGAAGTAAGTTAGAAGGGCATCAATAGTGTCGTACCGCAGGGGACGGGACCTGGTAGGCTAAGTGATATGCAGCCCAGCAATGCCCGCAACGGCTCTGGCTTGTCCCCTTTTTGAGAAACCCACGATTTGTCGGTCGTACTACGGAGTTGGCCGCCTTGGAGTCAAAGCTCTTTGGCACAAGGCATCCTCCCAAAGTGGCCATCACCGGCCTAGGGGGCATTGGAAAGACGCAGGTGGCAGTGGAGTTTGCTTACCGGATTACCGAGAACCACCCGGACCTCTCTGTCTTCTGGGTAGTTGCAACGAATACGGAGAACTGGGTCAATTCATACCGTGAGATTGCGGAACATTTGAAGATTGGGGCCACGTTCAATGATGATGAGGATATCAAAACGACCGTCAAGAATTACCTGAGCCACGAGTATGAGGGTCAGTGGTTGATGATAGTGGACAATGCCGACGACCTCGATTTAATCGTGTCCAATCCCACAAGCACCAGCCGATCTCTCTTTGATGATCTACCCCAGAGTAGCTGCGGTAGACTGCTAGTCACGACTCGAAACCTCAAGGTCGCGACTAAGTTGGTGAGAAATAACATTATCTACATACCAGACATGACTGAAGACCTTGCCCAGGAGCTGCTGCGCAGTTCCCTAGTTCATCCTGACCTACTGCACAATGCCGAGGCAACGTCGGAGATGTTAAAACGGCTTGCCCTCCTGCCTCTCGCACTTGTCCAAGCAGCTGCATTTATGAATGAAAATAGTGCAACGGTCGAAGACTACCTAGGGCTCCTGGAGGACGCCCGAGAGGTCGACGACTTGTTAGGAGAGGATTTTGAAGACGACACCAGGTATGACTATTGCAGGAACGCGGTTATCACTACATGGTTGATTTCCTTCGAGCAAATACAGCGCCGTAACGAGCTGGCTGCACAGTACTTGTCATTCATAGCCTGTCTTGATCCCAAAAATATCCCCATGGCGCTTCTACCGGTGTCGTCCTCAAAGAAAATACTGTTAGAGGCTATTGGAACGCTAGCAGCATACTCTTTTGTGACTAGACACCGAAATAATGAATTCATGGACGTTCATCGACTTGTCCATCTTGCAACACGAAATTGGCTGAGAAAGGAGGGAAAACTAGAGCACTGGCAAAAGGCCGCCATGAACCGTCTAACCGAAGTCCTGCCGACTCCCAGTTTTGACAATATGCCCCTGTGGATACACTATTTGCCCCATGCAGAACAAGCCATCGAATACGAAGCCACCACAATGGGTGTCGGTGAGGAGAGCTGGCATAAATTCCCTCTATATGAGAAAGTGGGCGCATGTCTGCTCACCAATGGAAGATATGCAGACGCGGAGGTGTTGCTGCGGGAATCTAGAGACTGGAGGGAGAAGACACTGGGGCCTTGCCATATCACCACCTTTGAATGTGCCATTAATCTGGGGCGAGCGTTGAACTGCACAGGGAAGTTCGTGGTGGCTGAGGGACTTGCCACGAAGGTCCTGGAACAAATGTCGGCCAGCCAGGCATCGCATCAGCCGCTTACGCTGGAGTGTCTGTCGATCCTGGCCGAATCCTTTCGAAACCAGGGGAGGTGGGACGAGGCCCATAAGCTTAACAGGGAATTATTCGAAAAGAGAAAAGAGGCACTGGGGCCGGACAACCGCGACACTCTGTGCAGTATGTCGGATCTTGCTGAGACACTCCGCAACCAAGGGTGTTTCAAGGAGGCGGAAGAGCTGAATAAGGAGGTCTTGGCGAGACGCAGACTGGTCCTAGGGCCCCGTCATCAGTCCACACTGGGCAGTATGCTAAATCTTGCTGCGACTTACTGGAACCAAGGCCGACTGCAGCAAGCCGAGGAGTTGGAACTAACAGTGCTCCAGGAGCGAGAAAGGTCACTGGGATCGAACCACCCAGACGTAATCAAGAGTATGGCAAACCTTGCTGTCACCTACTGGGAGCAAGGCAACTTGAAATCTGCTGAAGAGTTGGAGGTACAAGTGATGGAGTCAAATAAAAAGATACTAGGGACTGGCCACCCCAGGACCCTGAAGAGCATGAGTAATCTCGCTGAAACATATCGAACGCAGGGCCGTCTCTCAGAAGCACAGGATCTCCATTGGGAGGTGTGGAACAGACGAGTTGAGCTTCTCGGAGAGGACCATCCCGCAACGCTGAAAAGCAAACACCATTTAGCGGAGGCCAAACGACAGCAGGGAGATTACCGGGAAGCGGAACAGCTGCACGAGTATGTTTGTAAGAAGAGGCAGGCTATTGTTGGTCTGAACCACCCAGAGACACTCAGAAGCATGAACAGCCTAGCTGCAACATACCATATGCAGAACCGCGGGAGTGAAGCCCAGACACTGTACGAGGAGGTGATTAAGCGACGGCAACGGATTCTTGGAGCTGAACATCCTGATACGCTGGCTAGTATTGCGAGTCTTGCCCAGGTTTCTCGGACAGTCACCCAGACGTCATTGATGGAAGTGAAAGCAGACTGTTTGGCACGTAAGTAGGTGGGTCGATATTGGCATGTGTTCAATTCCTGCAACTGCGTTATACGCGTGGGTGAGATGAGAATCATTTCGCTTGGTTGGAAATGTGTGCGGATTAGACAGCGATTGGAGGGATAGATTTGGAGTAGCATAACCAGACTGCTGTATGGCTAGGTTAGCTTAGGTTCACTGGGTCTGTTATACCTAACCGGTAGATTATGATTACAGCAATAGAATTTTTATATCTAACTATAGTTAAGTCAAAAAATAGATAATTAATCTATATTTACTTGTTACACCCGGGGTTTTGTTATCAAGCCACTATAGACAGTAAACGCACCGCGCGTATTTTCTTTTTCTACAGTAGATATAAGACAATCGATATTCATATATCTTAATATTATTATTATTATAGTCAATATATTATCGAATAGCATTATATTAGATTAAAATCTATAATATCACTCACGTTCTTCTCGATTTGGGTTATCCCGTCACTCCTTTGGGTATGCCTCAAATGCAGGGACTTGCAGACGAGGTATAGAGCTGTAGAGCGTCTTGAGGCATAACTCCACCACGACGGGGCTTATGACTCCAATCTCCTGGTCCAAATCGTGAAGAAACATATGGTACTCGAGCAACCAACCCCCGGCGGAGACACAGAAAATGTCCCTTATTACGCACGTATTGATAGCGTGATGAGGGTGAACTCATCGGGAGGAGAATGACACTCTACCCAAGAAGGCTGGTTGATTCGTTTTCTCCTTCCCCTTTTTTTGGGCTGCACATCTGAACACTTGATCGTGGCCCTTACATCAAACGGGAAAGCTTCAAGGCGTCACTAATCCTTCCACTATGGTATCTTCTAATTCCAGGTCAGTGTAACGTTTCTCCGTGGGCAAGTCTCCGCATGTCGGGATCTTCAAGCACCAGGGTACCGCTTCCCATCCTGTTGTCGGCAGTCTTTTAAAACGCTACAAGCGGATTGTGGCATATTTTGCAGTTATCCTCGAGGACTCTATGTAACGGGCCTTTGTTTCCTTAAACGCAACTCGGGCTAGATGTTTGGCTTCTGACCGTAAACCACTGATATCTCGACGTATGCGTGGATACTCGGATTATTTAATGCGTCACGCATTTTTGCAAAAACCACTTCAACCTCCTCCCTGGACCACTAATCTCTCGTGTTAGTTACCTGCTAATGCTCTTGTAAGGCTGCTACTTACTCCAAGAATCTTAGTCCACAGCATCATCGCCCACATCTCCAGACTTTCCTCCATGACGATGCGAAAATACCGACCAAGAGTCTTTAGATGCGGGTCTTTTGGCCACGGGCCGATGGGTAGTTTATACCGGCGTTCAGTAACGTTAACAAAGCCAGCATCCATCATTCGCTGCTTAGACTCGTCGACTATGCGCAAGGTCTTGCCGAATTTGTCGCCGGCCTCGAGACTTTTCTCGCCCCATATCTCATATATCGTGCCTACGGTGCTTCCGTCATCCGAGACCGGGGTCACACTCATCTCGGCCTGCTCCAAATATCCACCCGGAAGGAGGTTCCTAAAATCCAAAATGATGAGAACCAGGGGCCAGCAGTGTAATTCGGAAAAGCATACTTCAGAGCCTGCTGGTAAAACCTCCCCCAATCCGCCACGCACCCGTATAGCCCGCGAACATGTATATAGTCAAATGCACTTTTGTACACCCACTCATCACAGCAGTCGTCAATCTCAAAGAACACATTCGGGGGGACAAAGCTAGGCTGGATGGGTGAGAGATCCGTTCCGATAACAGTTGCCCCGGGGTGAAGATCGGCAAAGTCCGTGGCCCACGACCCAGTTCCAGTTCCGACATCAAGCACTCGCTGTGGATTCTTGATCGGGGCGAGGTACAATCGGCCATGCAACAGTAGCCCATAGAGGTGATGACAGATCTCCATCGCATCAACGGCCTTCTCGTCGTTAGATCCCCAGTACGATCCTGCATGATACGCGTGGTAGCGTCGGCCATTCTCGTAAACATAGTTGACGATACTGCTGCGCATCGATGTCACCTCGGAGTCGGTCGCCACATACTGGGCGTCGTACTCATCACCGGAGTCGACAATTATCGTTTCATTACTCTCTGCCATTTTGCTTGAAACCTACTGTGATGTCGTGTTTGGCCATCAAAACCATTCCGCAACCAGACTGGATTGGTGTGCGCGCAAATTTATATGTCAGCTGGTCACCACAATCATTAGGTTACTTCTCGGATCAGTGTCTTCACCCGAAGGATACAGAGACTCCGCCAGTAATATCAGAACACGAGATATCCATCTGATGACACTAGCCAGGACTGTGGGGCCGGGGAATCGGGCACTGGGGCCGCCTTTTAACGGTCACTGAAGTTACCCCCAATAGAAGCCTCAGAGATGTGGGGGCTACAGACAGGCCATAGTCATTAGTGAAAATAGCTATGTCCAGACCAGGCTAGCATTGACTCTCAACTCTTCTCAAAGTCTGCCCTGGGTAATTCCTTATCTTTCGCCTGCTATCATGTCACCTAGCATTCTAGATTTGGCTTGACAGTTGCCCTGTAAGTCGTGTCGTTCTCCATGAGTCATGTTGGCCTGATGGCTACTTAGAAACTAGAGCCTCTCGAAGCATCGGGTAAACAGACGACAGGAAGGGAAAATAGCTTAGTGAACCCTAGGCACAGGACAAACTCAGAGGATACATGGCGGCCCCTGGATTTGAGGTTTATTTACTCTTACTCTGGCTTTTATTTCTAAGGGCAGTCTGTGGGTTATCCTGGGTATAGAAGGATTTGCCTTTCATTTCACCCCGTGGGCCCTAATAACCCTTCATTTAGAAGTTAGAACTCTCGACTTACTACTGAAATGCCCGCGTTCTACCCTATGCAGATCTCCGAGGCAGAGTGTCTGCCATTCTTGCCACCGCTAATGACACTGAGATATTAGGTCCTTCTCCTGATTATTCGCCTCTCAATACTCTATCCAAACACCCAATCCGTGTGCTAAATCATCCTGTCAACCTGAAGCCCCTGTGCTGTGCCCAATTGTGGCGTTGACCAAGCTCAAAGCTTCCCTGCTGGTGTGTCTCACTCGTCCGTGCTGAAAATATTATCCCTCCAGATACTATGGATTTCGACGTATATACACCACGTACCAGGACGGGTGGTCTTCAATTGGCGCCTTTCCGCATGGGTGATTCACATCTCGTTCTCACGGGACGAATTCTGAATTGTGTGTCGACTTCAACTTCAAGCGCTGCTTGGCCCTGTCATGGGGATAGCACCACGTCACCGATTGGGTTCCTCGCTAACCGTAGACATCTACTACGGGACAGATTTTGTATCGAGGGTTCCACTAACGTGGTTCCTCGTCCCCACCTCTCCTTGATCTAGTTGACGCAAGTGAAACGTTCTCCTTTTACCTCTGGGCCTCTGTTCGGCACAGTCGCGTGAGAAAGGCCCAAAGGCTCTCCCACTGTTAACAAGGAGACTCATGAAGACCATGATTGTATCGTCAAGCGGAACTGAAGTATTAACTTCAGATATTGACTACCCGTTGCTTGAGTTGAATGAAGATGTCGCCGAAGAAGAATGAATGACTGTTAAACGAGTGTCGGGGTATGTCTTGGAGCAGGGACGTTGCCTCAGTCTTACTCGCGCAAAACTTAGGTATGTTCTGCAAGGGGGCAGATCGGCTATTTGTCATCCGGCGCTTTGGCGAGCATACCTACAGCCTCGCTGGGGATGAATTGGTCCATGGGCTTATGCATGCAGAAGCTTGTGGACGTCAATATCCAGCCATGCTGGATTATGATATTAATTGAATGTAGGATGTAAATGCATGGATGATTGCAAGATTGAAGATGCCCACAGCTATTCAACGCGTACGACCTGAGTTCAAAATAGAGCTTTGATTCTGGGTACGCGTTGGAACAGCTTTCTGCGTTGGAGAAGCCCTCACAGTACACGGTATGATATATGATTTGATCTCTGTCAGCCTGGCGAGCGCAGGTAGCAGCACAATTATGCCCGTGTCCATCTTGGGCAGTATCCTGGGCACTTCCATGCCAGGCCCGATCTTCCTATGTTTCCCTAGATAGAAAACGTCGAGATGCAAGCTACTGACGCCAATGTTTGTGAGCCACCAGCAGGTCTCTGGGTGCGACGTCTTTAATTTATCTATCTTTCTATAAAGAAGTGTCGTATTATATTGTAGAGTTCGGCATTCAAACATTCCACAGATGTACGGGGTTTGCCGCGTCCGTTGTCTCCATAGAATCTGACAAATTTAGATATATGATGAAACTTGGGGCAAGGACTAATATCAAAGTTTCTTCGTATTACTTGAGTGCGAACTGAACCACATTTGAGGATAACTTTTCTTTGCGACAAATTCATGTTCATTTGCAGACTATATAGTTTTTTACTTTTATTAGTCCCAAGTACCCAGTATCGCAGCTTCCAAATCTCTCGCCAATCTTGCAAGTGTTATACTACAAACCGTGAACTCCTCTATAGCTTATTGTCTACGGGAAGCTAATTCTTTTGTTTCCCTATTCCTACACGCGGTTTGATTTACTCTCCAGCTCTATATTCTCATTATCTAGTAAGCTTGTACATATACAACGCAACCTAGACTCGGGTCCCTGTCGAAGTCCGTCGAAGAACGGTCGCACCGGGCTAAGAACAGTTGCACTGGGAAAGAGTAGTCGCGCTGGGGGAAAAAAAACAGGCAGTCGCACTGGGGAAGAATGAACGTATAGTCGCATTGGGAACAGGCTTGAGGTCCTTGCCAACTTAAGCTCAGCCCAAACCTAGAATGTTAGAAAGCCTCCCTCCATCTCACGCCAAAAGACCGATACAAGAGAACGATATCGTCTCGTGCATTCAAGCGGATCCTGTCTTTTTCATCAGGAGCAATGTGGCTTTGTCACCCGCTCCCTTGCGATAGTCTATGAGGTCCCGACTGACTACCTTTGCCAGCCCTTCGGCCTCGAGCTTGTCGGCTTCGGCTTTGTAGCCTCCGGATACCCAGATTTCTTCGAGGACTGTGGCGACGATGGTACCGTTCGGCTTAAGAAGACGGATGAATTCTCTCAAGGCAGGGTCGGGCCCGACGTGGCCGCGTGTGAAGGTGCCGCAGCATGTCACGATGTCGTACTTCTGGTCTGGTTGGTCGATCGGCTGGGTCAAGTCGACTTTGAATAGGCTGCGATACACGCCAGTCTGTTCTGCTACCTTGAGCATAGCAGGAGACAGATCCATGCCATCGATGGTCCATGGGCTGCCTTTGGCAAGGGCTTCAGCCACAAGCCCCGTTCCACAGCCAGCGTCCAATACGGTAGCCTCGGGGTCTTTGCTTGATGCAAGGGCGGCTTGGGCGACAAGGAGCGGAGCGATATAGTTCTGGGATGCGTCGGCAAGGTCATCGTTGTAGGAGGCGGCCCATTTCTCATAGAGCTCCATGCAGTCTTCCTTCTTGAGACTGTTGCGGGCTCCCGCCAGGTAGGTGTTTTCCGTTATTACTTGGGTTGCCATGGCTGCCAAATAAAACTTGGTTGGATGGATATCGGTGCGAATAGGTGGAAATTGAACTGGGATCGAAGGGCTTGCTTGGGATTTCAATGGAACATTGAGCAACAACGGTTATTCTTCCGACTACTTATATGCTTTCGGCTCCTCACTCGGCTTGTATACTTCAATAGGATCCCTGAACAGCCCCTCACTTCACATGGGAACGCTGGCGAATCCTATGGGATGGAATCGTTTTGCTGATGCATGGCGCACAGTCCTTCGTCCGTTCTCGATGGCGTGATGGCTGGCACTATTAACTGGCTTGTTCCGAGACGATCGCACTGTATCTGAAGCTACTGCCTGTGGCTTTCCAGGGTAGAATGAGCATATTACATCATGGGGGGAGTGTTGGGATAGGGCATAAGAGAACTACACTTCTAGTGGGGTCAAGGAAACAGCCTCCACCGTGACGACTCTTGGCGCAATACGATGTTTCCCCCACCAAGTACGAGTTTCCCCGCGCGGCCTAGTCTTTGTGGACTCTTGACTCGCTGTAAGGGGTGGTAGGATTGGAGTGTACGATTGGTTCACACAGTCGGTTGACTGTCCTCCAGGCAATGAGGTTAGTACAACCAGAAATTCGCGAATCTTTCGCCTGCATAGCCGGACGTCCGGAGAGGAAGTCGTCGCTGTTAGTGGTGCATTTCTTGATTTGAGCCCTGGATCATCAATCACCCACATAACGCTACTGTATTGGAACTGCTGCTCCTCATTTGCAACCTATGATGTGCATTTGACTGCAGCTTCTGGGCTTTCTTTTACCCCACCAGTGCAACACAACGGACGCTCGACGAACCTTGTTGATTACACCATTGATCTTATGGACACGGATGTCTCCATGCGGTCATCCCGCTCCTGCGTCATGCAGAAAGTATGGTCGTCGAGGGGAGAGGGGTGTGTTACGTCGCGAGACTTACCATATGCATGCCAAACCCTGTTGACCTCATTCGCCCAATGGGATAGCCCCGATTTTGGTCGAATCAAAGGTGGTCAAGCACTGGAGAATATGCACTTACTCAGCATGCAGGATAGAGAGAAACAATGAAGCATGTTGGCCGACCGTCCAGGGTGCAGCTGTGCAATGACCTTCGAGTTAGGGTAGAACCCCTGTCAGCTGAGTACGCGTTCCGAATTCTCCCCTCGATCCAAGCATGATTAGTGTCTGTGTATTTCTCAACTCGATGTGCGTCTGTTCCCTACCCTTAGCGATCATTTTTCTTCAAGTGGTTAATGCTAGTCCTACTGTCGCAGGATTCTAGCCGTAACAACAGACGGTTAGGGCACGCGCTACTAAAAACAGAAACCGATATCTGATCCGTGGAGAAAGCTCCTTTACTACTACCGAAACAGCTTGCACATCACTTTCAAGGCCGGGAAATTACGAATGCGACAATCAGAAAGCTGAGGAAACGATGATTGCCTAGAGAAGTGGTTGAATCCACTCTCGTGCATCGTCTCACTTCGCCAAGGCCGCAGCAACCAGCCCTGATTAGCCTAATGATAAACCGCTTCGATTGCCCCGCATGTCAGAGATTCCAACTTCCCCCACCAAGACAGACACGGCACAGAGTTCAACCGAATGGTGGGCACAGACTAGCGCTGTGATGATCCAGATCGGCCACTGCCAGTACCTTCCTCTCTCTAGCGCATGCCGGCGAGTTCGAAGGGCATATCGTCCCTAACCGGCGGCAAGGGCTCATGACGGCCATGCCTGGGCAGCCCTTTCTTCATTCCTTCCATCCTCTTCTTGTGGTAATGTAGCCCGAGGGGGTACCAATTCTCCGTGGTCAGTCCGCGCGAGAAGCGCGGGAAGCCCATTGGTTATAACGCTGACGTAGGTATCGTGCCACGACCGCGGATGATGCGTCAGAAAAAAGGAGCCGTGTTTAGCGCTGAGCGATCCACTGCACAAGCGCCATGGCAATGGGGAATGCCAGCCTTGCCTCAACGACATACGATGCGGTCCATGGGGCTGGATTCAGCCACTGAACTATGATCGATCCAGATCAGCCAATGTGAAGAACCGCCCTTGCACATAGTCCACAGCATCCCTGGGAGATATTTCCATCTGATACGGGACGGTTTCCGGGATCAGGATAACGGGAGGTGAGTCGACTGGCGGCGGGCTTAGCCAAGTGCAAACGACCGGATAGCCGCGGTGGTTGCGATCTTAACAAGACCGATATGACCCCCCATGCCGCAGCCAAGTCTGACGGTACCTACATCAAGCGCGTTAGACATTACGATTGTGTAATCAGCCGCGTTGATAGTCATAGGCACTAGGGATGCATTAGCCAGACAGTACAATATCTATCCTGAGCGGATATCTTCGCAACTCTCCGTTAAGATCTTATCCAGTCAAGCTGTGGGGTTTGGGACATCACTACACAGTACAAAGCCAATTCGAACAGTGTGGGTAGTATGTGGGCCTCGGCCTGTCGGAATCTGGTTTCTGTGCCGGATATTTCCTAGGCACCTTTGCTTCGCAGCAGCCCAATGGCAACGAGCTGTCTCATGGGCGATCGATAGAAACTGCTATTGGAGAGAGAAGATCAAAAGGAAAGACACCACCTGGCTCTCCTGCCAACCAGACCGGAGCCTCATAGATTTGGCAGCACACTGACTATCAGTATGCCTGTCAAACGACAATCTTCCTCTGACGCTAAAGCTCGGACGAACTTGGCAGACATAGGTGGGGATTTTTGAAAGGACACCTAAGTCACCTCAAAAGCCTCCAATGACATATACTGCGTGCACCTTTTGTGAACCATGCAACGCTATTACGTATACAATATGTATGCAGGAATTCCTTCAAGAAATGGTTTTTTTGCTATCGGCCCGCGCACACCCCGTTCATTTCCTTCCTGATGAGCTTACCACACGGTGCGAGAATTGTTCTCCCGCATATCTGGACAAACAGGAAGTCAAAAAAGGGATACTCGTCCGTCCTACGGGGAACGTAATCTCGCTTTCTATAAGAATCCCAGCAGTTCCATCATCCATGCATCGTCAATACCGTCAAGTCTTAGATCGTCTGGATTGCCTAATGTATTCTGCAGGGTCGGGTTGGCCGCCTCAGTGGCAGGCAGGTACTGCCGGGCCTGCATCAAGGACGGTCCCCATCTTTCCTTGATGGCGGATATCATTTTCACGCCCTTTTCAAATATGTTGTCTTCCGCATCTTGGCCGAGATGGTCGGATGACCTTTTGAAATTGATTTGCAGGTGGTCTAGATAATGGAGTAGGTTTGCGCTGTCTTGAACGCCATTCTTATCCCATGCTGGATCATCTAAGGTGGAAAGCTTGAAAAGATTCACCAGGGCTCGGCAGAACTGGAAGAGTATGGTAAAGGATACTCCCAAATAATGTTCCGGGGGAACACACAACCAGACATCCAACCACGACTTTGCAGCGAGAAGAGACACATGAAGACTTTTGAGGCCTTGGGGGTCTGGGCAGTTGATCGGGATGGGAGCCTTAATAAGCACCTCATGGATCGCAAGTTCTGCGTTCGAGAAGTACATACTGATGACATCTAGGCAGACAAATTAACGAAGCAGGTCTCCGAAGGGAGGGCGTAGGACATACTATTTTTCCTCAGGGGCGAAGGGATCTGGCGCTTGACTGAATCTAGTTGGGATTGCAAGAGATCTGTCACCAAAGGTGATGAATGAGAGCTCTCACCGTCGCGGCGCAGATGATAAGATTTGTCGACCACTAGCTGAATCCTGACGAGCCACACCAGCAGTTCGTCTCCAATGCACTCTTTCGTGCTAGCCAAGATCTCGAGGCTTTCTTCCATGTGGGGCGTCCAACGCAAGGCATCACTCTTAAATAGCGATGACGCGATACTAGAGTGATAGAAATTCATCAGGTTAAATCATATTGAATGCACAGGCTCCCGGTTCACCTTGAAGTGATCAGAAAGCACCCCAGCACTGCCCTTCGCTCCTCCAAAGTTCTTCTCGTAGCCGGTTCTGTCTTTAGACCGGCCGCTCGATTAAATCC
The DNA here is from genome assembly GCF_001792695.1 of Aspergillus bombycis. NCBI lineage: Eukaryota > Fungi > Ascomycota > Eurotiomycetes > Eurotiales > Aspergillaceae > Aspergillus > Aspergillus bombycis. The sequence continues at coordinate 310,210 of NW_019170016.1, read as the reverse complement.
ATGCAAGATTGTTTGTTCATTGAGTGGAGCTTTGTTGATACCCAGCTCGCAGACCACGCCGGTCAGTATGTGGCTGTAGAAGTTGAGAAATGGCTTCGCGCAGTATGTTTTCCTGGATAGAAAAGTCAGAGAATGCTAGTCTACACGCTTTCTCAGTGGGACTGTTGGACCTCTTCGCCCACTTACCAGGACATGAATGTCATAAGGCCGAGAAGAATGTCCATGTTAGGGGCAATGTCCACGAGCAGCTCCTGGTAAATAGTGTTATGCACTTTGGTGAACAGGGATTCTCTGTGAGTCAGGTTCGGCGTCAGGACTGCAGTAAGACAGTACCAGAAGAATGGCTTCTCTTTCATAAGTTCTTGAGGGGTGACATGGGGCGGTATATGGATGTAGGGGAGATAGCTCAGGTTTTCGGTACGGAACTGCTCAAGAGCTCTAGTTGCCGCATCGGACGAGACATGATCCAAGGGATTCGGATTGTCCGATGCAGGCAGCGCAAAGACCGGAGTCCTTGTTTGAACATCATATGGGCTGGGCGACTCCTCGGCGTGCCCTTCTAGCGAATTGTCACCCTTTCGTACTCCTTCCGAGCCAGAAGAAGACTGCGTAGATATACTAGGGCTTTGCAGCGCGGACAGAAGACTATCGAGTCTAGATTCCACTCGTGCAATCCTCGTATTTGAAGAACCCTTCCGGCGCATTCGAGCCGATAACGAGGGTCGGCATTCCTTGCCCAGACGATCGCATCTATCATAGGTCAGTATCACATACCTCCACACGTCTCAGCCCTGAAGCCACAGCACTACGATTGCAGACCTTTCACACTGGTCCCCAGTCGCCAATAGTAAGCATTTGCATTTGGCACGGGCGCAATTGATGCATGCTTGACCGTATGGGGCGGGTGTTGTCTTTCGGAGTCTCCTCGCCTCCGTCCGACGGGATTCGCTGTTTGGCATTACGATACAATGGTTGTTTGATGGTTGAAGAGAAGGAGAAGACCATGTGTAGGTTAACTTTTCCACGTCCAGGTAGACGGACGGATTTCAGCGAGGATTCCGGACCGGGATTGAAGTTAATTCACCTCCAAGTCCGACCTGCTGACTCATCACATCGTGACCTGGTTGATACATTTATCTCCTCGTCGCTGAGAATAAGCTGGAGATCTTCATTTCTAGCAGTTCACTCTTATTGTTATTGCTATTGTCTTATCCATTTCGCTCCCCTGCGACGAAATTGGCGGTGTTGTTCACCGTGAAGGTCTATATCGCCACTGGAAAGCCGTCGGGTTTCGCAATCCCGATTTCCGATTCAGCCATGGGAAACAGTAGTGTATATAGAGAGCAAGAGATCCACGTTGTCCTTCTCACTGGGTATATAGCAATTAACCCATCCATGCACAGACAGGGCTGAGCTAAGAACAGACCATTCCTAGCCTTCGTACTAGACAGGCAACAAGCGTAGCTACAAGTCAAGCCCTTGGTACACCAACGACTCCATGTCGCTCCACAGCCCCAGTACTTGTGCATCTGCGAATGGTAGTATCTGTGTACAAACCATCCCTGCGATCCCCTTGGTTCTGTCACACCACCACCAAAGATTAGGAAGTCCAGCCCAATGACCAGTCTGCGCCGAACGGCCAGTGCTGCCCCCAGTAAGCATACAGGTTAGTCCCCAGCCTTGAGGAGTGCCGGATGGATACAGATGAGGAATGTGGTTGGTGAGATCCGCTTTGGCTGGTGGAATGCCCTGGGATGCAAAGTTGGGGAACTGGGGAATCTGGTTTTCGAACATTAGGTCAACCGTCGCCTTGCAGAGGATCTGCTTGTTGGTGGTGGGCGATATGCCATCGTTCAAAAGTGTGGCGAGAATTTGGCAATACTCCTGAGGCTTAGCAAAACAGCCTGCCCCGCCACTGTTGAAACAACGGTCTATATCGCGCGCATCCTCCACGATCAGTGGTCGTCGCAGAAGGTGATCGCGTGGCGATAACTGTCCATCTGGCGCCCGGGAGTTCATATGAGCCAGTCTTGACTTCATGGAAGCATTCGGGAACATGGAAATGTTATGCAAATTCAAAGGCTCAAAGATATGACGACAGAAATACTCATTCAATGACAGACCCGTTACGCGCTCCACGAGAAGGCCGGCCCAATCAATGTTTACCTACAGCTGCTTGTTAACTCTGCATCGAACCACGGCTTGTCATCTTACCCCATATTCCCATCTCTCTCCTGGTTGGTTCACCAGCGGTTGTAGCATATCATAAAAACATCCCGAGAATTCGTCATATCCTACCGGCTTGCTATAGTCTCGCAGTTTCTCATTGAAGAATGAGTACCCGAAACCAGCTGCACAAAGTTATATGGTTAGCATATGTACCTAGAGTGCCTGTTCATGCTCTGATGGAAGCTCTCACCGGTGTGGGTTAGAAGCATTCGCAGCGTAATGCCCTGTTTCTTCTCGACCAGACTTCCATCCGCTTGCAAGACCTGAACCCGCTTCAACTCGGGGCAGATCGTTTCGACCTGGGTACAATCGTCCAAGGAGAGAAGGCCTTGCTCCACAAGCTGCATACAGGCAATTCCCGTAATCAATTTGGTACATGAGGCAATCCAGAAGATATTATCGAGTGACATCGGGTCAGGCGAGCCATATCCTCGTTTTCCGCTGGCATGGGCAAAGTATTCCCGACCATCCTTACCCACGACGACCGCCACTGCCCCAGGGATACCCTTCTCCTGGTCCGTACAGGCTTCATCAAGCCGAGCCTGTAGAGAGCTAGTCACGTCGGGGGTCAGTGGAGTCATTTTCGCAGTTGGGAAAATTATGTAGTTCGTCGTATCAGCAAGCGCTTGCATACGAAGCGATCATGATCACCTTCTCCAGATTGAGATGTACCTCAATATATCCTTCCTGACCAGATGCTTCATGTTGGTATTTTTGATTGGGTCGCCCCGTAAACTCCGCACGTCCGTTGAGCCAACAAGGACAGATTGAGTTAAGTTGCGGGGACGCGGTTATGCAGCATCGGATCCGCATACATCCAGCGGCGGGGGTGAGTAATGAAAGGCACAAATCATAATGCTCAAGCTAGCCTTCAAGCTACATCGCAGTCGGACATGTTCCGCGTCACAAGATACCGATGCGGATCCGCATGCACAGACAATCACAGCCGATTCCTTTATAGGACAATCCCTACAGTTCCGCGCAGTTCTGCTATCTTTGCACAGATACACAGTCTAGGCCTTCCCACGCTTGGCCTCGATTGATTGGTCTACAGGTATACCCATGCAGCAACACCCTGGCGAGGGGGGGACCGATTGTCTGCCAGAATCGGACTGATGCATCATTAGCTGGTGCTACGCATACACGGCTCCGTCGGTTATGACCACGGGCAGGCACACTTATGGGCGCTTGATCCTAGCTGCTGACAGTATTTAAGGTATCTGTTCTCTTGGGCCAAGTGTACCCATCCAATCTCGAAGTATCGTCGGTGCAGAGAAATACTAGTACCTCTCAGAGCTCTTTGGCCTCTCTAGGTTCCTCTTCAGACCCTGACGATACCTTTCTTGTCGTTCTCTATCGATCGGAATACCAAACGGTATACCCCCGAAGCCATGCACGTAAGAAGGGAACTCGCGGAGAATGCCAAGCGTGGCACCGCTGACGGGAATTACGCCGACGATCTCGACGTTGACGTCCTGATTGTGGGTGCTGGTTTTGGCGGTATCTACTCCCTGTACGAAATGCGAAAGCTCGGGCTCAAAGCCGTCATCTATGAAGCGGGGAATGACATTGGTGGCACATGGAGATGGAACTGTTATCCCGGCGCGGGTGTGGACTCGGAAGTGCCCGAGTATCAGCTGTCGATCCCGGAAACCTGGAAGGATTGGACGTGGTCGACCAATTATCCCAACTATGAGGAGCTGCGCAAGTACTTTGACCATGTGGACAAAGTCCTCGATATCAAGAAGGACTGCGCATTCAACAGTGTAGTCGTCAGCGCCCACTTTCATACGGTAGAAGGTCGCTGGCATATCCGGACGGCAGATGGAAGAACTGCACGGGCCAAATACTTTATCATCGCCGCCGGTTTTGCGGCTAAGCGCTATATTCCGGAGTGGCCCGGCATTGAGAAGTTCAAGGGTACCGTCCATCACTCGTCATTTTGGCCGGATGAGAAGATTGACGTTCGTGGGAAGCGCTGTGCGATCATTGGTACTGGAGCCTCTGGCGTGCAAGTCACCCAAGCCTGGGGACCTGAGGCCGGGGAGCTCAAAGTCTTCCAACGCACGCCGAACCTGGCAGTGCCCATGCGCAAACGATCTCTCACGGTGAAGGAACAAGAGGACACCAAGGCGTTCTATCCGGAACTTTTCCGGTATCGCGAGAAATGCTTTGCTGGGTTCCTGTACACATTTTGTGAGCGCGGTCTGTTTGAGGACAGTGAAGAAGAGCGGGAGCAGTTTTTAGAAAAGCTGTGGACTGAGGGTGGATTTCGGTACTGGGTTGCTAATTACAAGGATTATCTGTTTGATGCGAAGGCAAATCGTGTCGTTTATGATTTCTGGAGGAAGAAGGTGTGTGAGCGCATTAATGACCCCAAGGACCAAGAGCTCCTGGCGCCTTCAGAGCCACCACACCCCTGGGGAGTGAAGCGGCCTTGTTTGGAATATGACTACTACGAGCAGTTCAACCGGCCCAATGTCGGCGTGGTCAATATCAAAGACAACAACATTGCAGACTTCACTGAAACCGGCATCAAGCTGCAAGATGGAACCGAATATGAATTTGACATTGTGTGTATCGCCACGGGATTCGACATCACCACTGGGGGCATGACCAGTATGGGGCTTCACAGTATCTCTGGCAATAGTCTCAAAGAGGAATGGAAATCGGGTGCCTTCACCCATCTTGGCATGACTGTCAGTGGGTATCCCAATATGTTCCATATTTACGGGCCACATGGCCCGACCTTGCTGAGCAATGGCCCTACAACCGTTGAAATCCAGGGGCGGTGGATTGCCGATGCCATCAAGCAGATGGAGCGGCAAGGCATCAAGTACATCAATCCGACCGCGAAGGCCGCCCAAGAGTGGAAGGTCAAGATCAATGCACTTTCGGACAGGTCACTCTTCCCTACGACCAAGTCCACCTACATGGGTGGTAGCATGCCCGGAAAGGTCTTTGAGCAGGTCAACTATGCCGGGGGGGAGTACGCTTATTCCAAGGAGATCCGAACAGCTCTTCCCGACTTTGTTGGATTTGACGTCGTCAGACGCTGAAGGGGGGGACCCTTTGGAGACGCTGAGTCGTGTTTCACTAGCAATAGCCTTTTGTAGCCATGGGAGTCGCAACACATGACCGAATGATTTTTCTTCGTCCGAGCGGTAGAGAGTCCCGTCCGCAATCATGTAGCCGTAGCCAGTAGAATTCAACAGGCCGAAAATAACCTCAAGCGTAAGCAGATCACGAACTATTATTGTAACCTTAAGCTTGGCCCGAGTGATACCCCGCAAACCCCCGCTTTTCCCCAGCTCAGCTCATGCTTTAGTATCTCTCAGATCCATGTTCGCCTTCCCTATTCTCTCGGGAACAGCACTACCTTGCTGTCGCTCATATCACCTTGCTGCGAATAATGTCTTATCGTCGCCGTCAGCATCGTAGCTGTGATCAATGTCGTAAAGGCAAAAGAGCATGCGACGCCCTCCTAGCTGACGAGCTTGAGGGGATTGCGAATGCTGGTGCTCAACAGGCCTATAATCACTCTTGCTCCAATTGCAGGAAATACAAGAGGAAATGCACATTCGACTGGCTCTTGAGTCACAGTCTCACAGTATCTCGGCATGGTCATCGTAAGAGAGCCAGAAATACTGCCATCGCTCGCTCCCAGCAGGCCAACGACCCTTCCGCCGCTCGATTCTCCCAACAAGCCTCCATTGGGCCCAATCCTACAGAGTCCCTCCAGCGAAATGTCGAGAACTGTGAACAGCCAACGTCCGTTTGGGATCCTCTTTCGCCGTGGCCGCAAGACGAGGGACTAAATGCGGAGTGGTTGACTTGGGGGAACCTGAATGACCCAGCTGTCGTCTCTCCTTGGAGCGACGACATGATCGTCAATAGCAATAGCCACGTCGACGTTGACCATACACCACAAATGGCTGCCCATTGGAACTCTCCCGGAGCCTGCCAAGATTGGCATATTACCGGTCAAACGGCTTTGCTCGATACGATGAGCAATTCAGTCGCTTCGTCGCAATCAAATGGTACACCTGGTCCCCAATCATTTCATGCCTGTGGTGTCAATTCTGAGCTCTCGCTGTATGATGTTCCCCCAACCGAAGTTTATGCTGTGTCCCTGCCAAGGAACACTACACTGTGTGTAGGCTCTAACCAATTATCACACAATTATGCGCACTCCACGATGACGCACAACTTATTCCACATATATAACGACAGTATGGAAAACGCCTTGAGCTGTTGGCTGACGGAACGTAATTGCCCCTACAGTAATTTGGGATATGTTGACGCAGCAGGACCGAAGACAGGCTCTTACACCACGAATAGAATCTACAGACGGGTTTGCCTCTTAGATCAGGCATACTCATCCATCCCAGGTCGACGTCTGACGAGCGTGGAGAATCGGACGGCAACACAGGTGCTTCATGCTGCCATCATGGCATTCGCTTCTCAGTGGCTAGAGGAACGTTCAATAGACAATTCTATTCGATTCCCATCCACCGCAGTTCATCAACGAAGAGGCATGCGGGAGATTTTCTGGAATCAAGCGCGTCATGTGCTAGAGCAGTCGAGAGCAATTCCATCTTTCCGCGTGGCCTTTGCGCATATGTTAATTTCGCTAACTCAGCCTCCCCTATACTTTGGGGAAAGAATGGAGCCCGGCGAACTCATAGACCATGATCCTGCACCGATGTTCCTCGAAACGGCGCTCCGGCAAATGTTTACTTTTCGTTCTACGTTGATCAAGCTTCGGCGGCAAGGTCCCAACAGGGTCCTTGAGCATGGCGAGGAGAGAAAATGTGAGGGATACCATACAGGACAAAGTGCCCATCAGTCAGGCCAGATTGATGTGATGCTGAAGGACTCTGAAGCCCATCACACTTTCGATCTTCTATTCTGGCTGGGCATCATGTTTGATACGTTGACATCGGTCATATATCAACGCCCCCCTGTGATTTCCGATGAGGACAGCCAGATTATACGCACCCGGTCGCCCATAATTTCATTTCCGGATGCCGTTGATTTAGATGGGTGGGATATTAGCTCCTCTTCCATTCGCAAGAGTAAAGAAAGTGTATGGGGCGATCTTTTCCTCCGCAAACGCACCATGCTCCACAGCCTCAACCAGGCCCGCTGGCCCTGTTCTTACGAAGAGGCAGCGGAAGTCCTATCTGACGCCGCGCCAGTAAAGGTCCTTCTATTCCGTCGCATAACTCATATCAACACCCTTGTGTGTCGGGGAGGTGAGGCTGAGGCTATCGAGGAAGCGATCCACAACGCTCTCTTGGTCTACGAGTACTGGAACTCCACGTACAAGCAATTTATGCTGGATTGCCTCTCTCACCATCCAGAGCTCCCGTCTCGCATACAATCGTGGTATTTGGTGCTGGCCGGACATTGGCACCTTGCGGCGATGTTGCTCGCAGATACTCTTGAGGACATTGACGAAGCGCGACTTGGTCTGGGCACCCAAGCCACGTATCGGTACACGACGGGCCTCATCTCCCTCTTGAGACGCGAAAGTGCGTTCGCTGTCGGAGACCTCGCCCAATACTCTTACGACTTGCAGGGATCGTCGCATCCCAAGCTCCGCAACTTTCACGATTCAGTCAATCAAGCAGCGTCCTTAACTGAGCCATGGGCTGCTGTCCTTATCCACTCTTTCAGAAAAGCAGGCACCGTTCTGATTAGGGAGATAGGGACATCACAATATGGCTACCAAATGCAGCAAGAATCTTTCATGCTGGCGTGCCAGCGTTGTGAGCACTGTATAAAGGCACTGCAGTGCCTGGGAAAAAAGTCAGATATGGCTCTGACCGCAGCTCACAGACTATCAGACAGTGTAAGCAGAACACTGTCGCGACCCAGTCCTATTGTTTTATACAATATGTGCGCCGTGTGATATTGCTTTGTTGACCTGGAGCTGGTCCACTCGAGATTGTCCGACATTAGGAAACGGAGTAAGTGTCGGCGAGATGAGCATAGCGCCTCGATTATGTCTAGCGAGTATCATTGCTAAAATACACTGGCAGGCATTAACCACAAGATGAAGGCGCAGAATATGGCAGGACACGAATCCGCTACTTGAGAAAGACCATTTCCACGTCAGTGAGATGCATAAGGGACTTGGAGCATTTATCATCCACGACGAACAACCGGAGTTTCAATATGGAGGATTGTGTACTCCAGAGAGGACCGCTTGCTATGATTCGACGCGCGAAATATTGATTCAGCTCTGTTCCATCCGGACGGTTCGTGTAGAGTGAGCTGCCAAGAACAAGTCGCGTTGTGCCTTCCGAACAGTAAACAAAAGATGGCTCTACACGTGACTCTTGCAAGATAGCCCAGCGTATCTCAAATTCATTTTCAAAAATTCTTCTAAATTCGTGTATAGATACTACAGTAGCTTCTACATATGTTTGTGAATTTTGTACGATATTCCAAGCCTTAACGATGCGTTTTTGCTTCAGCTGTATTTCAGCCGGTAAAGTAGATACTGGATATATATTTGCTTAGGAGCGCTTCGGGACTACATGTACATGTACGCATACATCTAGGATTACTCACGCAAACTAGCTCACAAAGTTCTAAAAAAAATGTATAAAATATACCTTGTAGCAGAATTATCTTTTCTATTTTCCATGGAATTTTGTCATATACTGTGGTAGGCATTCGGGGTTGTCAAGCGAAGAAATGGTGAAATCTATGAACTGGAGATAACTACCAATACGGAGTCAGAGAAAGCCCCGGCCCTAAGCCCTAAGCCCTAGCGATGTCACCCAAGCCAAACTGAAATAAGTATTAGCTGCCGCCGCTTTTATGACGACGTTCAGAACATCTCCTTACATTCGAAGGGTGAAAAGGAGAATTCATTCGGATCAATATACTATTTCAAGAATTCATGTAATAGTCGGGCGTCATGCAATACCGTCAACCACGGATATTACCATACGTGTTTGATGATGCGCTAGACTTGTCAAATGCAGCTCTTTTGGCCATATCTGTCTGACTCTATGCTGTACGCGTGTGTGTCTCCAGCTCGTGTTGTTCGAAAGCATTGGTCTGAACGTCAGTAACATAGTGTTTGAACTTGCGAAGATTGATCTTCTTCTCAAACCTATGAGAAAGACCCCAAGGAGTTAGCACGACTCGAAGATGGAGGCATAAAAGAATACCGTTGGAGCGCGTTTCCACTTACATTTCATCGATCTCGGCAGGTGTCCGACGTGTGACCTCCGGGAGAATAAACCACGCGATGATAACAGCTACCGTACCAGTTCCCGCGAAACTGTTTTATGAAGTGTATGTCAGTGGCCGATCATTTCATTTCTCCAGTGGAGTGGAAACCGAGTACGCACAAGAATCCTGTTTTGACTCCCCATTTTGTAAGGGGTCCGTTGATCATCAGCGGTGTGCAGAAGCTGAACATGAGCGCGATTAAATTGGACGCCGCAAGGGACCAGCCTGCAGTTTGAGCACGCAGGCGTTGCTGGGGGATCTCTGCAGCGTAGGCGTAACCAATTGACGAGGCACCGGTGGTTGTGAACGTAGCGAGACAGGCGAAAAAGACCTGTGGCGCAGTGTTGGTTGGTTAAGGGTCCTGGTGAAAATCATAGATTTGAATAACTTACTAGAAGCGAGCTTGTAGACTTCTGAGTGTAATCAAAGCAGCCGATTATTCCAAGGCATAGCACTGATAGAGTCGTTACCGCATAGGGATAGACGGTGAGTGGTCGACGGCCAATTTGGTCGGTGAGCATGGCTGTGATGATCATGGAGAGGAGCTGAACACAGGACAGGATGACGGTGACCAAGAAAGGGTCTTTATTACCCGCATATTGAACTGCAAGGAGAGGTGAGCAAGAGAGAGGAGGAACAGCTCATTTGAACGCGCAGCTAACTTACAAAAATAGGTAGCGTTGGAGTTAAACACTGCCAGCCCGACAAACTGCTGGGTGACCTTTGGCCATCCAGCAATCACGAACCGGATGAAGTTGCGGCCCTGGAAAACTGCCCACATCCCTTCCTGCGAGTCTCGCTCAGCAATCCGGCGCTCCTCGGCGACTGTGGCGCTCATGATCTCCTGCAATTCGCACTATTGTTAGTAACAAGCGCGCACTAAGGGCGATATTTGGACAGACAATTTGTTCAGACACATCATAACCCTCAACGCGGCCGTTATAGGTCGTAAGGATCTCTGCGGCCCTATCAAGCTTTCCTTTACTGACGAGCCACCACGGGGTTTCGGGCATGATGACGAAGATAATAATTGTTGCTCCGACCATAGCCCACTGGAGAGACTTCTTAGTACGATCACTGAGATCGGCTCAAAGAGACTGGATTTTACCTGTGTATAGATGGGCGTTCGGAAGTCCAAAGGGCTTATAGCATGAAGTCGGTTGAGAGCCACTGAGGCGAATATTTGTCCCACCACGAACCAACTGAGAAATGTTCTGGTTAGGAGTATCCGTGATTCAAATCGGCAGTGAGGCAGCTTACAAGCTGTATGCATTAATGAAGAATCCCCTTAACTGGGTCGGGGCTATCTCCGACAGATAGATAGGCAATGTCGATTGCAGCATGCCGACTCCCATGCCCGAGAAGAGTTTCGCCACGAGCCAGTGATCCCACCGGGTAGCAAATGACTCAATGAATATACTCTGAGAAAAAAGAGTTGCATTAGCACTTTGGTACATACGCCAGTGAGTAGAGGTTTAATGAAGCAGGGGGAGCCTTGAGTTACGGCGTACTACTACGAAGACGACCCATATGATGTAAAATGCCACTTTTCGGCCGAATGCTTCCGTAGCATATTGGAGCAGCTGTATAGAAGCAGGAAAAAATATTTAGCAAGCTTTCCATGAGTCTCGGCGTGGGTATCCGTACAATTTGGCCAACCGCCTGGCCAGAAGACTGAATGCCACTCCAAGCGGAGACATACTGGCCTTCGATGATCGTGGTTCCAGGGCTCGCCATCTGTCGGATGAACCCCTCATTGGAAACGAGCCCACCATTGAGGTTGATCTCTAACACCGTGCATATATTCTATTAGTCTGACTTCCGTAAAACTTTGGATAGAAGTTCAGGATAAAGAAACCGTACGGTAACCATCTAGCGCGGCACTGAACGCCGCAGCCATTGCAACGACCGAGACGACTTTATATCGCCTCACCGTCTGCCATACAGAAAGGTCATCCTCCTTTGAGCGCATGACTGGCGCACCGCCTTTACCTATTGCACAATGCTCATTCTCTTCAGCGGTTGGCTGTTCGGGCCCCTCATGTTTGCTAATGCTTGGCTCGTCTGCGGTGACGGCCTGCAAGCGATCGTGTGAGGCGTGGTTGGTGACCATGGTGATCTGTCGTTGATGTGACTCAGGTCCCTAGTCTCCTAGACGTGCAGGTGTAGGTCAGAGGGTATCCTTTCGGCCAAGATGCTTTTGTATATAGACAAAAGAGTACATTAGGGCTCATAGTGGACCCGTGCGGAGACCCCAGAGATACCCCAGACGGGAGCCCCATTAACCTATGTCAAGCTTTGACACACGATCGGTTATTGACAGGGCAGGCTCGGCTTACGACTGCTGGTTTAGGTTACGGAAGGATTCCAAGCTCCGGTGGAGGTGGAGTGTTTAATTGCGCCAGTGCTTTTGATTTCGGGATATCGCACCCCGAGTGTGTGCTCACATTGGTTGATCGACACCACAAGACCATGCTGTATGAATGAGGGGTTGAACTAGCGCAAGTTACCAACAAAGTGAAAGGATAGTTCCATTGGTTTGGGCAGCTGCCTCGGATAAATACAGGACAAGTAATAACTGGTTGGTTACATCGTAATTTGTCATCGCTTCTAACCCCTGCATTATGCCGTGAAAGCACAGACCGAAGAACACTGCTTCTTAGAGATAGATAAGTAAGGCTTCTGAGGCGCTGAGTGTAAATGTGGCTGAACCGGAAGACACAGTGCTTGTTTCTACGACTTCATCGCCCTGGATCACGCATGTTCCGTTTGCAAATGTCCGGCCTGCAACGGTAGGAACCTGGCCCCGATCGACTCGAGACGTAGAATAGGGCGCTGTTAGTCGTTTTGCGGTGACACTGGAGGAACTTAGTCCGTTCAACGTGAAGGTCTGCGACGGGCGTGTACCAGTGGTGTAGTAATCTGAATTGTACAAAAGTATTCTAGACGGAGCGCCGCCTTGGTAGATGGCGTATGCGGCGTACGGGGTTGTCTGGTCGTCTAGAGGAGCGATCTGGTCTGCATTGGCCAGAGCCATCGTCGCAAAATAGGCGCCGTAATAGGGTGCGCCCATATTGTAGCGACCCCACCAGCAGTATGGGCCTTTCGAGTCAGCATTCTTCCAGGAAGTGGGCAGATCTCGTTACTTACAGTTTCCTATAGTGCCCTGGTGGAAGTAGAGAGCCTGTACAAGCCGGAGTGGAAGTGGTTACTTTCTGTGATACCGACTCGAGTGATCCCTAGTACATACCTGTGTTCCCAAAAGAAGAGTTTGCATCACGTAGTCTAGGATCCAAAGACTAGCACCGTATGTTGGGCTGATCCCACCGCCCCCTTGTGTCGCTATGGAGAACCGTCAGTGACAGCTTTGAGCGTGGGACGGAGTATAAATACCAGAGTTAGTTTCTCCAAAAATATGAGCTTTGCCTTTTGCAGCTGCAGCTGCAGCTTCGGAGGCAAAGGGTTGAATTTGCGACGCAATGCCACTGTGGCTCATTAGACCGGCCAAATCAGCAGTGTTGGGCGACTGGGGATAATTGTGCGAGCAGTAGTCCTTGACAAGGTCATTGGCATCATCCTCAACGGCGGATAAGCCGGCGATACTCATCGGTGAGGTGCCAAAGTAGACACCAGCGGAAATGAGACCTGATGCGGACAGATTCTGGCAAACTGCATCCTGCCAAGCTAACTGGGATTTGTAGTCGGCTGCAGCGTCCCATGACGCGCCGTCTGCAATGGGGTCGCTGTCGGAAAAGACTGAGTGGACTCCATATTAGCAGGCTCCCGAGCGCAGTCATGCATAGGAATAACCTACAGTTTGGTTCATTTCCAAGTTCTATGGCATAGAGGTTATTGATTGTATCTTTGGCCAGGGCCGCTGCAGCAATTGTGTTGGACTGATTGTTCAGACGGCGATTAAGGCCCACGATAACCTGGCCGCCGTAGTTTGCAGCCAGGGACATGAAGGGTGGGCCAAATGTAAGTGATGACGGTGCATCTGCCGGATCGGATACTGTGTAGGTGACTGCGCTACTGGAAGACGCATCATATGTCGCACGATCTCTAAAATGGGATTAGAACTGATCAGATAGTGTCAAAGAAGAAGAAGCGCACTGCGTGGTGCCGCCAATTCGGAGTGGCGGCCATGTCCCGGTCAGGTCCTTGAGGTTCTTAAGGCAGGTTTCGGTTGCATCGACATCGTTCATGTAAGCCGGAAACGTGAAAAACTCGAGACTGCGTAATCAGCGCGGTACTCTCCAGGAACGATTGTGTGATACTAACGAAAGGCCCACTGGTGCCTCAACCAACTGAGCGCTTGCATTTGTCGGTGCTGACCCTGGCACATCAAAGATCAACGCTGATGCCGGAGCAGCAACGGCGAGGAGGCCTGCAGCGAGGTGAATGAGAGTCATTAGGACAAGTGAACCCTGTCGTGACTTCACCTGGAGGATAAGATGGCAATACTAGATACGTCGCCCTTGGGGAGGTTTGCTACATTATATCTACCGGATTGTTATTCACTACCCTACATACTCTGATAGCCTCGGTAGGACATCCCGAGAACAGAATGAACCTTGAACTTCAGGTATTTCCGTACAATATCTGCTAGAGCTCACCTCCACCGGAGAGAAGTCGACGGGATCCCCACTGCCATCCCCAACGCCAGGATGGAGTGCAAGTCTGGAGAAGACGGCGTGCGTCGATCAAATGCGGGGTACGTTTACCATAGATGACATGTCTTAGTCGTCGGGACAAGCTTTCCCGAGGCCTAAGCAGTAGGATGATATGCTAAGACAATAATCCCTCTTGTCTCCGATGCTGAACCGTTTCTGCCGGATTTTTGCCTGATTGAGGGCCAACGACACGCACGTGCACAGGGTGTTTTCCCCCGCCGAAAAGGGTATAGTCCAACTGCATTGCTGCGACTTTTGATCTCTCAGGCGATGCTGACGTCTAGTGATTCTACGGCCAGTAAACCCTGAGGTCTAAGCTAGAGCTTGGTGAGTTCAGTTCATTGACTGCTGGCTATAGTATCCCGGCCAAAAATTGTGCTTCTCCTTTCCCAAAGCTCCAGTCCTCCCTGGAATTTTCGGCACAGCTGATAATAAGATCTTCGCCAGAGAGTCCACATCTCTCAGATAATTGCTCATGAAGTGCTTGATACGTAGCCTGCTTCTGTGTAGCACTACGCCCTTGCTGCAGGATTTGTATGATAACCAAGTTGTTGCTTCTCTTCATTCCCAGGTTCGTATCCTCACAGATCAACTCGTAGGGCTCGTGTTGGGTGATAATCTTTGGGCCAGAATATGGTTAGAATACAATATGGGTGCCACGGGTACATGTAATATAATACTTACTTGATAGCGATCCCGGTACGGTGCGTTGAAGTGCTTTCGCATAACGTCTTGGATAACATTGGCCAGCTGTCTTATCTCATGGGGAGATCTTACCCCTTTGATTAGATCAATTCTCACCAGAGGCATCGTTGTTTCGGGATAAGCAGAGGAACGAAAAACGAGGCGTAGTAGACCCTGAAAAAGAGAAAAGAGGAAGGGAAAGACGAAATCAATCAATCGATAGCGTTGGAACAGCACGAGTAAATACCTGCACAACAATCCCAAACAAGACACTTAGAAGAGGGTCATTCTATCTATCCAGGCTGTCGAGCATATACCCACAAGAAAATTCCCATACGACTAAGGTTTCTGATATTTACGTCTTGTGTGGTGAGGTTCGCTCCGCAATATCCGCGGCGATCTCGGGGTCTTCCATCGTGACATCATACATGCATTGGTCTTTTTCAAAGGTGCACCCAACATTTACGAGGATAAGGGACAAAAGAAAGATTTCTCTCCGCTAGTAGGCTGCGGAGATATACGCTGCTGGTCATCACAAGATTTCGTGATGTTCTGTGAAAATGATTTCATATATCGGGTATGGAACATGAGACGCTCCTGCCGGGAACATAACATGAAAAAGTTCACGTCTGTAGGAACGTCTTAGCTGGCATCTCTTATACTGGTCTATATGAAAAGAGAAAGGGTGAAAAGTGTTTTAATTACGAAGCCCAGTGCCTCGTCGTACCATGCCACCACACCACACCTACTTCCTCGCACACAAACTTTGTACAACCTTTTGCACCAAAGCATCATTATCCCTAAACCTCTGTGGAAACTTGGCCAAATCACTACTCTTTAACAGACCTCTCGCCTTGGAAGCCTCCACCAGCGCCTCCGCCTTGGACAACTTGCCTGACCCGCCGCCAACACCCGCAATCAAGCCCAGCACCGCAAACGGTGCAGACGTCGGATCTTCGATGATTTCCGCCACCGTCAACGCTCCATTTCCTGCTTCGCCGATGAGAAGTGCAATGCGAGCGATTGATGCTGCACTGCCGATCAGGGGGCCGAGGGCCTCGCCGACAAAGGGGATGACCATGAAGACGACGGTGAGGATCTTAAAGATGAGGTCCTTCTTTGCTTGTTCCTTGGCGTCTTCGCCGATTTCTTTAATGTCCTTCATGCTGTTGATGGCTTCCGCGAGTTGCAGCACGGGCATGGAGTAGGCGACTACTGCGTCAGTGGCCGAGGTATCGTTTGGCCCGTCGTCGTAGAAGGACAGGCCCACGCTGAGGTACGAGGAGAGGAGCGAGGTTCTCAGCGCCGTGACATTGTCCATGGACGCTTCGATGAGCTTCTTAGGATTGCCGACGTGAATATCGTCATCGGAGCCCTTCTGAGGGTAGTTCAGCTTTTTGTGGAAGAGTTTCCGACAGGGCAGGCCGTTGGCGGCGCCTGGTCGTATATCGCCAGGATCCGCACATATCCAATCTGAAGTTTCACCGCCAAGCGTCACCCACGACTCGTCGATGCCAGTCTCAGCAGCGAGCGCGTCAAAGAAGCCCTTCTTGTCGACGAGATCGTAGCGGATGCTCCACCCCGCAACTATGTCCCAGATGTGCGGCATGGTGAGGCAGGGATCTTTGGTTTCCTTGCCGCCGGTATATGCCCAGTAGCAGTCAAAGTACTTGAGGCCTTTGCCTTCGCCGAACTTCATGAACTGGTCGATGCGCGGCTGGATTTGCTCCTTGGTCCACTTCTCGTACCAGCCGAACTTGTCGTCGTAGCCTTCTGAGTTGGTTTTGAACAAAGATAAGCTGTCGAGGAGCTGTGAATATAGAATGTCCATTGCAAAGAGGTGGACACAACCTGGGTCTAGAGAGTCGGCTTTATCAGCGAGACCATCCAGGGTGCCAGGGTTCTTGTCGGGTGGGCAGGTGAGTGTGTCATCGCCAGATTCATCATCGGCACCGTCCTCATTCTCGCTATCGTCGCGGTTTTCATCGTTGGAGTAGTGTTGGAGGTCAATGGCCCAGTCGCTGGAACCGCCAAAGTTGAGGCCCTTGATCCAGTTGATCCGGTTGGCCTTGAGATCACCGTCCATATAGGCCGCCCAATCCACCGCTCCGGGATTACCGTACATGAGAATGTTGGAGTCGGAATCCTTGTCAATGTACGACTTGACAATGGAGTAGTTTCCAGGGTTGTCAATGATATCGTTAAGCTCAGCATTGGAAATATAGCCACCAGTTGTGGTACAAGGCGCGGCATAGGCCGCAGACTGATACTTCGCTCCAGCATAGGTGCACAGGGGACCGGAGCAGGACTCGTCAGTCATGCGAAAGCTTCTGGCATAACTGGTGACGCCAATGACGACCTGTCGGGCTTCCACACCAGCTTTGGTGATCATGACCATGGAATTATGTGTCTCGGTCTTGTTGACGTGTGATCGAAGGCAGTTTCCAGCTTCGCAGCCCGGCATGGCCGATTTGCTGTCGACGTCTGCATCCAGAGAGACTCACAATTAGCATATCGTTCTATCCCGTTGTATCCCAGACGCGCGTTACTTACCCCATTGGCCGTGCAAGTCATACGTCATGTAAATAAAGTAATCCACATATTTCGCAATCTCCTTGATTGGGTACTGCTTCAAGTACCAATACGAGGACGGGATGGCAACGGAAATTGATTTCTCGCTGGGCAGCTTGCTTCGCAGCAGCTGCAGGAAACCAAGGTAATTGTTTGCATCTTCAGGACTGCCGGGCGGCACGTCCGGAATATCAGGTGCACCAGGATACTCCCAGTCAAAGTCAAAGCCATCCAGGTTTTGGCTACTCATGAAGTTTACTAGGTTGTTGACAAATGTGTCGCGGTACTCCTTCTTGGTGGCATCCCGGAAGCGCTGGAACGTGCCTGCATCTGTGGAAAATGCCCACCCGCCGAAAGAGAGAACTTTTTTAAAACCAGTCATCTTCATGAATTTGCTGAACTCGTAATAGACATCTGGGATATCTATATCGAAGTTAGATGTGACCGTTCCAAAAGCAAAGTGGATATGCGTGTACTTGTCGGCCGGGATCTCGCTGACACCCATTCGCAGACACGCCCTCAGCTGATCAAATGCCTCGAAGTAGCCGATAGTCCTCACCTGGTCAGGCGCCTTGCCGTTGTTGACAATATCCATCCCACAGTTGGAGATACAACCGTTGGTTTCTGGCTTTGCGGTCCCGGGAGCGCCAGTATCTGCGGGTGACTTAGTACAGAAGTCGACCGTTGTTCCGCAAAAACCCCAGGCATCGCAGCATGCATTCAGTGGACATGGATTAAGATCAGCTAGTGCCGTTCCGTTGGAAGGCTTCTCGGTACCCGGTACCTGTGGACCGCAGGTGGCTCCCTGGACCGGCGAGGGCATAGGAGGTGTTCCCTTACTGAGGCATATGAGTTGGCCAATCTGCAGATGCGCACAGCCAGCCCAGCCCCAGGTGTTTTTGTTGAAGTCTTCAATGTCTTGCTGTTCCAGGTAGTGTGTTTGTGCCACGTCAGAGCATCCATCGTTGTCATTGACTTTGTATGTGTTGCAAGTGCCGTCGGGCTGGGGCTGAGGGCGAAAGTCCGGCAGGGTGCCTGCGTTGCAGCAAACGTGCTGTTTGGGCTTCAGGGTCGAGCACAGGTTCTTTTTCGGGTTGTACTTGGACAGGTCAGTTCCGGAGATGCCGCAGCGGCTGGCCAACGAGGCGCAGCTGTCACCTCCATGGACCTCTTCTGTTCTGCACTCTTCCCTTGGGAGAAGGGCTCGCAGTTTTCCTCTAGCTGTTCTGTTGCCATAGGAGACTTTAGTGATATTGCTAGTAATAGCATTGAAGCTTTTATCCACTGTAGACACGAGAACATCCATGCTGATGGCGGTAGCGGAAATGGCCCCGTCAAGGCAGAGACCATTGCTCCAGGCCTTGATAGCATCTTGAGCTACTGCTAGATCAACAAAGCCAGTAGAAACCACCCCAACAGTCAGGGCCGCGCCGGCAGGCTGGCAGATCTGCAGGGTAGAGGTTTGCCGTTCCGGGAAAGAGTCGAGGAAATCTCGAGCGGCATGTTTAGTGATTTGTGCACCAGAATATAAGCCCACGACAGCAGACCTGTGTTTGGCAAACAGGATGGTGGTGCCACATTCAGCGCTCTTGTCCACGAACAGAGCAAGTTGACGAATAGCCTCGGCTACATGAGCAAACTGCGGAGCAGTGCCGGACGCTTGGTAAGCGTCGAAGGGCCAGTCTGGGGAGTGAAAGTGGTCTTCACTGCCTTGGCACCGCAGCTTTCAGCGACGATGAGGTTTTGTTGACTTGGCTGCTGAGGCACATCGGGGGAGGCAGCAGCCTCGTACGTCTGGCCTTGACTAGCCACACAGGCGCGGATAGTAAGGATGGTGCTTGGATCGGCGACAGAGTTATAGATATTCAAACCAAAGAGGACAGTTTCATCACAGCTCTCAAGATTGTGGAGATGGTGGATGTTGGTCCAGTTGGCCGGACTGGGACCAGCATCAGCACACAGACTGGGACAGTTGTCAGCATACTGGCCATTGTAGCTCTCTGTGACAGCAAAGGCGAAGTCGAGCAGAGAGGCAAGGAGGACAAAAGAGAGCCTCGTCCTGTTGTCTGAGCCAGTGCTAGCAGTGGGTGAGGGAGATTGCGAGGAAGATACCGAGTACTTGGGCGGATTTGTCGTTCATATAATGTACTACTGGTGCTCACCGTGTAAGTCGGCGATATCGACCCAACCCATTCTACTACCCTCAGCCCATTTCTTTCGGGTTGTTAAATTACTTGCAAGCCTCGTCGAGGGTTCCCATTCTGCCCCTGAGAGATGCATGGCACTAAGGAGAGAAAACCCCATGTCTGGTCTGGTTGGGGATTGCAATCTATACGATGGCCCTCACATGCAAGTAAACCCTGGCGAATTATGATTACTATTATTACTATTCTCCTTTCCCCTGGTCGGTCTAGAGTTTCAAGAGCTTTTAGTCCTCAATAAAACCAGTCTAGGGAGCAATGCTATCAACATATCCCTGCATGTAACCTTGTGGCTGACTCGCGGTACACCCTAGAGACTTACTAGTGTTAGTTAGCAACGGACTTCCGAACATCTCCGTGGCCTGGACTACGCTGTCAACCAAAATCAGATAGAGACCTCCTAGAAAGGTGCATGCGGTCATCTTTACATACTACGAGGGAAATCATTTAATTCGACTCCTCCTTTTGTAAAAGGGAAAGAGGAAAGGTATTGGGTCTCAAAGTCTGAATCAAGTTGCCACGCTTGATTCTCGTTGCCGACACCCTTCCTTTTCTTCTACAGAGTACGTATCGTGAACAGCCTTGTCTTTATTGTCAAAAACACGTCCCATTTACTCTTCTGTTATTTTCCGGGTGATTGACTTATCCGCCTCACAGTTCCCCTTTTACTGAGTTATTATGGTCCTTGCTACAATGGCCGCCGCGCTCACTGCACCGGTCTATATAGACTATAATGAGTTCTTTATAAATAAAAGCAACATCCTGACGGTCCCCTATGAAGATGTTACTGCCGCTTTCAAGACACCTGTCTCTATCTACTCCACAGCTGTAGATGGCTTCGACTGGACACAGCCGTATCCGGGCTCCCGCAAAGACGGACACACGGCATACCTGGAGGTCGCCCAGGAAATGCCCTTGTCTGAGTCTATCGTGCAAAATGCAACCACGGTGTTGTCATCATTGACGTTTGGTATCCCCGACAGCATGAGCTCTGGCGGCCAGCCACTGGCCATGGATCCTTCATGGTACATCTGTCGCCACGTCTTCATCTCGACCAGTCCCGAGGCGAAGCTGGCCGTCGACAGTGGCAGCAAATGCGATTTCTTATCTCGGATATGTCAGGATGATCTTAGGACTAGCCTGACTCAGGATTGGGGGAAAGCTGCTAATGGCACCATGTGCTCGGCGCTTGGCTTCGACCCCATACCGCGGAGTTGTAAGGACTCGTTTGGCTTCGCGCGCCAGGATGTCATGGACTTTGACGCCGCCTTCCTCGCAAATACTACCCTGGCCCCGGCACAGACGAGCAAGGAGCAGCAGCAGTACAGCTGGCGTATTGGCACCGGGTATCACGACCCTGGCGATGCTCGCGCCTACGCCTTGGCCGCCAATCGTACTTACCTCGTCGCTACCGTTTGGGGCTACAGCGAGAGTTCAATGACCATACAGGTCCCCGAGGTATCATTTGATTGCCTCTCGTCTGGCGCAAGCGACACCCCGCCACCTTCACCCACTCCATCAGCCAGCACGACCGCGACTACGGCATCGGCGTCTTCATCTGCCGCGAGCCCAACGCTAAGACCGGCCTGGATAGCTACAACAGGTGCTATGCTGGTAGCAGCAACGGACTTGCCATACTCGGCCGCACTGTCAACAATTGAAATGGGCTCGAGGCTATTCAGGCTGCGGACATCAAGGAAGGACAAAAACATCCCTTGATGATTCAGGCAAGCGGGGATTCTATTTTTGTCTACGTGGATGACTTGTGACATTAGGGCTTATATGCCGACAATGTCTATAAGCAATGCAAGAACATGCACGGTTTGAGTTGGATATACAGTGAATAGTAATAGTGTATCTCAGTTTGAAGGTTCATAGCTTTTTCAATTAAAGGTTTTCATGCTATATGAGATTCATTTTTCTTTGACTTGGACAACATCCTTGTGTACACGGGACTAATGGTACCGCTAGACCTGTGCTAGGTATGCGATACTATCTCCCTCATCTATGTCACCCATGTAGCAAACCGCCGAGATCACAATCACGTACTTTGGCATATTATTGACACCGGAGCATGAGGAAGCTTAAGGACAACATGTAAAAGCAGGCGAGTATTGACCACTCAATTGGCAATTGACTTGTTTAGTGCAAATAACTAGGACGGAATGTAACTCAACCTTCCCACCACACATTAGCTTGACCCCAAAAACTGGTTATGATCAGCGATTGGTTAAATACGGAACCATGAGCCGATATCTACTATATTAATATATGCGCGTTGGAAGCGGGCTAATCTCCTAGGTAGTAGCCGAGGTATCGAAAGGTAAGACACCAGGGATTATACCCTTGTTACTATTAGCCTCGTTAGGACTGCTATAGAACTGCATCCGGTATACCCCTGCTAGATGCATGAATCTTGAGGCGAAACAAACAAGCCCCCGAACAATTGCTTCGCCTCGCCTTGTTCGGATATTGCGAACCCACACGCAGGGATCCTGTTGTCCAATCGGTAAGTGCTCATAGATCACGAGACCATGTTGTATAGGTCCATCTCTCCGAGGTCGCCAAGTCTCGCACCTTGTTGAATCTAGCCCTTGGAATTAGTAGGGAGAGTGAGTAGTGAGTGTTAAAGACTATCAGAGCATGACAGAATTCCCGCCCCCTTTTCCTGTGCATTTCTTCTGCCGGCGCATGACTCGCAGCCCGTAAATCACTTGCACTCGTTGTCATAGAAGGGCTCTTATATTGGTCAGAAGCCCTTATTCACTCTAGGCTGTCGTTTCGTATACCGCATTCTTTTACACATTGCCTCTTTTTGCATCTTGTTCTTTCTCGGATAGAAACCAGAAATCATGCTTCTACTGCTGTGTATCACCGTCTTTCTCGCGGCGGGTGCTACGGCCAACAAGGTCGCCGGCAAATTCCAAGTTCTCTTTTTCTATCAGCTCTACAGACTCGAAGTAGACGCCCACGGCCTCGACGACTCGCGTATGGCACCTGGCTGCGCCAAGAACGGTGTCGTCTGCGACATGGAGGCCTTCGCTAAGGCAGTCTGCAGGGTCGACACCACCGCTGAGATGGGCCCCGACAAAAAGCCTATCAGGGACCCTAACACCGGCAAAGTCATCCTCAAAAAGGTGCCTGATTTGGGCAAAATCGACTGGGCACGTATCGGTGAGGGTGCAGATCTCGATGTCTTCAGCACTGAGTTCGACAAGTCTGGCTACCAAGGGAATCTTCAGAATGCTAAGCTCTTCAAGGATTGGAAAGGGAAGGACAATTTTGACGACGTTATGAGCGAGGCAGAGGATATTGGTCTCAAGGCCATTAACAAACTCAAGGCCGATGGCAGGGAGCCTGTTGATGACCGTATCAACAAGATGACAGCTGCACTCCAGACCCATGCTGACGCCCGGCGCTACGACCAGGCAATCACGATCGCTAAAGATTTTGAAAAAGAGATAGGAAGAAAGGGATTCACCGTAGTGTACACAGATCCGATAGAGCGACCACCGGTACCGGGTTACAGGAAAATCGACGCGGAGCAGACTATTGATGTTAACAAGGGCAGAAGCGGCTTTGATAAGGTTGAGGAGACGGTGAAAACGTTTATTAAGGACAAGAACAGCGCGGGATTTTCAGGGCGTCATGCCGAGCTTATCTACAAGACGCGGGATATCCATAAACATCTTGCAGAGGCGTGTCGAACAGGATGAGATTCTATTGGACTATATAAAAGACAATTCTCCACCGATATAGGCATAGCATCGATTCCTTTACCAGTAGGTCGGAGGTGGCGGGTATCTATAACACTCACCGGTACAATATCGCACCATAATCCGCGGTCGCAGCTTGGGCAGACTCTGTCGAGCTTCTTTGACCCACGGATGGTCCTCATTAGGCGAATACCGATATAAGTCGATACGATCTGGCCGCGCCAGGCAAGGCACCCAAGCGGAGGCCGGGTTCGTCCCAAGAATGTCGAGGTTTTCCCTTTGTGCGTAGTACCACCTGGACGCGAGAAGGACCCATTCAGCGCGTCTTTTCCATTTTTCCACAGCCGCTCGGAATCGAGTGGTTTTAAGTAATTCAAAGAGTGTTTGCACCACCGGTTCCTTGTCCAATGCGTGCTCTCGGAATAATGCTTGAAATTCCCCCAACCGAGCTCCGTCGTCAACATCAACCATTTGAACGGGCGCATCGCCCAACAGTCCAAACAGGCCAGATCTCAAAGCCACTTCCCTGGTGATATGCAGAGAAATTGCCACCATGGCCACGTCGAGCCTTGGTGCAAATTCGGCGAAACCTGCAATCTCGTCCGCTTCTTCATTGCCTAGAGGGTGACACATGCCCGTACGACGACAACCCTGGAAGGAGTGGTTGACACACTCATGATGGTCATCATCGTCAGCAGTGCCATCCAACAGCCCTTTCAAATCAAAATAGTGAATGACTTCTGCCACGATAGAAGGTTGCATCCTGAGCTCTGCTGCGTAGTACAGGAAGTAGGCCATCGGGCTGCTCAGTTCAATAAGCGGTCCCAAGACATCGTAGCTCATTCGCGTCCAGTTGATATGCCAACCATCCCGACGCGGCTGCACCCATATCGACTCGAGGCTAGTTGTTCCCTGTCCTTGATCCCAGCGGCCATGTTCAAACGCGACTAACCGAGACTCACTGTTGACAAATGCGATGACCGGCAGCCGAGTGTTTAGGTGTGTTGTTCGCATGGGGAAACAGGCTTGACGGGATTCGTCGCCATCGAGAAGGAAGGCGGGGATGTCTTGTTCTGCTATACGATACGGTAGGCAGTGCTCCCAAATAAGACGGCGCAGTTCGAGAGGCAGCTGCATGAAGTAGTGGAATGAGTTGCTGGACATCTTGTAGGCTTAGTAGATAGTGACTGTCACGTAGGGCGCGTGTACGGAGGAATAAATCAATAAAAGACAACGAGGCGGTTGCAGATTAAATACTAGTCAAAGCCCGTTCGGCCCTAACGGTCGGGCCGGTGCTCCCCTGTCCCCAGTTCATTTGGCGCCCCCCTTTAAGGGCGATAGTACTCAGTATCTTAACCCTTCTTAACTTACCCTAGTTATAGTCCGGTATGAGTCACTCAGCAAAAAGTGGCGCTGATCTAGCGCCCTTCCACAAAGAGAAACTCGTAACTTGCTTGCTACTGCTCATAGCTTGACAGGAAGGATTGGCCTCTGGAGACTTTCCATCGCATCCCGCCGGGTCGTCGTAACGATCTGTGCTGCTGGCATGGCCGCTCGTATCAGTCCTACCCCGGTTCCTGCATAGGTGGTCATCCGGCCTTGCGGTCCCCAACCATCATCCCCCTTGAGCTTCTCCACCTCATACAAACGTCGATTCTCCTCCTCGGTGACCTCCTGGTTCACAATGTCCTCGTACGATCGATTGATCAGCCCGCGTCCATCATACTTTATTGGCCAAGCATAGATCCCACGGACTTTATCATACACCGTTGACCGGACCGTATTCACTCCACCGTCCGAGGCCCGAAGAATCTCATTCTGATAGCCTTTCGCAATTTGTGCCTCGGGAGAGGCCAGAAATCGAGTCCCCATAGCACATCCATCTGCACCCAGAACCATCGCGGCTGCCAATCCTCTCCCGTCAGTGATACCACCTGCTGCAACGACAAACGGTTTCCCGGTGTTTGGAGTTGGCCTCGGGTTTCTGGACTTCAATTGATCCAGGACTTCGGGAAGTAGAGTGACAATACTAGCAGACCGAGCCAATCCATGGCCACCGGCATCACACCCTTGGACTACCAGGACATCCGGCAGCAGTTTCTCTGTAGACTCCATGGCATCTCCCAAGCAACAAAGTTGCACCCAGATCTTGACGTCGTAAAGGACGTCGGATCGAATGGCTCGGACCCAAGGTACGAGGTCGTCCACACCGGTCTTCGGTGCAAACAGCCAAACTGCGCAAGGGCGGTACTTCTTGATCAAGGGCAGTGCTGTTTCCAGAGATGCGCCCCAATTTAAGAAGCCCACCCCGACGGGGAGAACGCCAGACTCGCCCGGGGTCCGTTCAAGCTGGGACTTTTGGAGGTTGGACTCGGCGATGAGACCTTGTGCTTGAATGAGCTGTTGTTCCAGACTCGAGAGATCATATCCGCCAGCAATGAAGCCAATCCCCTTCGCGGAGGAGACCGCGACTGCGAGCTTTGCAGTCGCGATGTTGAGCATGGGCGCCGACGCAATGATCGGGCCTGCGATCCACGGATAATCTTTTTGTAGACGAGAGAACTGGGCAACTGTCATTATGGTCGAATTTTGCCTTCTGGTATTCCTTCTAGAACGACTTTATCTACCTCGTCAGAAAGAGGTATATATACTCGTCGTATGCGCTAGGCGAGTGGAAGAATACCCGAGGTCCAAGCGAGGGAAGCGTTTATAACAAACCAGTAGGCAATGAGATACGAACAAGGACCCCAGAAAGCACTATCATGGAACAAAGGGGACGTGGCGCGGTCACGCGGCTGGCGAGGGCCCAAAGCGTCAAGCATGCCCTATCTCGATGCTCAGTCGTCCTGCCGGCAGGGATCATCGCCGCAGTGAGGCGGGGATCATGAGTAACAAACAAATCCATTGAGCGTTCCTAGTACTACCCGGACCGCGCTGGTATGTAACCTATCGCATATCTTATCTTCCATCCCTTTGTTATCTTGTTTTAGTCCATGTCGCGAAAGGTACTGATGACTGGCGGGGTATCTGGAGATACGATCAAGATAAGTCGATTATCAATTGCGGTTTCCTGGTAGGATATCGTGCAGTGTGGACCCCCGAGGCAGGCTTATACTCGGACGCTCTTTCGAACGCTGCTTAAAGTTTGCTTTCTCCACGTTTCTCTAGCATGGCGTCCTCGAGGAAGCCCTAGGCAAAGGCTATATTTTTGAGTTCAATATAACCCTATCTGAAGCTCCGCAATACCCGTATGAGCCTTTGGTTTACAAGTTATTGGATTGACCACGTCATTACACAAGCACGTAGCCATCCCGGATTGTTAGTCGATAATTCAATCGCAGTATTCCTTCGATGTACAGGGGAATTAAACAGGAATCCAGTTATACATTGACGTAATGGTGGTTTCCTAGTCCATGGTGCTGCACCTCTAGCGCCAGTTGTCCAGGCAGGCGAACTGGGGCCCAT
Source organism: Aspergillus bombycis (assembly GCF_001792695.1). NCBI lineage: Eukaryota > Fungi > Ascomycota > Eurotiomycetes > Eurotiales > Aspergillaceae > Aspergillus > Aspergillus bombycis. The sequence continues at coordinate 283,417 of NW_019170016.1, read as the reverse complement.
GTCTGTATCATATGCCGTTTACGCCAGCATCGCAGGCCATTGAAGTGCCTGGAATAGGGCAATGAAAACGAATGCTCCTTCGACCTTCTTGTCAAGACAGCCTGTGGATTTATTTCTTTGGATCTGGTCCCAACCACGTTGTACCGCACGTCAAGGCACACCTCGCGTGTTACTACTAGTAGTAGGGTAAAGTTCGATTGGTATCGAGTAGGATTTCGCCAACAGAACATACAATTTCGACTCCCAAGAAACCATAGATTTGGAGGACGATGATAAATGGCTTGGAGCGTCTATGGCAGATTCCCGGCCCGCAAAACGTAGCGACACACGCCGCATTCATGGAGGAACCATGTCCCTTCTATGAACATTATCCTTTTTTTCGGCTTATCCTACCTGACGAGGAATTGAACTATTAAGCCTGCCTCATTTTTTACAGCCTATGAATATTTACCCCAATGCGACCGTGTGGACAATCGCTATTGGGGCGCAACGAATCGGATGCAGCTGTTGAGGGAGATGATATATTTCAGATGACCACTGTCCTCTGTACTCAAATTACTTCTCTAACTTCATTATCTGTTCGGTATATGGTGTGCATGTTGACGCCTTTCCGTTATGAAGCGAGAATGATAAGCACTTAAATATAGCGAGTGTTACAGATATCCTTCGTTTCAGTGATCGAGCATAATGAAAGTTCAAGTAGTAGACGGAGATAGTACTTTCTGGAAGGACCCATAAGGATCCTTGGAATGCTCTGATCTAATACTATTGCTTTGAAAAGCAAGCCTGGTGTGTTTTCTCATACCAGCCCCTCGAATGTGGAGAGAACGCCATGTCGCTAGTTCTAGACAAAGCACCGAAATCATTTTGAGGGCTTCTGGATCAAGATGGCCTCGGCTTGAGAGAGCTCACATCGAACAATACCACCACTATTCACAATACCCTGCTCGATCTTTTGCTGACCTACCAAGTCACCCGTCACTGAATCAATGCCGACTCCCGACACGCTCACCCCACTCTTCGCATTGGTTCCTGGACCCTGCAATCTGAGAATCTCTATCTTTGTTCCTGGGCTCCACGAGGTATGCACTTCCACGGTTCGTCGTGGTCGGTCCCCTGGGGAAGCAAACGTGGAGTCTGTCGCAGTTAAGGTGGAGGGGTTATGGGCCCCGACTGTCGAGTTCCACACGCCCAGATCGATGAAAACAAGCTTTGCAAGGTTGGACTGCGCAGTATCGCTGAAGATTGCATATCCGCTAAAGTCCGACGCATTTGCGGCGGGTAACGCAGCGATCTTCCACGAGTCCGCCTTCCTACCGGAGATGACATGCGCGAGGAAGATGTGCGAGAAGAAGTTGGCTCGGACACCCGCAGTGAGGTTCTCGCCCTTATACTCATACGGCAGGGGCGTGAAGGCAGAATATTCGCTCTGGTGACCGAGGTGGAAGTATGTTTGCTCGAGGCCAATAGTCGCTGCAGTTAACACATAATCGGTGGCCCAGAGAGCGGCTCCAAATGTGTCACTGATCCCGCTTTTCCCACTGCAAGAGGCCGAGTTGGTTTCACCCAGAACCAGTCGGCTTCCTGCCGCTCTGGCAGCTGCGTCCTGTGGAATATACTGCGACAAATTCCTCCAGATAACATTGTGATCTGAGAGCAAGTTCAAGGAAAGACGTGCGTAACGTACGGCATCACAAGTCGATTGGGGGTAGAGATGCACCGCGTAGCTCTCAATGATCTTAGGGTCGACCAATCCGGCGCGGGTTACGTTGACGATGTCAAAATCGTCTATCTCATCATGTTGATCGGGGACCATGGGAGGGTCGGCAAAGACGGCCGCTTGGAAGAGTGGCTTGTGAGTAGCATTCTTGTAGAACTTGGAGGACAGAATTTGGCCTGTCAGCTGGCGCCACTGCTTCGTATATTCCTTGGTGTCCCAGTCGGCTCCCCGCCAGCCCTTGTTGATATAGTGATCTATCTCATTCCCCAGCTCAAAGTGTGATAGGGAGTCTCCCAGCGCCCCCATCGCGGCCTTGGCTTCCTCCATGGCGTTAATCCACGAACCCGTCTCATTGCGGAGATTCAGCGTGTATAGAATGTCCGTTCCTTGTGGGAAATATTCTTTCCAACCATTAAACCAATCTCGTCGGATGCGCAGCACCTCCACAGTGGTATCATTCGGCAGCGCTTCCGATGGCACTCCTAACGTCGGATCGAACAATGTCTGGTCGGCGATATTGCCTCCGACTCGAATTGGTGCGGGTACGCCAGCTATCTCTGCGACGTGTCTCAATAAATTTGACGCCAGTTCAGTTTGGAGGTACGGAGCAAGCGACACAGGTTCAATTGAATAACCATACAAGTCACGCCTGAGGACCCTAGACGAACTGTTCAAGGGTATATGAACAGTGGACACAGAAGACGCAATCGCGAGATTGCTAAAGAGAAGGAGAGAGGGTAGCCAGGATGACATTTTGTGCATACTGAACAGGGTCACCGACTTGCAGGGCTCATGTTCGGACAGGAGCTGAGGCACAGCAAGATTTATTTACATCACTAGAGTGGGGCAGAGTCAATGGGGTGATCTCATAGAATGTGCTCAATCAAGCAACTTAATCTAATTACCAGAGAGATCGGCGCAGGATGTCAGCACGGCGATATTCCGGTGGGGGAGTGTTGTCACCGACTGCACTCCATGGTCCCTCGTCAAGACAAACTAGAATCAACATGACTCGGAAAATTCCAGTTGTCTGTCGAAGTCTGAAATCCGACACCATTTGGAAGACCACATTAAATACTATAGAAGGAAGCCGGGACGGTATCTCATGGAGGCCGGTGGTTACTCCACCGGACTCGGTCTGGTTTGTTTCCCCACGTTTTAGCTCCGGAGGGGTGTTTAGAGCTGCCACTCATGCTGTCGGGCAAGTCCGTCCCTTTCTGTCGAGCTAAGAATGTTACGATGCGGGGAAATGCCCGCCTTGAGGACGGCTGGCGCTGCAGCTGGGCCGATTAAGCTATCTCAGTGTCCTTTCCTTGTGCCGTGTGTCGGAATCAGAGTGCCGGAAAGTTTATCATCGCTTCCCTCCCTTATACGTGACCTTCTGATACGGCCTAAAATAGTAGTAGAATTTGAGAATGGATCAGGAAAAGTGAGCTCTAAATTAATCGCATAGCAGGTTGTCATATAGAAGTATTCTCAATACTGAGCCTATTTGTTGGAAGGACTGCATATCATACGCTCGCTCGGGCAGTAGTATTTCAATGCACAATCCAATCTTTCCATTACTGTGCTTTGTCCTGGTTATCCCTCGGCAAACCTGGAGAAGCCATGCGATACCTTGCCGGGCTATCCCAGCGTTGCCTGCACCATGGGTATCAAGCCGTTTGTGACGGCGTCGGTTGACCGCCAATCCGACCAAGAATGGTCAAGAAGTCCTACATGCTTGGTTAGAGACCAGTTTGCTTTCAGCTTGGTTTGTTAAATGGCTTACCCCATTGCTCGTCATCATCCTGAATCCCTTTCCGGATATAATAGCTTCCCGCAATCACCCAAACCATCCATCCGGCCTGTAAACTGGGCAACCATTCCCTCAGACAGGAGGCATACACATCCGTATATGTGGTGTTGTCCTGTGGGAAACCGAATTCCGTCATCTGAACCGGCATGATATTCACAATGCTCGAGTTCTGGGCGTCCAGGGCATTGAAACCGGCATTCCATAAACTAGACTTGAGGTTCTCACAGCTCGTCGCTGTGCGTTCATAGTTATGCAGCTCGAGCACAATCTTATTAGCGTATTTGAAGTCATGCTTACGAAATGCAGTGCCGTTTCCCAGGTCCATACCGGTAGGTATCGGGCTGAGCTTTGTGTCATAGTCGAGGCCCGAAAAGTAAATCAAGACATTAGGATTGGCCGCATGTATCTGGTTGGCATTATCCACCATATGGCGGTACCAGTACTGCCAATTGTAGGTCCTATTGATCAAGGTCGGATTATCTTCGGCTTTACGTAGTTCATTTCGCATCCCGACGCTTTTCACGGCGGGCAGAGATTTGACCTGAATGACCGTGTCAGTACGTGGATGGGGACCAGTGCTCCGGGGGCTTCAATACATGTTCAGCCATATACTGCCACCCGCGATGCCATTTCGCCACATCGAAATACTTGTCTCCAAACCAGGTGTTTCCGTCGGTCCCTGAACAGCACCACATGGCTTTCGAGATGTGGTTGTCCAAGTGCACATAGACCCCTTGTCGGTGTGATTCGTTTGCGACTGCGTCAAACACCTGTGAAACATTCGATTAGTCGTGAAACAGGCGCTGCCTTAGGCGATACCTACTTGTAACCTCGTGGTATTGACACCAAACTGTGGATTATGCTGCACAATATCGCTAAAGACTTTCGTTCCATTCTTCTCCCCAAGCGCCTTCACAAGTGAGTCTTTGATAGAGACATCCTGCCCCGTCTCCAAGATATCGTCGATCATCTCGATGGCAAAGGTGAGGCGGATGACGTTCATCCCCAGTGTTTTGATCTTGCCGATAATATGGTCAATGGACTGATACTGCAAGCCTTCTGGTAACATGGCTTCTGAAGCACCTGGCCAGTTGACACCTGCGAAAGTCACATTCTGTCCGTTAGCGTCGACTACCCAACGCCCAGAAGTTGAAAGGGGGCCTGGGGTAATTGCAGAGGCAATTTGGGGAACCGCGATCCCGACCAATATGGGTAGGATGTTGAAGTGCATTTTGGTGAGCTTGTACTGTGGAGAAGAAAAAGACCCTCATGATGGGTTGAGCGCCTCTTATATCATTCTTTACTTGAAAGCCTCTCTGCAGCATGTATTGGTTTGCATGTACTATGTAGGAGCTACGGAGTATTCACAATCATGCATGCTTTGGTCACATACGCGGAGTACCAGTGGTTGAACCAGTTCATTGGATCAAGGCCGTAGACGCGGAGGGAAATAACCGGCAGCCTCCCAGACGGAAATTATCCGATCATTTAAACGGAGCGTGTTAACGATCACCTCCCAGAAGAGTAATAATAATGGCGAGGTGCAACACACGCCATCAATGCCTGCAGCCGTTAATGTCCAACGTTCTTGGAACTAGATCTACATGAATACCCACTTCCAGTCGCTGAAAACCGTCAGGTATGAGAATCATCCTCGCATGTCCGCTGAGGAGCCCGGATAAAAAACAGCACGCGAATGAACGGGGTAGTGTTGGCTAATGCAAGATGATGTAAAACGAAACATTGTCCACTGCGGGGCCATCGCATGATCCATCCTCAGGCATAAACAACATCGAGGGATTGTGCTAGTACCTGTATCGCATCAGACAGGGCCTGGGTCCAGTGGATACCACCGCATAAGCGATCTTTGCTGCATCCGGTGTTGAAGAAGTGAATCAGTCATAAGAAATCACATGTAACCTTCATGCGATCATGACTAATTATGCATCACATGACATATACCGTCTGGGGAGTTCTTTCCTCAGGCACCCAGCTCTTATCATGATTATCTTATCGTAATTGCAGAATCCAACCTCATCGTAGGCAGAATCATAATGCCTCTTCAGCCGCTGTCATGCATTCATTGCCGGGAGAAAAAGGTATATGACGCCGAACGTTCTTCCTTTCCTTGGGATATATGCTAACAGACACAAAGCGCAAATGCTCGCGAGAGTCTCCGACCTGTAGTCGGTGTCACCAGTTGAAGCTCAACTGTGCCTATCCTACCAGGTGGCGCGGACGACAAATAGAACGACTTGTTCCAGGAAGTCCAGGCAACTCAAATGCGTTATCGATCACGGCAAACGGGTATCTTACCTCCAAGGCGAATGGACTGCAACTATTGGATGCCTACTTTGCGCTCTTTATCCCATCGACCTTCGTCTGTCACCCGTCACGGCTGAAGGCTCGGTATAATGACGATTGTCTTCCGAGCTGTGTCCGTGACTCTGTTTTCTCCATGGCAACTCTATTGCGATCTGCAACTACGACAGGTCTAGCTAGCGATACCCGATCCACATCAGAAGCAACACCCCCAGGAGAGATCTGGGCGCAACAAGCTAGCACGAATGTTGTTAACCAGATCAGCCGGCCGTCATCGGATGTTCTTCATACCCTCTTTAACCTAATGGTTTACTGGTGTGCAGTGGGTAAAACACAGAAATTCAAGGAACATGCCAGTGAGCTGAGCGTCTAGAACTATCTACCTAATCGAGCGGTGTCGACTGACCGGCTCAACAGAAATGGCATTGATGGTCATTCGGCAACTGAAGATGCAAGAGCTGGCCTCCTCAGTCACTAGATCTGGTCAACTTGAGCGGGCTTCCTTTTTCGTGGGTATTATTAGTCAATGCATCACGGACGACAGCGAATGGGTAGCTCCGAGCACTCCATTCTCCTTAACCGGCCCACTTCCGTCCTCCGAAATGGATCTTCATAGTCCTATCAGGGGACAGTTATTGAAATTCATTCAGCACTGGTATTTTTGCGTTCATTCAAATGGAGACCGAATCACTGACCTCATATGCCGCTAGGATTAAAATACGTTACTTTGTTCGCGGTATGCATGCGGATACGGACGCAGGTATGCAATGGGCGACGCTGTTCAACTTAGACGTCGAAACTAGAGCATTGTACGAGTCCCTCTCGCCACATTTGCGTGATTTCAATGGTCAGCGAAGTCTTGACGCAGACTTTCGTGAGAGTCTGGGATTACAGACTCTGTACCATATGTGCCGGTTCGTTCCCCATATAGCCATGGTTCGATTGTTCCAAAAGCAGAAATCGCCGGCAGAGGATTATGTGCAACTATGCGCACAGATTGCAATACGGCATATAAACCAGGTTTCAGATGTTATCATGAACTCCGTTACATCAGGACCGGCCTCATTACTAACTCTACCACCATTTGTTGCATACTGCTCCTTCACCTCCGTTTCAGTATATCTGAGCTATCTCAATTACTGCGGTAAATTTTGGAATGATGCCAATGATCCCACCATTTACCTCTTAAGAGACAGACTCCTGTCTAATTTATACTTACTCAATCGGCTCCGACGCGTTTGGAATCCGGTAAGGGTAATGGTATGTGTTCTAGCCCACATGCGGTCCTACATGTGAACATCGGCTAACGTAACGATTGTATATAGTGGGAAGCAATACAGATGGATGTAGCTGCCCTGGGCATCTCAAACACCGATGTTGAGGCCTATGGTAGATCTCCAAGAAATATGTCCCCCCCCTCCAACAGACTGAACCCGAGATCACACGTCTCTCACCTTGCACCTGCTTTTGAGCCTCAGGTGGAAACTGAAATAATGTTTAGTTTTCCACATATTGTTGACCGTGTTAAACTCGCTGATCCTGTATATATTATACTCGGTATCTTCCGCTTATTTCAAGTCGGCAGCCAATACAGCGTGATGCCAGCTTCCAGCAGCAATAGCCCAGGGACCAGACAGGCACAAGGGCTCGCTGGTAATGCTCAGCATACCGCACAAGTGTTTCCCAGTAACGCATCCTATCTAGCCTCCTCTCGTCCTCATCGGCCTTTGCCTCTCAATGCGAACGAACGGCGGATCCCAAAACGCCCGCCTGTATTTTGCAATCCGCAATGAACAAACACGAGACCGCGGACCAAGTATATCCTAGCACGCAATTGGGTGGCGCAGAGGAGAATCCAGCCATACCTTTGGGAATGTTACAGATGATGTGGCTTGCCGAGCAAGATCTTCCGTGCCTGTGAACCCAAGCTCTTCACATGCCCTACTGCTCTACGCAGTACGCATCTGAGTGTAATGCACGGCATATTGTACCCAGGAAAGCTGGCTGCGGCGCTCTTCGGCATCCTCAGGCTAGACTTCAATCTGCATACTTTCTTGAAAGTTAACCCACATTGCATTTCACGATATAATAGCAATTGCAAAGGCCCGGCGAGAGGAATGGTCCTCTGACTTTACGTGTGGCTATACACTATTTTTTCAACTCAAGCACGACCTCGTGGAGTGACGGCTGGCCCTCGGAGGAATGATTTCTACGGATCAGGATTCGATTAGCTGATTCACAACCAGCATCCAGGGAAGCACTTAGCAATAGCTCTCCCTGCGGTAATGCCACCGTCTTCAGGAGAGTCGCTCATTTACTATTATGGCTTCTCCGTTGCACATAATGCAGCGTGTCACCAATTTGGGCTTGTTCAACGGGCATGAAAACAAATACGGAGTCAGTTATCCAGCATGCATGGATTGGAATCGAACGGTCATTTTGCTCAATCAAATCTAGCTTTCATTGAGTGAAAGGATTTATCTACTTGAGAATAACCAATGGCCGCGCAGGACTGAGGGATCGCAGTGTTTCCATGTACATACTGTGTGTAGACGACATTATATCTGGCGCTGTAAAGCTTGACGGCGCCATTGCGGCGATGGCGATTCAGTCTCCCCAAAAACGCGGGCGCAAGCCCACAACTGTGGCCGCCTGGGTCGCGCAAACCCGTGGGTATGGCCTTGATCACAGCACATTGTCAACTCTCTCCTGTCAGGTAGTGGACTCGAATCATAATTCGTCGAAACGACTAGAGAATGAGGTCAACATAGGGGGCTGTGATCAAACCGCTATTATCTCGCTCTTCTAACGGTTTGGTTAGTGTGATAACAGCACATCGTTGGATAACCTTTATATCCTGTCTGTCACTAATGTACTATCAATTAATTGATTAATCGATCAAGATCCCATTTCCTGTTAGAACCTAGCAATTTAACGTTTAGCTATACAGGTGCACGAGGCTACCAGCATACTCCAGGAGTACCCAAATATATCTATATAGGATATACTAGTAACACATTGCACGTTACTATAATATCTAGATTTGTAGCCTTCTCTAAATTTATCGTCTATATTCCTACCTGCGGGTAACACTTGCGCTGAAAGCATTGACTTTGTCAATCAACTTATTGAGGGCTAGCCTGTCCACCCCTGCAATGATCGAGACGCAGTGAGGCTTTGGGTGGGGGTTAGTAGTCCATGCGCTGATGATCATGCTCCCATCTTCGAATTCGTTTCGGAAAAATCCCGGAACTCATCCCTCGAGCATCCAAGGTAAAGTGGATAGAGCATAGTTGCTTCTGAAAGGCCCCGTTGCATGAAGTGGCCTCGAAGACATCCTAGGTGATAGGTTCCCGTGACGCGGATGTTCATGTCGAGAATGAGGAAACGTCCATCTGGCCCAATCATGAAGTCTACGCCTGCTGTGCCGTAGTAGCCCTTGCTGAACAGGAACTGGGCCAAATGGTCTGTGAATTCTGTTTATTCTTCCTGACGCTGTGGCTGTTCGGGATATGAAACGCAACCCCCAACCCAAAGACCACTGTCGTTGAAAAGCTGTTTGGTATAGCCGATGAAGATCTCGCGACCTTTACACGTCACAAACAATAAGGCCATTGTCTCCCCTTCCAGAAAGTCCTGGATAATCAGGCTACACGGGGAAACATGTTGATTTGTTGGGTGCACTTCTTGGATCATCTCGCGTAGCTCCTTCCGGAGTACTGCTATGGCATCCTGTCGATCGGGTTCGGTACGCAGAATAAAAGTTCCCTGGGCAGAGATTGATTGTGGGACCTTCACAATGAAGGGGAGATCCTTTTCGTGGACTGTACGCAGCATACGTTGAATTTCGGTCTCGACGAGACATGAATCGTGCACTTGAGAAGGGAGTAGATGGCTGTCGATCACAACAGACACCGGGGTTGGCAGACCAGAGTACGCTAGGCCTCTTTTTGATAGCAAGTTATAGTGAGCCTCAGGATGGACGGCATGCGGCAGATGTGCCAGACAGTCTACGGGACTCAGAACGGCTAACCGCGCGTTCGGCGGTAGTACCACATCTGCTGGGCTGCGAGCAAAGCTGACTTTGGGTTGTTGGTCCGGGTACAGTTGTTTATAGACCTCCATAGGATCGACATGATGCGCACGCAACTTTGCCGGTGGATCTTGTCCGTTCTTCTCGTGGTCGTCAAGATCAAGCTCGAATAGCACCAAAGGCATCTTCCCCGCAATGAATCTATATCGCTAAGGTATGCCCTGCAGGAGCTTTTTGGCCAAATCTTGCTTGCAAGGGGTTTCCGCCAGTGGGCTCTGGTACGTGAACCTCTTCGATAAAGGTAGGGAGGACGCGGCTTGAACCCGAGGGATGGGAAAAGCAAAGGCCAGAACAATATCTGAGGCTTTCCCGCCGTCTAATGAGCACAGATCTTCCAATGTATAGTTGAGGGCAACTGGACGTGTGTGAGCGTGCATTGTTGCGAAATGTGCTTTCTAGCTTTGAGGTTGGTTTGGAATCCGTAAGATCAAGATAAAACCATCGCTGGTAAGGGTGATAGCCACGAGCTTTTAGATTGTGCATGGTGCTGTAGCCAGATCATACAGTGGAGTACAATATACATCGATCTTGCCCTTGGGATCTTGATGAACGCCGAACCCCTCCATGTTTCTTGAGGTCTTTTCTTCAACGATGCCCGAGACTGTATGACTACTCGCATAAATGGCTCAAGTACAACTAGAGACGTGATATGCATGCCCCGCCCACGAGCGGAGACATCAAACAATCCCTGCAGCCGCAGTCGACGTAGTATCCAACATATTCATGTCACGTGTGTTTGGATGAGCTCATTCTACATGTTGAGGCATAGGCAGCCTGCATGCTGATAATGAGATGTCACAGTGGAGTCAGCTCGTCGGGCTTCTCTGCATATCACACCAATGCAGTGGGCTTCAAAGGAGTCTGTATGAATCATACCGCGAAGACCACTATTGTTGAGACTTCCAAGTGACAGTTCATCTATCTGCTAGGGGCAAGGCTGGTCCTAGCATTTTGTGTCATATTCATATGCTCAGGTGTAGTGCGTCATCTTATGCAAGGTGTCGCAGGAAAGGGTTGTGAGAACCTGGAGTTGGGCATACAAGGAGCAAGCCTTGCAGTGATCTATACCTGAAAACAGAAACGAGCGCTCACATGATAACTCTGCGATGACATGGGGCTTGCATTGAACCTGTGTTTTCGATGAGATCGAAAGCGATGGGGATTTTCAGGATGATACGACATCCTATCGTGGATTGTATCGGGTCTTGTAGGGTTATATCAGGTTTCGTACGACTTGGACTGTATGTGCATGAGAGGACGACACGTTGTCCACCAATCATTTCTTCCTCCCGCTCTCCTAAACAGACTGCGTTGAAGCTAACAGAGTAGCTAGTCCTGCCACTACGGAATTTCCAGGCTGGCACAGTGGAGTTCTCGTTCTGCTTGGGCGGGTGCTGTTAGGAAAGAAAACGGGGAGGAACGGACATCATTAGAGAAATTCAGATTGTATTCTCTAGGAAAATACAACAATCTCTATCGATCTGAGATTGTTGCCTCGTGTCTATACCAACCGAAGCGGTCATCTGACCATCAAGCGTCCCAGTTGAGAAACACCTAAGCTTGAGGTCAGCGATAAAGCAATAGCACTCCAAAGGCTCGCCATCGGGCCCCAGTTCTCCTGTTGGAACCAGCATGCCCACCAGCGAACTGTCTGAACCGGTTGCGCCATCTTGGCAATTTCGTCTCGCTTACGGATGGCTAGCCTGTGTCTCTTAGAAGGCTGCTCAGGCTCCTGTTGAATTGGCCATCGCAATTGCGGGAGGCCATCTTTGGTGACCTTTGCTGTAGGGACCGCAGCGCAGGAAAACAAATAGAATTGATACAAAGAATACTAGAGTACGCGTGAGAGAATGAATTTACCATGTGCATGAAAGGAAGCGAAGCCCAACCAGCACATATCGCAGCGCTAAACTCTAAGTACCTTCCAGGGCATTGACAAGTGCCCATAGCAATATCCCGCCTAGCAGGTCTTGCCCCCTATCAGCCATGGTGGCTCTTGTGGAGAGAAACGGACCACAGTACAGCAACATCACTACAAACGCAATTTTGATTAGACTAGCAAGATGAACAAAAGAAAATGAAAGAAAAAATAGAAGAAAAGAAAAGGGAAGAAAAGAAAGAAGGAAGGAAGGAAAAGGAAGAGGAAACGCATTCATGGAGCACAATAGACCATGTCCACTCCCGCCTCACTCCAAGCCTGTATCAGAGTCAAGCAACAGTATATCCAGACCCATCATACAAAAGCAATAATGGAGCCAGCCAGTTGCAAGCGATCGAACGAGTATCCTGATTCGACAAGGTGATCAGTGGAGGCTCGACAAACAAGAACGCGCAACTTGGGGCATTCACTACCTCACTGTTATGACATTCTGAATTCCTCTTAGCCGGGCGGTTGCAGGTGGGACGTTTGGGCGATCGGAGCAGGTTTTTGTATGGAGTCCTGGTTTGGAACCCATTGCACGATGGGCGGGGGCTGAAACCCACTCTCGAGTTGTCTTTCTTTGGCCTTCCGGCTTCGGTGCCTTTTGATGAGGAAGAACACGGCGACCGAGATGACCAGAAGGAGAACGATGGGAATGAGGATGGCTTTCAACAGAACCTTTAGGACACCCATACCGACGGAGGCTTGTGGGGGACAATGGAAGAAGGTGGGCGGCTTATGGGAGGAAAGGGTAACTCGATGTTCTCAGATGGTTGCGAGTTAGGAAGCCTGTGAACGAATCCCCCCTCCATGGCTTTATATCTGGGACAGCGCTGGGAGACAGTTGAGGGCTTGCACGCTCCGGACGACATGGCCACGCCAGGGGGGGTTGATTTGGAGATTCCTCTGAATGTGTCGATGACCAAAGGCGCTTAGTACCAGTGTTGGATTGGGTGACCCATTGGGTTCCTGCAGGCGATAGCCCGTTCCCTGAGCAGAAGCACCAATGGGCTGTCGCAAGGTTACACACAGATTGAACGCTGTCGAGGAGACATGGGATAGGCAGCCATTATGTTTCTCTCTCCGGCGACTGCGCATCCAGTACCACCACCTCCATTCAACGAGACAATCTTGACACACATCGCCTTGGTTTCTGGCCACCGTGTGTTATCGTCCCGCGGAGTAACAAGCCAGTCGGAGTATCTCACTGATAGCACTTTTGGGACGGGTGTGATGTGCTATGCAGAAGCTTCATTCTCGACTCGCATTTGATGGTTGAGGGACGAGCCTGATTGGTCGGCAATCAGCTACGGGCCGTGGGTAGTGGAGACGATCCGTTTTAATCGTCTACTAGGCAGCCATGAAAACGAGGGCAGACGGAGATGGACGAGGGCTGCTGGAGGGTGTCACCCATGATTAAAATTAGCACCGTGTGATGCGGAATGGCCCTCGCGCCATGTAGGTCAATAATTTGCTCAATTGAGGCATGTAGCCAACGTGATGTTGTCCGACTCGGGGGGAGGGTGAAGGCACCTTAAAAGGAGGACAAGAATATCCAAAAGTGGCTTGCTTGTGCCCACGGTTGTGGCAGTGCCGAGAGCCCTGTAAGGCACAGCCACCCCACCTTTGTTTGGGTCACGGGCGTATAAATATCAGAACCTCGACTTCCACTTCTTCAAGCAAAGGACACTGATCTTTGACTCTCTCTGCCTTTGCGTCCGTGTTGGATTTCACTCGTAGCGATTTTACCACTCTCACTACTACCTCCATCCTTTGGCCATGACGATGCGAGATTATCCTAGTGGGGACCAGCAGACCCCCACCGGCTATGGCTATGGGGCAAACAACTATCCTCCGAACCGACAAGGAAACCCATCTCCTCAGTCCTTTAACCATCCGAACAACAGTGGCTATTATTCGTATCCTCCATCTGGTGCCAACCCGTCGGAGGCAAATTATAACTACAACGCTGGGAATCAGTCCTACCCCACGCAGTCGGAATATCCTCAGCCGCAGCCATGGGCGGGGCCCTCCCCTTCACCTGGGAACTACTACCAGCAGCCGGAGAACCGATCATATCAGAACCCCCCATATGGAGGACAGCCACCATATCCCCAGTCTGAATCCCCCCGGCCGAACCAGACGGATGCCTACCCGAAACCATATCCTCCTTCCTCCCCACAACAGGCGGGTTACGGGCAATACCCGTCGGCACCACCACCATATTCCCCCCAGCCCACAGGGAGCACAGATAGCCCGAATGCTGAACCAGAGGAGAAGGATAGAGGATTTCTCGGTGCGGTCGCAGGCGGAGCGGCAGGTGCCTACGGTGGTCATAAGGTCAACCACGGCTTCCTAGGCGCCATCGGTGGGGCGATCACCGGCTCAGTCGCGCAGGACGCGATGAAGAAACATAAAGAAAAGAAGGAGGAGGAGGAAAAGAAAAAGCAATGGGCCGCTCAGCAAGCAGCCCAGCAAGCGGCTCAGCAACACGCTCAGCAGCACGCTCAGCAGCACGCCCCCCCTCCCATGTTCTCCCCGCCCCCACACCATGGACCTCCCAGGCATGATCCAACCCCACTGCGTGGGAACTTCTCTGCCTCATCTCGCGACATCCGTTTGGAGAGGGGCCATGAGCTCGTCGCCCACTGTGGCGCAATCTCGGGCCAAATGCGTCCATCATCCATTCCACTCAATAACGTGCTGTCTAACCAGTACGGCAAGCTCGTGTGGGCACGGAATGGCAACTTTGCAGCGTCGGCGCGGAATATTCGTCTGATCGAAGGGGGCAAAGTGCTGGAGGCCGAACTCTCGAACGGCCGAGGGGGATGGGAGCGATCATGGATGAGGTTGGATGAGCGTATCTCCAATCAAGATGGCAATCTTGTCTTTCTAGACTAGATCCGGCACTCTTTATCTTCTATTCACTCTGGTTTCTTTGTTCTTTTCCGTCCTCCTGTTTGTCCATCGTAACGAGATCGCCTCCAGATAGCTAGAATGAATTTTCATGTTCCGATTCGGGATTCACTATACTGTAGCCTGTTTTCTTTGTGTATTTGATCGGAACAGATCCAGTTGTCAAAGTGGGCGTCAGAGACCCCCGAGCATGCTATGCCAGATCGCAAGATATATATATCTTGCTTGCTTGTTGCCGACCAGCACGTGACCGGATCCGGAAGTAGAATTCGGTCCGCCGGGGTGTCCTGCCGTGTGTCTGATATTCTCCTGGGCTGGAGAACAACCCTAATGTGTACTGAGTACGGCACGACGACGACAGCAAGGTCAGCATCCATTCATTCTCTTTTGCCAACAGACCCGATACTCCGTACGTACGGCTGAATTGCGAGGACAGGCATGACGTCAACTTCCGCAAACAACCGGAAGTATGCCGAGGACGCTTTTGGTGGATGCTCGGCTAATTCTTAGTCCACCACCAAGTGGGCGTCGAGCGGCCGAAGCCGATGCCAATTTCCGACCGCACGCTCACTTTCCTTTCCTATTTCGCCGACATTAGGGTCCTTGGCACCGACAATACGACGCCAGGACGCGAATGAGCGCTAGGAGGGAAATTATCGACTCACATTCTGACCCACCGGCCGATTTTGTTAAGAACCGCGAAGTCTACCCCAACGACATCGAATCATACAATCTTAAAAATTTTTTTTTCCTGTTCCTTCCTGGTTTCCCCTTCTCTTTGGCCTTTCTCGGGTCCTTCCCCATTCTCCACTGTCACCCACATAACCCGCACGCACACACACAGCCAGTGTCGACCTGAGTAGGAAGAGGCGAAATGCCTCAGCCCCAAAGCGCCATGAGGAGAGCAACCCTGCGTCCTCAAGTACCATAAGACTAGATGAGCCGATAGCAATGATTGTGGCCCGCGCAACGACAAGATGCCCTGTCAGTCACACCGAAAATGGGGCGCTATGTATTCGTACCGGGAAGGAGCAGATTTCAATTTCACGCGGACATCATCAGCTCTACCTTAGTTCTGGCGTTGAGCCTAGTGCGGTGGGCCTGTTCGTTATGCATTGATGTTATGTCAAATTTTCACCATTAGTCCTATAACGGAGATATAGTGTTGCATGGATCGGGGGTTATATAGGGCGCAAAAGTTCCCCCCCGTCCGTTGTCCGCTGCTTTCGGATTCCTATCCTACCCTACCCTCGTCTTCCCCATTCTTTCCTCTCCCCACCTGCCCCATCTTTTGGAGGAGGTATTCCGTTACCTCCCTCAGTTCACTGGAGTCCCGTTCTTACTACGACGGAATCGTTTGGCCTCCCTCGTTCCTGTGTGTCATCTTTGGGCTGTGAAGGACTGTGGTTACCGGGCTATTCAGCGAGATAATATACGAACCAAAAATTGTTACGGGCTTTTTCTCTGTGGTATCGGACAGCACTAGATATAACAATTCTAGGACCGAGACACCCAAACCGGATACTCCACCACGCGCCCAAGCGAAAACCCAGAGAGCGACCTGTGTTGATAGAATTCCATTGCGCCAACTCCCATTGTGACAACCCTCTGCAGCTTCGGTGCCCAATCCTGGACTCACGACAGCCATTGCGCCACCTAGCATCTGCCCTGAATAGCGCCCTGCAACGACTTGCCCACTCACGATCCAGGTTGTAAGAGTTACCCAGTTGCAACAATTCCGACGGAGAGACCCCGGAATCATCCCCGACGCAAGGTAGCCAGTGCTATACCAGAACCCTGCAAGACAACAACCCCAGCAACCTTTAGGTCGTCCGTTTCTTCTTGCCACGCGCCTCATCCCGATCGTGATCCCCCTTGCGACCCTCCCCCCCGGAACGCCTGATCAAGATGGGTAATTGGATGAAGTCCTGGCAACGGGAGCGCCTGCAAATCCCCGAGGTCGTGATCCCACTCGCCGATGCCCCAAATTCGATCCCCCATGCGGAAAAGGATGGCGAATCAAACGTCAATAGCTTGGATTCTCAAGAAAAGGGCGCCGGTTCTGCGCCCGAGTGCAGCACGCTAACCATGGAGGCCCTTCGTGCAGAGGTGGAAGGCGCCGTTGCCGCCTCAGGCCACAACTCAGTCTATGATCGTATGTTCCTTTTGCCCTGTCCTGAAGTAATCATTGAACCCCAATGAGCCGGCTATTGCTCCGATGCCTTTGTTGCCGATGCTATCCCTTTGCCATATCCCGTTCCACCTTCCCAGCCATGGCTCTCGACCCGACCTAGACCGAGGGCTCCGTATTTCTGACTGAGAGATCCTCACAGGCAAAGCCAAAATTATCAATAGAGCCATCCAGGATATCGGCATGGGCCGTTATCAATGGGAGCTCTTCATCCTGTGTGGATTTGGCTGGACTGCCGATAAGTGAGCAGACCCCTCATGCCCTATCTAACCTACATGATGTCGCTCTAACCACCCCACGCGTACAGCCTTTGGCTACAGGTATGATTGCTCGATCCTCGTCCGATTTGCGTCGAACGAAGTGGGCAGCGAGACTAACTTGATCGCGCGCAGGGAGTTGCCCTGACCCTCACCCCGTTGTCAATGGAATTTGGTATCTCTGAATCCTATGTTCGTTTCACCACCTGTGCCTTGTTTGTGGGCCTGATCGTTGGCGCTACCTTCTGGGGTCTTGCATCTGATCTCATTGGACGTCGATTGGCTTTCAACACGACACTCTTCATGTGTGGCGCGTTTGGTCTCGCGTCCGGCGGTGGTTCAACCTGGGTCGGGTGGGTTTATGACCAGCCCCAGTTTGCGTTCTCGTGAGGCTAATGGGAATTCCAGTACTTGTGCCCTGTACGCTTGCTTGGGACTAGGAGTAGGTGGTAACCTGCCGGTGGATGCTGCAATCTTCCTCGAATTTTTACCCACGTCTTCCGGCCACATTCTGAGCTCGCTGGCCGTATTTTGGTCGGTGGGTACTTTCATTGCCAGGTTTGCCTATCCACCTTGCAGTACAATGTCTTCGAGTGTACTAACCCACGAGTAGTATGCTGGCCTGGGCCTTCATCCCCAACTATTCCTGCACCGATGCCAGCACCTGTACCAAGGAAAACAACATGGGCTGGAGGTACCTCGTTCTTACTCTGGGTGCCATCACCATGGTCTTCTGGATCTGTCGATTCTGCTTTTTCAAGCTGTACGAATCGCCTAAGTTCCTGGTCGCCAAAGGACGGGACGACGAGGCTGTTGCAGCGATCCACGGTGTCGCCCAGCGCAACAAGAAGAAGACGTGGCTCACGACGGAAATCCTGAACGAGATTGGCGGATCTACAGAGCAGACTGAGAAGGAGCAGAATCTTTCCTCTAAGGAGATCCTTGCGCGGTCTCTCTCCAAGTTCTCCGTGCAGCAGATCGGTCCGTTGTTTTCCTCCAAGCGTCTCGGCATCACCAGTAAGTCTTCTTTCTCCGGGTAGTAGTGTGACCGGGCGATAACTGACAAACCAAACCTAGCTGTTCTCATCTGGCTCTGCTGGACCACCATCGGCATGGGATACACGCTGTTCAACGCGTTCCTGCCCCAATATCTCGGCTCGACCGCCTCGACATACGAGACCTACCGGAACTACGCGATCACATCCGTCACGGGTCTGTTCGGACCCATTCTGGCTCGCTACGTCGTCGACATCAAATACATCGGTCGGAAGGGTACCATGGCCATTTCCACTTGTATCACGGCCGTCCTGCTCTTCTGCTTCACCGCGGCCAAGACGGCCGACACCCAGCTGGTCTGCTCCGCTCTCGAATCGTTCACCCAGATGATCATGTATGGTGTGTTGTACGCTTATACCCCGGAAGTCTTCCCGGCTCCCAACCGAGGCACTGGAACCGGTATCGCGAGTTGTCTGAACCGGATTGCTGGTCTCTGTGCACCGATTATTGGTATTTATGCTTCGGGGAATCCCAGTGCTCCTATTTATGCTTCCGGTGCGCTCCTGTTGGTTTCGTTTGTGGCCATGGTATTGCTGCCGATTGAAACTGCCGGAAAGCAGAGCCTATAGAGTGCGTTGTGTGGAGGTTTTATGTGGACTATAAAAAGATCAGAATATCTCACAGATGATACCATACTATTGTGTATATGTTGACTCCAGCCAACTCATTGTTCATGATTGTACTTTGGTTGAATATATAGAAATAGCTTCACAAGGACTGAATAATATATATTGGCTTATTAACATACATAATACTCATGTCACTGCTAGAAAAAGAAACACAACCTAGCACAGACCAAAAACATGAAAAAAAAGCCTTAGTTGTCGTTGGCGACTGAGCTCATCCAGGCCGCTCCCCCAAACCCTACCCCTTGCCTATGACTCTCCCAACGACCCACCCTGGTCCGCGTACCCCCCGCAGGAGCGGTACCCCCCCAAATAAGGGGACCCTCCTGACCAAAGGCAACCCTCGGAGCATAACACCAACCACGCCCATGAATACAGCGCCAGCGGTGCGACCTCCTCCCCCAGGCCCCCCCCGAGGCGACGGTACGGCCCCAAGACCACCGCCACCAAGAGCACCGCCCCCAGCAGGATCTCCCCCGGTGCCGCCTCCGCCCCCAAGAGCACCGCCGTGTTTCTGATTTCTACAAAGACAGCAGCAAAAGTTCTGGTGAATGACCACCCACCACTTCCTACATGCTATATGACCTTCCCATTAGTATAGCTTCCACTCAAGATCTAGGATCATCTTACGTGGGGGCCTTGTAAGCTTGTACACTCGTTCAAATTCTTCAATTGTTTGTGGGACATACCCCCCCATGGGGAGCCTATATTATAGTAGATATTATTAGCCCTTTTTCAAAGTTAACCAAAGTTAGATAGAGACAATATATACCGATGTTTAGCGCGTAAAAGCACTATGGCGAGCCATGTCGCCACTGCCCCAATTATTATAAGGCCTAACAGATCCAAGCTCGAGTAGCCCATATGCCACTCGGGGCTATTTATTTCGTTCTTTGATTATGAATCTCCTTGCTAGTTAGATAGTATGTAAATCGAATCAAACTAAGAATTGTTAAATCCCCCCGCTTTCCATGTGCCAAAGGACCAAGGAAGATAAGACAAGACAGCACCTTAGGCCAGGAAGGAGAGGGCTGGTGGAAGGATTCGTACTGAGTGAGATTGGATGATGGAATGGAGAAGGAGAGGATGGGGCAGACGACAGAGAGAAGAAATATAGACATGAAGGAATATACGGAGGCGAGAGAATGAATGACAGAGTTAAATCACTGCGCTATTCATCGCGCATGGCAAGTGGGCATGTGAATAGTCATCGTTTTCTCGAGAGGGAATGCTCCTTCCTGAAATCACTCAGCGGGAATCTTTAGCAGCATCAATACCAATGCCAATATCAATACCAAAGAGAGACGCTAAAGAAAGGAGAGAAACACGAGACCGACGGAAAGACACCCGGTGATATCCGAACCCCTTGGAGTTACATGAAGGGGATCTTGCATATATTTATAGTTTGGAAGAGCCCCTAACAGGGTGACCCATGTACAGTGGTTGACTTTCGCAAGGCGTGGAGGGAAATAGGGGATTGATCTCCATACAACTGATCCCTCGGCCTTCAGTCCGGCGTTTTAATACTACTCTTTGGCCATTTTTGGCATACTGCAAATATTTCCTTCCAAACCAGTCGCGTGCATGACGGCAGTACTACTCTTAAGATAGAGCAACAAAAGCATTGATATTCTTCCTCAAAAGTGAGAACAAGAGCACGAAAGATTAACGATCAAAGTCCCCAGACATAAGCATTAATCAGAGATTTTCCATAGGAAGAACCCAACCCTTTGATATCTGCCTTCCTAATTTCCCACTCCACTAAGGTCGGGTCCCCCTCAACACGGAAATTAATACTGAATCCTCTCAGCTCCTCGCAACACTTGCACGCCGCTGTGCAATGTCCAAGGTGATCTGGACGTTTAGAGCCTCGAGGCCTCATGCAACAACTACACCCTCGGCCACAACATCCACCCAAGTCTGCACATTCGGTCTGTAGCCATTTTGAATGATACCAATCGCGTGTTCGGCGACGAGCATACAGAGCACGCTTGAAGGGCCCATCTGGAAAGTTTCTGAGTATGTTCTGTATCTCTAGTTCCGCATTCCAAATAGCACGATTGAAATCTTGCAGGTCTTTTTGAATACTCTCCATCTCTGTCACCAACGTATCTGCTACAGGCCGGCCCTCGTTCAGCTGCTGGAAGAGAGTATTATGCTGAATTTGTAAATAGGCCTCGCGCTGTATGAGGCAACGGTAGGCATGCTGGGCTATGTAGTAGGAATCGAAATGCTCCGGAAGTTGAGGCTGATAGGTGCGCCATTCGTGCTGTTTACGGCGAAGCTGCTGGGCTTTTCGGAAGTGACCGCCCTGCTCAAGCTTATCCTCGAGACACCGGAGAAGCGGTTCAAATCTCTTTGCAAGGTAGTCTTTCAGAGGCATTATTTTCGAGTTACGCGTAGGAGCTTGTTAGATTCAGTAATATATTGTGAATGAAAGGACCCAGTACAAACTCTTCGTCGAATATGTCATCCGGCATCATTGTTCCATCACCCCCGGTTCAAATGGGTAACCAGGGAGGAGGGTTCATGCCCACAATCATTGGTTGAGTTCTGCATGCTTTTGCTTGCTGGAGGAAACCGCAGCAGGGTCTCTCGAACGACCACGTGAACCAACGCCTTCCAAGATCGTCCACGTTTTTACGACCCTTTGTTTGGATTTCCAGCTGCGTTGTACATCGAATAATCAAACCATCTTTTCAACCCACTTTGCGAATGATTTTCGAATAAGTGTACAATTTCACTGGCTAATTAAATCAAAGACTCTCTCGAAAAGTTCAAAGAGAAAAAGGACGACTACTACGGGGGCATCTAACGGTTAACCCCCTATCTACGGGCATGCCGGCAAATATCCACCGCGGATGGTATATAGGCTCGTCCGCCCTGAGGCTGCTTGCCATCATAATAAGCGGTGCATTCTACACATGGTATCGCATCTGCCTACTCCGGGCAAGGAACAAGTACGTTAAAGTCAATATTAAGTACTATGTCATAGTGAAAAAAAGGCTAATACATCTACCATTATATAGGTATCCGCAATACACACCCAAGACCTTGAGTGAATTTTTAAAAATTCACAATGTTGCCCGGTCTCGCCGTAGGATGACCCCTGATTTTGAGTGGAACTTATACTAATGGGAAGCTCTTGTAGCCCTGGGATAGTAGTGGCGATGCATCGTTGAGAACTTTTGTTGTTGGTGCTCCTGCCCTTGTGCAAAGGAGGAACCCCACCTGCGCCTGCTGGAAAGCGACGCCTGATGAGGTATAACTACTCGCTACGATACCTATGTCTGTTTGGTTCAGCACACACTCACATCTGTGTGCTGCAATCTCGATAATGCCATCTATCCCATTGCCTCCCTCCCTATCGGCTAGTGCGGCCCCACCAGGGGCGAGCCCCTGATGGCATATTGGCTATTCGGGATTGGGGTGCTGGGCCTCATCATCATAGGGGCCACGGCCATATGGCTCGTGATAGTTCTTTTACGCGCTAAGCATTGGTATATATTATCTATATTTATCTTTGGTTAACTTTGAAAAGGGGCTAATAATATCTACTATAATATAGACTTCCCATAGGGGAGTATATCCCGCAGATATTCGAAGATTTTGAACAAGCTTACGAGCTCACAAGACCCCTACTTAAGATAATCTTAGATCTTGAGTGGAAGCTATACTAATAGGAAGGTCATATAGCACGCAGGAAGTGGTGGATAGTTATCCACCAGAATTTCTGCTGCTGTCTTTGTCGGAAGAGAAATCAAAAACGCGACGAAGATATCGCCCTCGAGGAAAGGAACAGACGTAATGTCAGGAAAGGAAGGAGGGAAGGGGGGGAGTAGTATTATCAGACAGCTCAATTAGTTAGGACTGAACTAAGATTATCAATCTACCAGTTCGCACCGCACCGATCAGTTCTGGTGGGATACTTATCTACTTGCAGATCTATATCGGTCCAATCTGGTCGATTCCTTACAGTAACAACCCGGCTGGGGAGGGGGACAATGATGCCACTGGGGGGGATAGGGCTAGAGGGGGAGTGGTCGGCTGGGTGACAAAGACCTGGCTGAGATACCTTAAGAAGGGCGACTAAGACTTTTTTGCATGTTTTTGCCTGTTTTGTTTTGTGTTGGTTTTCTGCAAATCGCATAATTACTATGGATTTCAATACACCAATATAACTTATTGATTCCTTGTGGAACTATTTCTATCTACCCAACTCAACCAAATTAGAATCATTAAAATAAGGAGACAATCTCAGCAATCGCTCTGCTGACATCGTGACGGCGATATCCAAGTCTCTCGGCATCAGCTGGGTCTGGTTCATATGACACCATATTTCCTCGACCCGAGTAAATGACCGTATCAGGTAACAGTGGGTGTTCTTGATCGAGCGATGGAAGTGACGTGCTATTACCAACGGCGTCGAAGAATTTCTGGAAATAACTTGCGAAGCTGAGATTCTCGTCACCTAGTAGGTAGGCCTTCCCCGGCTCACCGTGTACCAAGGCACCTGCAATTGCTTCCGACAAGGACTGGGTTGACATGAAGTTCGATCCACCAAGTGGGCCGAAAAATGGGATCCCCAACTCCCCTTTAGCGTAGCGTACGTAGGCTTCAAATACCGGCGTACTCATTCCGGGCACGATCCCTACGACGAATGGCGCCTCGAGAACGCATGCGTTGAACGCTTCTCCTGCAAGCTCAAGGATACCGTCGGTAGCCAGCTTCCGCGAGCGAACGTATGCGTTGGAATCAATCGACGCTTTCGCAATACGCGGGTAGAAGCTTCCGATATAGACAAAGCGCTTTACGCCAGCATCACGCGCTAAGCGAGCGAACTGTGGGATGGCTTCGCCATTCACGCGGAGAACATGCTCGTCAAAGTCCTCTCCCGGTGGTGTATGACGGATATCGTGGCCAGCAGCGAAGACAACCGCATCAAAGCCGGCTAAGTGGTCCCTGGTGAACGTGTCTTGGACGAAGTCTCCCTGGATATATGGAAGCCGGATAAGAGCGGTTGTCTCTGGTGGAGGGCGCCGACCTGCGATTGAAACTTCATGGCCAAGTGATTGGAGGTGGAGAGCTGCGTGTCCACCGATGGTCCCAGTACCGCCAAGAACAAGGACTCTCATTGTCTCAGTAGGTCGGATATCGTGGGGAAGGTGAAACAAAAGTGATTTATGCAGTGAGACTGCCCACGAGGGATAGCCATGCACAAGGCCTCGCAAGGTCACAGCATTTATAATTAGATATGAAGCTTCACTTCCTTCTTGATTTATCAGCGGACAAGAGATTGTGCTCCACAATGTTCAGTATGCAGAACTTGGCAAGTATATCGTCTCGTATGCCTCAAAAGGCTGCCGGGATCGGATCTTACCGAGATCCGGCTTGGCGATGGACTAGTCCTCTTTAGACAAGGAGATGAAGCGACGAGGTATTCAGGTTGTTATCATCTCGAGAATGTGGAAAAGAACATACAAATGGTATGATGTCCTAGGTACTGTTTGAAGAGAGAGATCTATTAATCCCGATTTGTGGGTTCTAGCTTCCGGTTGTTTCTCTGGTGGACATGTATCTTTACTCCAAAACATGTATGTATATATATATATACAGTTAGAGGTATCGTCATGACTCAAAGAGACGACAAACACATACATCAACGAGGGGAAATAAAGAAGACAAAAGAAAAATGACCATGCTGCAAATAGATGAGTGCCGCATACTAGCCACAGGAGCTACTTCAAGCGCATCCCTGAGCCATCTACCTGATGTCGGTCTAGAAGCGTCGGCGTTGCGCCTCGTGCGCCATATACATTGAATTGAGTATAAAATCGTTATCAAGATCCAGCATGCCACAGGATATGAATAGCCGTTCAAGAGTCTAGACAACAACAGATTCCATAGCACGCTACTCTGCCATGCTAACTTCGATATTCCAAGTTTTTTAGCACTAAGTAAGAAGCTAAACTCTAAATTGTTGGTTTTTGATACAACTGACTAGGAAGCCCATATGCTTTAGTGTGTAATAAGAGCTAGCAGTGTGTGGCTTCCAAAGCTGCTATCAACAGGTAACTCAATGGGTTTGAGGTTGAATGATTGAACATCCCCCTCAATATATTTTAGGTTTCTCTGCCATAAATCGTACACTCCATTAGAAATTCACATGGGATGTTAAGGACTTCTGCTAATGTTACCGGAAGGTTGAGCACTAAGAATGGTTGCTAATTATGATCTACAAAGGAGGCTCTCTACACTGAGGCATTTCGATAAGGCATTCCGAGGAGGCACCCTTTGAACACAGTGTCTATATCCCTCGCCTTATCATGCACAGACCGCCCAAGTGGTGTTCGCACATCGTACTTTTAAAAAGGCAAAAGGTTGCATTTATTAGCGGCCATTGCCGCTTTCCCCGGCCTGCACTAACGTTGGCAGAGCTTGCCTGTGAGATGATCGACAACACATCGGCCATTATACGAATGGTTAGTTAAGTTCGGCAGTACTTGTATATTCGTGCGTCCAGCTGAAACAGGAACCAGACATGAAGGCTATTTGACGTGAGCGTTCACTGCTGTTTTGACAACTCACTCCGTGCAAGGTCCCACATCGCGAGGGGCCTCTGCTCTGCTGTGTAGTGAATTGTGCATAGTGAGTACTCCACCGAAGTCTTCTTAGGATTCAAGAGATATGGCACTTCCCTGTGGCTCAGCTGTTCGTAGGGCCTCCAAAACACCTGCAGAAACTGGCTGGGTCCATCACCTGAGAATGATGTGGGCCAGGTGGAGACTTTTATGGGAGAGCATCATTGGGCGGGCCAGAGGACAAGATAATGGGTCATTTAAACTTCAGAAGATCGATACTCTGCACTCCACCGGATGGCATATGGCTCGAGGTTGGCAATTGCTATTCGTTAAAGATGTTGGAAACCCAGGCGGCTGAATAATCCGATCCACGATAGTTCACGATGGAAATGTAACCTTGTCCTCACCTAGTTCTGAGTTAATTCTCGAAACCCATGGAAAGCAGGTGAAAAACGTAGAAAGTTATCGAGGTTCGGGGTTTGGAAAGGAAAAAATGGAGAAATTGTGACTAAAGGTTCACCTTAGACATGGGTAGCAAAAGACGAAGTCTGAAACAGGGATAAACACCAGGATGCGATCGTCCGCCAATCGTCGACGCAGAGATATCAGGGTTAGAATTAGATAAGAGTGTTGGGTTCTTGTCCTGGTGCTCCTTTCTGTTATGGTGCGAGATTTAGTGAGACATTTGGCCAGGGCTTGAAAGCGACGATCACACGCATGAAGCGCAATTTGAGGTTTAGGGCTTACCGCTAGCTATGAGTCTAGTTTCAGCGGTTCCAAAGGTTCAGACCACTAGCCGCCACTGACCTTCTCCCCCTCCGACATTACCAAGAGATTGGGTTTCTTGGTGGAACGGAAAAGGGAAATACCAGTGGAAGAGATATAAACCGATAACACAGAACAAAGAAGTGACTATTGCTTGGTAAAATATCGAACACCTGAGGTGGAAATCTGAGCAAAATAAGGAGGGTTAGACTAAGCATGATGATGCACCGAGGGCATGCTGCTTGGCACCACATCGCCGGAGACAAAGTCTGGTTCTCTCTAGGCTCCAGGCTCCACCCGCGCAGCATCAACGGCTTTGTCCCTTCATGCACGAGGCGCCCCAGTAGCCAATCTTTCGCAACTATGACCAATTTGGTGCGCTGCGCGGACGAGACTTTCCGAATGTACCCAAACTTCTTCGACAAGGGCAGTCTCGAACAAGTGCCAAGAAACCTAAACTCTGTTCGCCAAACTTTCCCCTTGGCATCGCGTCAAATTCTCGCGCCTTCTATCCCAGGTTCCCAGACGCTGACGGGATGGAGCCCACTCGGCTTAGAAAATTCTGACCCTGCGGAGGAGCTGACACTTCTTTTCCGCAAGGTAACAGGGAAGAGTCGTGATCATGATCCGCTAAACGGTCAATTGGAAATCATGGATATTATGCGGTGTAGTGCAGTATGCAGAAAATACGCCGTCGCATCATAACCAACGTCGATCGGCTCGCTGTCGCGGGGTCAGACTTTGAGTTTTGCCCAGTTTGGCGAAGTAGATTACGTGCAAAATATTCGGCTGTACGTAGTACGTCTCCGATGGGTCTCTAGAGTCCCAAGATCTTGGTTAGCTCCAGGCACAGGATCATCATGGCTAAGGGGAATGCCCACCAAGAACCCCAATTGTTTGACTAGCACATGGTGCCTTGCGACGGATTCTTGCGTGGCCCACTTTCCTAGCGGAGCAACTGGTAGTATCCAATGAGACTAATGGACGAAGGCAATCGCATTTTGGGTGAGTGTTAGTTGTAAATCGTTGGCTGGTCGCGGTTCTAACAGGTATCGCGTGCGCTGGCGGGCCTGGTTGCCCCAAGTTTTCCTTAAACCCCGACGTCGTACCTTCCACGAAGAAAAAGGAATAAAACAACCAACTGAAACTGACAACAAAACATAAAGAAACACGAATCCCCACTTGAGATATACGAAACACTCCTCACATCCCGCAGTGTCATGGCTCCTACCCCGGAGGATGCCGTCTTTGCAATTTCCGCCCAGGCAACTCAGCTGGGCAATCGCATCTCCGTGCGGATGCTTGACTACCTAAGTACGGTGCACGACATCCCTGATGGCTTTGGAGATCTCTCAAAGGTCTTTCTCGATACCTGTCGCTCCTTGTGGACAATCGAAGCCGGCCTCAGCGAGTCGACAACGGCGAACCGGCCGCTGCCCCGGATAATTGTTCAGGAGGTGGAAAAGAAGTTTACAGAGGCATACCGAGAATTCCAGCACCTGGACCGGGTCGTGACCAGGTTGATCCAGTACGAACACCGTGGGGCACTGGGAAAGCTACAAAGGGGATGGAACCGACCGAGCCACGAGCTGGGCAAGATCCGGGAGTCGCTCAAGAACACGATGGAGGCTCTACAGATCAGTGTCCTGGCTTTCCACTGGTCCCTTGGCGATGCAAAGCCAGAGGAATCGGTCGGAGTGGGATATGCAGGGCTCGCTGCGGCACTTGATCGGATGGCGAAAGGGAGATCGGTGGCTGGAATAAACAAGGCGAAGACACTAGAACGCGGGATCGCCGAGATCAAGCAACCATCACAGGCTGTAAAGGCAGCGCCCGCTGGGCCCCCTCCCTCGGTACCCGTTCCACCAGTACCACCGAAACCATCATCCGGCAAGGACGATGTCAGCAGAGATCCCGGTCTGGGCAGTTCGGGCGGAACATTGGTTGAGTCAATGCCGGAAACCATGTCGTCTGTCCTGTCACTGGATTCCCTCTCATTATCGAGCTCTCACCATGGGAGAGATCTAGAGTTATCACAGACCCGGACTCGTACTACAAACAGTCACCGAGATGATCATCCCCACCTCCAGAGCTCCTCGGCATCCACTCTAGCTCAGGAGATGGATACTAATCCTAGCTCTGTTCTACCGAGCAAGGCATCATACCGGAAACACGATCTACCTCGCATGCCGCAACGGTCCCCGAGTAATACCAGCGCTGCGAATGTCGGTCATCTGAAGAATGCTTTAGCCTCTGCCGTGCGAGCGAGAAACCATCAATTAATGGAACAGCTCCTGGATAGTGGCGTATCACCGGACATGGGAGAGAACACGCATCCACTGAATGAGGCGATTTTGCACCGTGACATCGAAGGGATGCGTCTGCTTCTGCTCTTTGGAGCCAACCCGAATGGACCAGACAAAGACGGAAAGTCACCACTATTCTCTGCGGTTGAAGGGTCATTCATAGATGGTACGACCTTGCTGTTAAAGTACCGTGCAGACCCATGTCTCATGACCGGATCTGAGCTTGAGTCTCCCCTTGGTTTGTGCATCACGAGCCTTAAGACGGGTCTTGTTCATGTCCTACTCGCGCATGGAGCAGATCCCAATCACGAGATGAGAAATGGCAGCACAGTGCTCATCGAAGCTATCCGGAAGAAGGCTCCTCAACGACTGGTCGATCTGCTCCTGGATGCTGGTGCAGAGGCAAATTTGAAAAACAGGGAAGGGAAGTCGGCGTTGTTTGAAGCGTCCAAACCGACCAGGTGACGGTAGTGACAACACTCTTGGACCATGGAGCGAATGCAAACCTCCCTGGACCGGAACATGTGCTCTGGTCAGCCATCTATCGGCCGGCTTCTTTGCGAATCCTGATGGCTCGTGGGGCCGATGTCCGAAAAACCCCGGGTATTATGGAACAAGCAACAAGCATCAACAACATTGATTCCGTGCGAATCCTACTACAAACTGGCGTTGACCCCAACTCTAAAAAGGATGGAATTTATACACCATTGTGCTCTGCGATCCGTGACAATCGTGGGGATATATTTGCGCTTTTGCTGGCCAACGGCGCAAACCCCAATGTCATGGCATCGGAGTATCCGGCGTGGAAATGTGTTACTCATTTCCGGACACATTTACTGCCCGATCTAGTTGACGCCGGCGCAGACCTCCACCAGCACCGGGTATTGTCGAAATGGCAGTGCAAGTCAACAACGGAGAGGCCGCACAGTGGCTCTTGGAACACGGAGGCGCGAATCCGAACGATCGCAATGCACAGGGACATACAGCACTCACAACAGCGATTCGTGATGACCGCGTCGATCTACTGACTCTCCTGCTGGCGCATGGAGCGGATCCCAACCAACGTGGCCAAGACTGGCCCGTGTGTATGGCCGTCCGGTCTCCGACACTTTTGCAACAGCTCCTCCCCGCCGTGACAGACCTGTCGGCACACAAAGGGGTCATGGAGATGGCCGTGTTGGCGAACCAGTTGGATAGTATCAAGTTGCTACTCGCTGCGGGTGCCAGCGTCGAGTACAAGAATGGCGGGGTTTTCTCCCCGTTAACGACAGCGCTTCGCGAGGGTCACGAAGATATTGTGCGATTCCTGCTGAATGAAGCTGGTGCAGACCCCAATGCGCCCGGTGAGCATCTTCCCATTGTCAAGGCTGTCCGTAGATGCCACGATAGAGACTTCAAGATGATCGAATTGTTGCTCGAGAAGGGCGCAGACCCGAATGAAACCTATCGGGAATGGAACGCGGTAATGGAGGCCATCGAGAACCGAGACCTGGGTCTCCTTCAACTTCTGGTAGAAAAGGGCGGAGGCGTCGATCTTGAAAAGCGAGACGAGACTGGCAAGAGTGTGATGCAGATGGTGGATGCCTCTGGTTGGAGTGAAGCAACACAGCTTCTACTCGACAATGCGCGCCGATGAGGAAGTTTTAATGGCCGAGACTATATACCCACTTTTCCTTTGTTTACACCGAAAGATAATCCGTCAGAGAGGGCATTTGAAGTAGTTGACCTGTACCAAGTCAATGTCCGAGGAACCATTTCTTTAAACCTGCGAGACCAGAAGCCGATGCTTTTGCTCTTAAACGAAAGTCGCAGCGAATCACTTGGGCCCGAAGGTGGGCTATTGGCCATGGCAGTGCCTTTTAATATGTTGTTGAAATATGAAGTACTATATGGTTGGATTCCTCCTGCAACGTAAATAGAATAATCATAGATCAAAGAGTTAAGTTAAAAGGGAAGCCATTTGCGGGGACCTCGCGCTAGACCAAATCTGGGTAGGGCCCACCGCTTCAAGGTTGCTAACACGAGTTCAAAGTCACTTTCATATTGTTTATTGCGCAGTGCAGCGTTAGCGTAGCAGGTAATATCTCAGACTACGTGAAAGGATTTATGTTTTGATTGGCCCTTGTATGGGGATTTTAATTGGCCCCTCGAATGAAATGCTATATACTAGTACTAGTAGTACGGAGTAACGTAACTTCTAGTACTATATTCCCAAATATATAGTGGTTATTGTAAACGGATCCCGATTCCATAGCCTAAAGTGCTTAAACCACTTGAAGTACTTGAATTGCTTGAGTTGCTCTTAGATCATATGATTCCTTCGCTGCGTATATCTTTCCAGCCCATCACAAGAGGGACTAGAAGTCCCTCGTACCTATCTAACAGTAACTTCATGCCTTAAAGAATACGGCGTTTTGAAGGAAGCAATCGGTGTTGAAGTCAAATCATCATAACCTGCATCATGCATGATACCAAGTCCATCCCAAACACCCTTGTACGACCGGGTGTCCGGGCACGCTCGTTCCCAAGTTCCCGCCTAGGTGAAAGGTGCCTAGATCGCACATTATATAGCTACTACTAAGGGTCCGGTGGCGTACACCCAGGATGGTACATTGGATACTCAGTGTTGGGGTTGGTATCTTTCAGTATCCTGTGTGCCTTGATGGACATGTTTCCGAATTTGTCTGAAGAAGGCAAATACCAGGTATGTATTGTCTATATTAGGCTTGACGTAATTTGGAAGACGGCTAAGTATGTCTACTATTG
Source organism: Aspergillus bombycis (assembly GCF_001792695.1). Lineage (NCBI taxonomy): Eukaryota > Fungi > Ascomycota > Eurotiomycetes > Eurotiales > Aspergillaceae > Aspergillus > Aspergillus bombycis. The sequence continues at coordinate 252,099 of NW_019170016.1, read as the reverse complement.
GATAGATATCCCGTAGGGAAATTCAACCCTAGCAACATAGAGGAGTGCGAGGGGGAGTTACGCCTCCGAAGGTATCCACGTAAGATAACTTCTGATCTTAGGTGTTTCTACACTAATATGAAGATCTTATAAGACCGAGAAAACGGTAGCGAGTAATTGGGGAGAAGTTCTTTTGTTGTTGTGTTAAATCGCAACAAAATATAGCACTACCGGACCTCAAAAAGCCTTAATAGGTTGGAACAAACTGTTGAAGATTTCGAGAGGGCATACGAACTGATAAGACCTCCACGTATGATGATCTCGGATCTTGAGTAGGAGCTATATTAATGGGAAGATCCTATAGCACTGCGAAAGTGGTGAAGGGTGTTAGGAGAAGAAATAGCATTCAAAGAGTTGTTGATTGGCTTTTGGAAAAGCGGGCTTAATAGGGCTTTTTGTTTTACTAGCCCCAAAGTCTTTCGTCTCGTCGTCACATTGTCGTGAGGTGACCCTAAGACACGCTTGTAATAGAAAGCCGATATCCATAGGATAGTTGAATCAGGAAAGATCTTCATGCTCTTCATGGGCCGCACCAGCCGGTATGTGTAGGAATGCGTGTGAAATTGCCCACGAATCAATTCTTCCAAGGGATCTCAGTATTTCGCAGCATATACGACTTCCCTAGCCATTCTTTCACTTCTCCAAACCATCGGTTCTGATCAGGCGAAATTGCATTGTATCTCGCTCAGGTGGTGTCATCCAAGGAAGGACGTAATCCTTTCTTGTCACTTCGACAAGTTCAAACCCACATTTGCGCAAGACCTTAACAGACGCCTCGTTCTCCGTGTCGCAATATGCCTCCAACACAGTGAATTGAGGTTTGCATGACCAAAAAAGTTCCACAAATGCTCTCAATGCTTCCGTTGCAAATCCCAGCCCCCAAGTCGATCGGTGAAAAATGAAACCCACCTCTGGGAGAGGATCCGTTCTCCATGTGCCAACCCACCCGATAAATCCTCCATGAGCCAAAATATCATACGGGTGAATATCCTCGGCGCCCTCTTGACTCCCCTGGAGCTGGTCCATATCTGGCCGGAGGAGTACCGCATAGTTCTCACCAATGGGGTTTTCCTTGAGTAACAAGCTGGACATCCACTGTCGGGAATCGTCCAGTGTCTTGCATGGGCCATGGGCGCTCCATCGGGTGGCCACCGGATCGGACCAAATGGCGTGGTAGCCAGCCACATGGTCCTCGGTTAAACGGACGAGCTGTAGTCGTTCTGTCTGCATATTGGGGAGAGATAAGTGAGGACAACAAAGACCGCGATATAGGATTATAAGACACGAAGACTGAGAAAACCCAGGCGCCGCCAACTTCGGAAAGAAGTACACAAAACGGAAAGTAAGGAGAAGAAGACGAAGCAAATAGACGCATGGCTTGTGTCGTTATAAAGCATATGGACTTCGTATTTTCGGACTGACTCAAAGGACTGCGGGCACCGCATGCAGTTAGACAGGCTGAGTAATCCATAGGAGTTAACTAAAATAATAGTTAAATAGAGTAAGAGAGTATATACCGTTAATGCTGCTATATTATGCCACAGCATTGTGGTGTCCACCATCACTCAGAAAGAGACTGATATGTGGAGCATTACTATAAAATGATCGCCATTTGATCTACCTTATTTGAAGAAAAATCTACAACTGATAATACAGGGAAAGAGGATATGAGTCCCCGTAACTCTATCACACACCCTGATCGTTCTTTCTGCTTCTAATTGATAACCCCCTCCCTCGCTTTTCTCGATACATGTTACGGAGCTTCGTGAATGAGTCTTACATAGTCGATGAGGCCGTGCTCCTCTTCAAGGCCACCTGGCAGTTGACTGACCACTTCGACTGGCTTCTCAAGTCGGAGCTCGACGTTCTTCTTGCCATCACTTCCAATGGTCCACGAGACGGTCACAAGATTGTCCTTACCCAGCGCAACCTTGGCCTGTATTGTGTCACTGAGCCCAAGCCGCGGTTTGAAGAGAAGCTTAGTCGACCCCGGTGCGATAGGCCGAATGCCAGCCAATTCCGTGCAGTACTCATAGACGGGCACACTAGACCACGCATGACAATCTGACCGCTGCCGAACATCGTCCTCCTCCCAGGTTGACAGATTGTTGGCTAGCATGTTCCGCCACGGGTCCCACAGCTGGGGCCAGAAATTGTCGTAGACCTGATCGCCAGCTAGAGACAACGCACGCAGGGCATAAAATCGCATCATGTAGGAGCATTTTGCGAAGCGAGAGTCCGCGAACGATTCGGTTAGAATGCGGGTCCGATCTTCCGGTCGCGCTGTCCCAGACAAAACCGCAAAAACCTGGCAATGTTGTGAATAGGACGATTCATCAGCGATGTTGGCCGTGGAATCGGTGAAGAAGCGTCCGTCGTAACAGTGAGCTCGAACGGCTTGTTGCAGTGCGGTCGCCCGTGCTTCGTACTCCTCTGCATAGCCCGGTCGGCCAACGTCGCGCACAAGCCGCGCAGCTTGTTGCAGGACATATGCGTATAGCATGCTGAAGTATGTATGTCGGTTTGATTTGCGACCCGAGGTGGGCACCCCTTTGTCGGGATAATCCTCCGTTGCACCCCAGGTCGTGACCCAGTCGACATACTGCCACACATCCTCCGGAAGTCCACTTACAAGGCCAAAAGGATCGATGTGTGAGTCGAAGAAGTCGAGAACGCCGTCGATGCGAGGGAGGAATGAACGAGCAAAGCGAGTATCGCCGAAATAGAGATGGTGATCGCAGACCTGCAGGACCCAATACAACGAAAAGCCAGCAATAAGCTGAGGGACGTGGGAGGGGAAGCGAGACTGAGTGAGACCCTCAGAGGTGACTGAAGCTGCAAAATTTGTAATTGCTTGTCGCATCAACCGGTCGTCACCCGAGAGTAGATAGTGAAACAGGCCGACGGCGCGACTGTCCCCAGAATATCTACCAGGAATGTTAGTCCTCCCAAATGCGATGGGAATGATATGTCTGGCAGTGGACTTACTGAAGTTGCTCATAAAACGGACAGTCCGAGTACCCGTCGAACATGCAGTTTCGCATGGTGCGGATCGACACGTCCCATATTCGTTCGCTGTATTCATCGCCAGACTCGGCCCAACTGGCCTTGACGGCGAGGGGATAATTGACTTGTGTCGCTTCCAAAGGCAGAATACGGACCGACTCCTCTCCCACCGTGATCTCGACTCGAAGAAGGCGAAATGTTCGGAACCAAAATGGCTCGTAGACCACGGTCTGCGTGTCCGGGATATCCAAGGTCGCCGCGTCATACGGACCCAGGATATGACCAGCCTTTGCATCTAGCCGATCTGTCTTCTTGCGAAAGAATGGATAGGAACGGGGCTCCAGCTCGTACCCTTCCGAGTATGTCACTTTCATTGTGATCTGCGACGCGCCCGTGATGCTTTGAAAGGCCCATCGGAGGAAGGCAGTTGAGTGTGTTTCGGCCTGCAATTCAAGCATATGCGAAGAGCGTCCCTGAAGGGTCAATTGCCCATTCCCCGACAAGCAAGATGCCCACTCGTCCGCACTGATAGAACTCTCGCAGGCGCGTATCACGTTCACAACGATGGGGTTCTGGTCAGGCATTGGGATCCCCCGCGGACGTAAACGCCAGGGTGGGAGATCGCCATTCAGTGTTTTGATCCCATACATCTTTGGGGTCACTGCTGAGCTATAGATCGTCGGAGTGACTCGTTCGTATATCTGTCAAAACGTGGTAATGGGTGGAGTGTTCAGGACTGCAGGATGGACCCAGCTTACGTGTAGAAATCCGTCATCTATCAGGCCCATGGGAAATTGGATACTCTCATCCACCTGTGCCTGCCATCCCACCTGGGAATCAATGTCCACAACATTACTGCCCGTCTCTACACGGCCAACTACAGTCAACCCCGGCAGCGTCGTCCTCTCAAATGGCATTGCGCCGCGCGAGGACGCAAAGTATCGCACCACAACGAACCGAATCACATTCTGTCCACGGGTGAGATATGGTGCGATATCAAGAGTGTCATAATACCAGATCCACGGACTGCTGCGAGCTGGCCCGACGGCGACACGGGTCCCATTGACATAGAGTTTATATCGGGTATCCGCAGAGAAATGCAACTGCGCGCGAGTTGGACGCTCCGGAAGGTCGAGCTCACGGCTGAAATGGACAATTCGCCCTGTCGTATTGACTCGCGACGAATCGACCCAGTCTGGTGTCCAGATCCAGTTGGCCTGGAGGGCATTGATGACCTAGTGAGACTTGTTAGTAGGCTCTAGATGTGTCAATGGGCTTTTGTCTCGGACGCGCATACTTTCTGTTCCTCGGGTGTCACCATAGTGTGTCGACCAGAGAAGAGGCTGGTTTCACCTGTGAGTGTGAGTCGAAAGATTCGGACCTGAGGGTATTTGTCTGCCCATGTTGCGCGTGAGGGGTTTCCCTGGTCTCGGGCTATTCTCCCCCGAGTTTTCGGTTAATTAATCGCAGATCATCTACATCGTAAAACCCGATCTATGCGCCAGGTAAACACGAAGATATGTACCTGAATACCGAGAGAATCAAGAAGTGGAAGATGAAGAAGAAAAGGAAGAAGAAGAAAAGAGAGCGTAAGGTATTGAAAGCAAAATATAGCAAGTTCTAATGCCTCGGCTAAAAGGAATAGCTGAATGGATTCATCCAACACAGGAATCGTCGGCCCGGGGCACTCAATGAACACCAGATACATGAGTGATGACATGAAAATAGAATCAACAGAAGTGGTGCCAAGCAAAGCCTCTTGTCAGCTTGACTAGGCAACCACAGCCACAGCCCTGTTCAAGAACCTAGTCACGAAGCTTTTCTCCCGCGCAAACCGTTGACGCCCTTCATCTTACATCTGCCTGCTCCTGGTATATCATCCACCATGGCAACCTCAACGACAGCAGCACCGAACTCCTTTCCCTTCACGCGTCTTCCTGGGGAGCTTCGCAACCAGATCTGGCAATTGGCTCTCTCCGACCCTGCCCACTCACTGCCACAACTCTGCTTCTACAATCAGGGCTGCTGGGATCCGCAACAACCTCCCGACGAGGATGCGGAATTTCATCCCCACAATGACGAGATGAAGGTGACACTCGCATTTTTCCATGATCGCCTGGACCCGATCCTCGTGGAGGTGCCACTATTTTTTGTCAACCGTGAAGCGCGGAGTTTCGCGCTAGCTTGGATCCACGAACATGGCATACAAATCCGCTTTGATAAGCACACCCAATCCCTGTATTTTGTCCCCCTTGTGGACCCAAGACGGGATGTATTATATATCCCCAAGGAGCAGTTTGATGACTTTCTGTTTGATCCTTCGTGTCGACTGGTTGAACTTGAACTAGGTGATTGGGATTATAGTTTTGCTGCGCCTGAAATTACGCGGCTAGCTCTCCCTGCTACGGTATTATGGGAACCAGAGATAGATACCCTACGCAGAGCTCTAGAATATTTCCCTCGAGTGAAAGATGTTTTTGTAATTTTTCAGGCGCGGTCTGAGGGGTTTTGGAGTGAGGGACATGAGGCTAGGTTGCGGCAGCGTTGGGTATTGGAGGACGTGCCAGGTCTAAAGGGGCCGATATTCATTCGGGATGAGGCTGCTGACGAGGAATATTGTATGGATCCGCCAAAAGCCTTGGGTAATTACGGTTTCAATTATCTCTTCGGTAATGCTTACCTTGCTATCGGCACCTTTCAAGTTGAGCGCTTCGAGATGCAGCATGCCGTTGCCGTGAGGAGGCTCTAGGCACACCTTTGACATTTCTTGACATTCTTCTCTTTGAAGCAAAGCCCACCTGCCCTTGAGATATTCTATATCTTATTTTGTCTCCTGTGGCAACAGGATTAGCTTCCCTACACCTAGATAAAAGAATTATTTGACAGTAGAAGTGGTATATTTGGCCTCCACCTTGGTACAGTGTCAGTGGCCCCAATGGCCAAGCTTGACTGCCTACGTCTCCAACCTTTACATAGGACAACAGAGAGGCTCCAGCCTCCTCGCCCCGTCACGCCGTTTGTGACGGTCTGACAGCAGTACTCTCTCTGTGTTATACGAAAAGGGTCAACAGCAAAATGCATCGTAGTGTATTCAACTAATGAATGAAGAAAAAAGGTACGACCCATAGCGTACTATGTGCTACGTTTGATTTTACCCCGTAAGTTGCTATCTGTTGAACATGCTGTGTCATTGCCTGAATTGTTCACATAACCGTCCGGCGAATTGCTTTATGTGCTCCTGTTTATATCGTTAGCTATAATTAGGGATGTTCATTTCAAACATCCGCAAAGCCCGTCCATATTTCATCTACAAGACCTGCAACCAGCAAGGCCTCTCTTGCCTAGCCAACAGGGACTGAAAAGAGCACGATATGAGAGTAAGATAAGTGGAAGCCATAAGAAATATGTTCAATTATGCTATCTGGCCAATTGATTAAAATACAGCTCGACACCCTATGTCGAGAAATGTCTAACAAGACACTGCTGGAAGGCCTGGCACAAACACTGACCATCGTGGCCGTGTGGAGAAGCCAGGATAAGTAACTCAGGTTCATCAGGCGAGCATATAGGTCCTCTCTCCAAGCATGCGGCGAGCTTCCAACGCCAGTCTAGGCGGCAGCAGCCTTTTCAGTGACGGTCGTTGTCGTGGTCACGGTAGCGGTAACCGTTGTTTGCGGACCGCATGCATTACCGGTAGTGATGCCGTTCGCCTGAGCCGTTACTGTTGTCGTTTCGGTCACAGTCACGTAAATCGGTTCAAGGTTGCAGGAAGTTGGGGAGATAAGAGGACTGCTGGCCGGGAGGCTGGGCACGGGCGTCGAAGATGTGATCGGTTTTGCAACAGCTACTGCTGCGGGTGTTGTGGAAGAAAAGACTGAGCTATACGAGACGGGGTCCACTGCAGCAGATTCAGATGCAGTGGCAGTTACAGCCGATGCAGACCAGGAACCTGACGGGGCGACAGCAACCCCAGCAGCCTTGACCACGTTGGAGCCACCGTCCGGCCATACGCGAGGCCCGGGCATGGTGTAGTTAGTCCAATAGGGGCGATACATGTAGAAGAGAATGCCAGGTTCATAGCCATTGTAGACCCCCGGGATCTGGACAACGGGGTGCGGAACGGCGGTGCTATCGCTCTCCACCTCGATCTGTGCGCAGTTGAAGTAGAGCTCCGCACCACCCCATTCACCAGCACCGTGTAGGGCAATGTGTTCAATGCGAACCAGGTATTGGCCGGCAGGAGTCTCCTTGGGTAGGGTGAAGGTGAAGTTTGTTTTGCCTGTAACGCCCCATTCGATCCCATCGCTGCCGAACGATGTCGGGCCTAACTCGTATATCTTGAACCAGTCGCCAGACCCGTCATAGTCGCGCACATCACCAGGCGCCTTGGACAGGTACACCTGCATCGGTCCGGGGTGCTCAATCAGCGCGCCGAAGTCGGTGCCGAAGCCAATGGTGTCGCCGGCCTTGACCTTGTAGACGTCGGTCTTGCTGGCAAAGTCCAGTGAACCAACATTGCAGCGGAAGTCAGTGCTGTCGTAACCGCCCTTGTAAGGCATATAGCCCTGGGTATCCTCGCGTACGTATTCGAAATACTCGGTGAAGTTGCCATTGGCAATGAAATTAGGGAAGAAATAATGAGTGGATACTATAGGCGCGGCCGCCAGGGTAAGCGCAAGCTGGATCTTCATAGTGATGCAAAGAGCGAAAGTCAATCAAAGAATGTGGTTCAATCGCCAGGGCTGATGGTTGAAAGAAAGAAAAAGAAAAAAAAAAAAAAAAAAAGGAGAAGATGAAAGATTTTTATCGATTGTCCATCTTGTAAACTAGTACATACGTTGAACTCGGGTACAGCAAAATTAACCACATGGAGAGCCGGGGAAATTGAGGACTGGAACAGCCAGCTCGGCTGCTAATCTGACACGACTAGGCGGAGCTATGCAGGCACCGTTGTTTCAGCCCTAGGCCTGTAGGAGCACAAATACTACTCACAACGTTCAACATTCCAATAGGAACTCGAAGTGGGCCGATTATACTAGACACTGCCAAGGACCCTGTCGACTCCAACTGTCCAAGGATGGTCAGCCCTACTTCAGAGTGGAGCAGCCGCTGGTCACCGTTCAAGAAATATACGTAACTGCCGGACCCATCAGGGACTTTAGCCGATGCCATTCAGCCTGATCATCTCGTTTCGCGTGGATTAAGTGGCTCTTACTACGGAGTACGTAGCTCCCTATAATGTATTTGGTAAGCGAGTCAACCACTTAACCTGTGATTTGACGCGCCTCGGAATATTGATTTAATTCAACAACCGAAGCACCAAAACTTCCGAAAAGTTCAAATGATTTAGTATACAACCCGAATGCTAGTTTCTATTAGCTATACCGTGATTAAAAAAAAAAGAAAAAAAAGAGATTCAATGTATTCGAGAGGTAGCGCGTATATACATATAATGTACCTCGTTCCACTGGATCTGATTTTGAACGGATGGTGACAGTGTTCGGCCTGGACCACGCGCACATAGTCATAAATTGACTATTTCTGAAGAGAAATCCCTACCAATCCATACTGTGGATTCTATCACTAGATCGACATGGGATACCTCCCCGGCCTTGGCCATAGACAAGAGTTTATAGACCGAAGTTGTATGGACGGTGCAATTGCGCTAGTGAACAGCCACCATATACTAGTAACCAAGGTTAATTTAGAGCTAGATCATCAATCTGCTACTATTTCACTTTGGAGGATTGAGTAGGTAATTATTTCACTTGGATTCGACGATCAGGTCACTCGATTTCCGCCAATTAACTCTATTATTTTAGGTTCCACTGGATCCTGGACTAGTGGGCTGCTAAAGATCCCTACCACTTTGAATATCCTGGTCCTGCAGTATTATACCGCTTCGAAGAATGATAGATTATACGAACTGATTCTTTCCCCAAGCCTACTAATTATAAGTGCGTGGCAGCTGTAGCTGAACTGCAGAACGCCAAGCGGCCAAGATTTCGGCAGAAAAAATTAAATCGTAGGGTGACCATCAGTCAGGCTGCGAGATTTAGTGGCCGCTTGCGTCGATGACCAAAGTAAAAAAAACCTTATAACTACACCCCAACCAGACAATTCCTCCTTCAGAATTGTTCCATAAAATCATGAAATCTCCTATCCCCGACTATCTTCACCAGGTATTGGAAAATGCCCGCCCGGAGGAGTCCGGAGAGCTTGCCAGCTACATCGATGTCTTGGCTAAAGCGGACCCCTCCAAAATGGCCATTGCGCTGTCGACTGTAGATGGGAATCTCTACTCGGCCGGGGACGACGAGGTTGAATTCTCCATCCAGTCCATTTCCAAAGCCTTCGTGTATGCTCTGGCTATTGAGGATGCTGGGCTGCCACGAGTCTTGGAAAAAATCGGGGTGGAACCATCCGGCGACGCATTTAACAAGCTGTCGTTGCAACCTGGTACCAACCGACCAATGAACCCCATGATCAATGCCGGTGCTATCGCCTCGCACACAATGGTGGTGGGCGAAAATGCCACAGCAGAGCAACGCGTTGATCGCATATTGAAGGCATTGTCGAAACTGGCAGGCCGGGACTTGGAAGTGGATGAGGAAGTCTACGAGGCCGAGCTCAAGGACGCGAACCGAAATATCGCCATTTGCTACATGCTCAAGGCGGCAGGCATCATTTCGTGTGATCCACAGGAGGCTGCACGCGGTTATATCCGCCAATGCTCTATCAAAACCAACGTGCGCGACCTGGCCATGATGGCAGCAACTCTGGGCAATGCCGGCATACATCCCATCACCGGGGAGGAAATTATGCCACACCAAAGCGCCCGCCAGGTCCTGTCCGTCATGACCACCTGTGGCATGTACGATGCTGCTGGTGACTGGGTGTCCCGGGTTGGCATGCCCGCAAAGAGTGGCGTGGCCGGCGGTATCATCGGCACCCTTCCCGGCCAAGTGGGCATCGCCGTCTTCTCTCCGAAACTGGACGGGCGTGGCAACAGTGTCCGAGGCGTCAAGATGTTTGAGCAGCTCTCGTCCGAAATGGGCCTACACATGATGGACATCAGCCAGGTCGGCAGGGCTACCGTGCGTATATGGACTGTGACCATTGTTGGCGGCGCCGATCAACCCCACGAGTGTCCGCAGGAGGTGCCTGTCTTTGGTCTGCGAGGCGCCGTCCGTTTCGCGGGCTCTGAACGCCTTACTCGTGCTATTGTGCGCGAGTTCACCCCTCCGACCGCTGCCAACCCCGAGTATGGGCGACACAGAAATGCTTGTGCCGTCATATTCTCATTCAAAGACACTTATTCCCTAAACTACGTTGCGCAGCGCATCATTGGTGAGGATATCCGTCGCCTTCTTGACGCAGGTAGGAATGTGGTGGTGATAGACCCTTCCAAGGTCCTCAGGATTGACGGAAACCCTGCTTTTATGGCTATATCCCCTCGAGTGGTCAACGACGAAGCTGAGGCGCGTCATTATATCGGTGGTCGAGGCTGCAGGGCCGTCTCCATTAGTGAAGATTGGTGATAGAGACTGGGCACTACGTTATATAGAGGAGAGCGTTCGGCGTGCTTTTTGATTGTACTGTAACAGCTCGTTAATATCAGTATCTCCTCGTTGCGTAGAAACCCATGAACTCAATCGCAACCAGACGGATAAAGCTTATGGGGTCACAATGCTTGATATTAGAAACGATGCGGATTCCTGTCGGAGATAGATACTGGTTACAGAATGTCGGATCTCGGAGATAAGGATCGGCCTCGGTGGAGACTAGTCCTCACTAGGCAGTCAAAGGCGGGCCTCTTTATCAAATATGCGGAGAACGATTTAGAGAATCCTGGAGCCCACTTCCGCTCGAAGCATATCTGTGGTACGGTCCGCCAATTGACCCCAGTGGCACGGATGTTACGCAGATCCCGGACATGCTAGCGCGGCTCGGCTTCTACTTGGAGTGTGATCCCCAGTATAAGAACCAAGAAAGGAGTATAGCGCCGCCCCGTGCCGCCTGGCAGACACAGTCCCACGACTGCGTTCGGACCGCGTGCTCTAAAGTGCGTTGGAGAGTTAGTCCTTTGGTTAGGCACATGGGTAATTGATGCGGCCATCCGGAGAAGAGTCATACCCATGCCATCTGGATCCGCTAGTTGGTATGGAAAAACCAATACATACTCTCAAGTCCTCAGGATGCTACCGGAAGAGATCTACTACTTGGACTTATTTTTCAGTCCACAACAGCAGGAGCTTTCGCCGTTATATATGATGCGGCATTAGGCATCTGCGGAAGTGTCCAGGATTATATCAATAGTACGGATTCCTCAAGCAAGGTTGTCAACTTGCTGATCTTTTTCAGGAGCTGCTAATATAGCACTCCATTCGCTTAGATTCAACATTTGCCATAAGCGGCATAAACTCATTAAACTGATCCACTTGATCTGCGGTCTGGTGTCGTTCCTGCGTCTAATAGTAGCAACGCGCGTCACTCCGGATAATGTCGCAAGCGGACGGTGGTCTAGCTCGACTATCAATTACCCCAGCATGCATAATAAATACCCCGAAGGTGCCCCTGGGAATCTAAACACAGAGCCCATGGAGTAAATCTAGCATTTCCCTTGTGTTCATTCCATTCGAGCATTTCCTCTACTTAGCACAGAATGGTTTTCTCCAAGGGAGCAGCTCTTGCTGCTCTGTGCGCTCTTGCGATTTTTGCCAAACCCGCATTTTCCGGTTCCAATGAGCAATTGCCACTTTTGAAAGACTTCGATGAGTCTGGTGTACTTGGCGCTCTCTATCGGCCCAACTCTACAAGCGAAAGATCACGCATCGCGGTCTACGTGATGCATGCGGAGCAAGACTACACTACTTTTGTGGCCTGTACAGAGCTACCTAAGCGCGGCTTCACTACTTTCTGTGCCAACAATGAAGCTAGCAAGTATGGATACATGTCAGACCTGAACTTTGAGGACATGATGACAGAGATCAACACCGGTATGGCTTGGCTACGCAACCTGACCGACATCGACAAGGTTGTGATCCTAGGCCATAGTGGTGGTGGCGCAATGATGGCAGCATACCAAAACGTCGCAGAGAACGGTGTTTCGGCATGCAATGGTGCTGAGAAAATCTACCCGTGCTCTGACGCGATGGCTGGCCTTGAACCTGCTGATGGCCTAATGTTGTTAGATGCCAATTACGGTCTTTCCACCATGGCGTTACTGAGCCTGAACCCTGCCATTGAAGATGAGACCGACACGTCCAGGTTAAACCAATCTTTGAGCGTCTACAATCCTGCCAACGGATTCAACAATAATACCCAGTCCAAGTACACCGCCGATTTCAAGAGTCGATTCCAGCAGGGCGTCGTGGCACGCAACAACCGCATCCTACAGTATGCCCAGACGCGCCTCAAGGCACTTGAGGCCGGCAAGGGAATGTTTGGTGACGATGAGCCACTGACTATCCCAGCTTCACTTTATATTGGATTCAACAATCTATTCTTTGCCCAGGACACCCGGTACCTGCACCATACCACATATGCCTGGCCTCTGCTCCGTAAGAACGGCACCACCACGCAAATCGTCCCATCTGTACGCGTCCCCGGTAACTTTAAGGACTACTCCAATAAATGGCAGAGTGGGGCGCTGAAGACTACCATCCGTCGATTCTTGTCTACCTTTGCCATCCGAGTCACCGACAAATTCAACATCAAGGCAGACAACATCGAGGGCATTGACTATGCCTCGAGCCAGACGGCACCCCATGCATCCGTTCAGGGTATTCGCGTCCCTCTCCTAACCATGGGCATGACGGGTCATTACGAGTACTTGAACGCGGAGAAGCTCCACCTCAACGCCGTCAGCAACGACACTGCGATTGCTTTTGTGGAGGGAGCTCAGCACACTATCAACACTTGCACCGAGTGCGAGTCCTATCCCGGTGAATTTGGGGACACTGTTGTGACATGTTTCGATTATGTTGCGGAGTGGTTGGCCAAGCCAGGTCGCTTCCTTTAGGCTTTAGAAATTCTTGATCTGTGCCCAGTAGACTTAGTACGCTTATTTAGCGGGGGATACTCTACGGGATACGATAGCGGCTCCAGGTAGACTCTTTAATTGGAGGCTCTGGGATTACTTTCCTGTCTCTTGAAATACTAGTAGGTAGCAATGGTTCTGCCCACCCACATTATATTATCCATCACTACTATCTGCTAGTCCTGTGAAAACGCCATTAAAATAGATATATAATGGATGTTGTCAGGAAGAACAGACATGCATAAGATAAGCAATAACTCTGGCTGACGTTGTGTAGACTTTCCCAAGCGCAAGTTCAGTGCCTTTGTCATACCGTCAAGAGCGACGTTAGATCCCGACCTGGATTTCTTCTTGCCGCATTCCCCGTACATTCCCCCACTGGAGAATAGTACGGTCTTATTCTGTCGGCACTTGGAGCATCATTCTGCGGTATCCCAGAGGCTAGCGATCAGAGAATCCCCGTCATCGAGGAGGATAAATACTTGTGGAACATGGAAAGGCATCGATCAGAGCAACGTCACTGAGAAACAACGAGGGCACCAATTTGGGTATCGCTGGCAATATTATCTACGTGTTATATCATGAATGGTGTTTATCAATGGCAAAAGCAGAACACTATGTGCTCCCGCTTAGACGGTGGTGAGTTTCACAAAGTCGCTTCTCTCACGTTTTCGTATCCTAAGTATTGGACAGAACACCCACAGATTGCCTGCATATAGCTTAGGTGCTGAATATGAGGCTTTTGACGATTTTCCTGAAGACTTGTTCTCCAAGTATCTTCTCGTCTCTCATGGCGTGCGTTACAAACGAAGCAAGCATTGCGAGCACATATAAATGAAACCACTCCTATCCAATCATGAAATTGCGTATCCGAAGACAAACAACATTTATGTGCCCTTTTTCTCGCCCGGCATGAAAACGTCTGGCTTTGAGCATATGCGACCTTCTCAAGCGACGAAGGATCTAACAGACCACAAGTTGCAGATTTGTTTCCGTTGGAACCGCATCGAGAAAACCGCCTACATCAATGCCAAACATCTTCGTGTACTCAAAGATATGGTAGAACCAGTTGCGCTCAGGGAGATTGTAATAGTCGAAGTACCCGAATGCAATTGACGCCGGAAAGGAGATCACACAAGCACCCAAGGCAATTGTCTTTGGTTGCAAGAAGTATTCAGCGCATTTGCCAATATTGACGGCCATATCATGCATCTCTTGTGCATCGCAAGGGAACGGGAGGAACGGCGGCCGACTCCCCTCGGGAGCATTCCTTAGACAGCTCAGATATAGCATGTAGAGATTGCTGCAGAGAAGGACATGAGAGGTCCAGTACAGCAGGTGAATATGACCCGTCTCAAAGTCAGAAAAATAGATACTCGTCGGAGGGAACTTCTCCTGTGGCATGGCGTGGCTTGAATGAAAGCTCGCCGGTTGCTCCCAGTATAGCTTGGCAGGGTAGTCCCTTTTGTATGCCTCATACCAGGCCCGGAGCCGTCTAGAGAGACTCAAATATTCCTTGTAGATTGTAGATAGCCTTTGTAAATTCTGGGGAATATCTGACGTGTTATACGCCGAGTCAATCATCTGCAATAAAGCCGGAATCTCCACCATCAGGTCTAGTAAGTACTGTTTTGGTTCCTTCTTATACCCCTTCCAGGGAACAGACGTCCATTCTGGCGTTGCAAGGTAGGTGGGTTTCCTTGTTCCAATGCAATGGATCATCTGACGTGAAGCAAATTAGTCCTGTGGTCGTACATCAACATCGCAGAACGTACAGCGGAAAGCCGTAATCCGTCAAACAGTCTATGTCTTGCCGGAGACCATTCACTGTCCAGACCTTGTGAGTGAACCAATGAAAGGGCTCCGTGGGTATGGCTCGCCCAACCCAGGCCTCTGCTAGACGATCCTTCTAGAATCTGTAATAACGGCTTGCTGTTAGCACGGACACAACTACTAGTAGGACGGAAGCCCTGCCTCATAAATTGCCAAGAACATCATACTTGCTAGGGTCTCGTCTCGGAGGCCCCGGGTTCCATTTTGAATGGTTCTGTGAAGATGTCTCAGGGATTGGGAATATGATTCTGAGCTTATCCGAGTCAAACGGGGATCCTGGGAAATGCGACCCATTCGAGCCGCACCGAGTGCCAGCAAAGCCGACTTCAAACTCGGCTCGTCTACATCGAGGTCAGGGGTAAAGGCCATCCAGTCGATATAGCTCGACTTTCCAAAAACGTCTAGCCCCGTTTGGATGACGTTGTTATGGAAGTATGCGCCACAGTAATACGCAACAGCAGAGCGCTGCAGGGTAAGGGCATGGGAGGATAGCCCACGGCTGCACACGCGATGTGTGACCGCAAGGTCTGACTGGGCATCAACCTCTCGACCGTCGGAGCTGACTTCAGTGGTCGAGCTAGACTCTGATACCGCTTGACTGGAACGACCTTTCCTCTGATAGGACACATTGATGAACTTCATTTCGCGCGAATAGCCCGGACAGGAAGTGTTTCGCGACAGGCATTGACCACACGATGGTCGCTGTTCGTCGCACTATCGATATGATTCAGTGGGACAGCTCAGAATTAGCCAAATAATGCCACTCACACGCTTCTTGCGCCTCCGGCATGCATGACACCCTTTCGAGCCTCCTGCGATTCGTGCCATTGTATCAAGAGCAATGATATCAAGTGCTTTGTTCCACACTATTACGCACCGAACATAGATTGAGATCCAGATTTATTTCCTTCAGAAGATCATTTGTGACCCTTACATAGACCATATCGTGGGGCTGTGAAGGTTCTCCACGGGAATACGAGGCGCCAATAGATGCGGTGCCAAGGTTGAAGCACAGTCCAGAAACATTTAACCATTTGGCCGGGCGCAATACATTTCCTGACTAGGCATGGTTCATCATGACTAAAGCCTTGGCAGCTTCGTGGTTGGCGGCTATATATAGCGGTATATCATAGGCAGGCTGCAAGATATCATTTACATAGAAGTCACAGAACTTCATCATCAGTAAGCGCAAAACCTTTCTCGATCCAGTAGTTAGTAATTACGATGGTGCCTAAAGCTCAGTCATTCTACAATCTTGTTAACTCAACAATTGAACATGGCAAAAACGTTGTTACCTTAATAGATACGTAGTTTAAAACATACAAATGATGCAATCTCCAGTGCCTAACACCCCTTCACCAGCCCTCTGTAAATCACTTCATCTTTGATTCTCAACTATGGACCGTGTTGCTTCAGGTACTCCTAATGCCAGGCCCGGCTGGCTCCAAAAGCTATACAATGCCTTGGGATTCAAAAAAGGGTATAACCTCATTCTATGTATGTTCCATTCCGCGACCTGTGTTTGTGTGTGTGTGTAGCAACAAGAAACTTACCATGGGTCAGTTTTCATCTTCGGTGGTGCTTGGATGGGATTCACCCTCGCTCGTCTGGAATTCTTAGACTTCTCAACGTTCTGCGACAACGCAGCGCCTGGGGAATGCTTTTACTATAAGGGGAGCGGATACGTAGGACTATACCTGCACCTGGGTTGTATACTTCGTGTGTCTCTTTGCCCGGAATATCTTCAATCGAGTCGCTAATAGCATGTCAGCTGCTGCCTTCCTCGCCTTCTTCCAGTTTATCCCAGCCATCCGATACAAGGTTATACTATTCCACCGCATCAATGGATACATCATCATCCTACTCGTCCTGCTCTCCCATGTTGGGACATTCATGATTGCAAGACATGCCTTCGGAGGGCTCATTCCCACCCAAGCCGCCATAGGCCTCCTGGTAATCATATCGACCTGTGCCATCGGCATGGCCTACTACAATGTGAAGCGACTACAGCTAGAACAGCATCGAGCCTGGATGCTACGGGCATTCTTCTACGTAAGACCACTTTTCCCCAAACAGACAAACCTTCTCTGCGAACCTACTAAACATAGCCTTCTCACAGATGGGATGTATCATCACTGTGCGCATAATCCTCATCATATCGACGACCATCATCTCAATCTCACCGAGCTACTACATGGCCCAGCCATGCGAAAAAATTGACTTCATGATCGGAAAAGAACAAACACTCGAGAGCTACCCCGACTGTGTCAGCTTTTACAACGGGTCGCAGCCGGCCCAGAATGTCCTCGTCCTGGGCGACTTCAATGGCGATGCGGACAGAATAGGAACCGCCCTTAACATGAACTTCGGGATGGCGTTTTGGCTCGCCTTGTTTCTTCATGTTATCGGTGTAGAGATCTATGTAAGTTCAGCAGAGTCGATGTTCCCTCACCCAGAGAAACTGACTTGAATCGCTAGCTGCAACTAACTCCGAGAGAATCTCAACGGCTGCGTGAAATTTCCTATACTCGACAGTTGGAAGCTGGGTTCGAAAACCCTGGGAGGGCGGGTCTCACTGTCGACAAATTTGGTGATAGTGAGCCTTGGGTTTCTGGAAAGTGATGTCGATGATTATTGCCCGATAACTTGATCCATCTGCTGGGTTATCTAACCCCGGTGAATTGGGTATAGCCCTTTATTGAGTGAGCCGCACTTGGTGAAGTTGATGCTCTTGGCTTTCTGCGACTTTATATATGAAATTGTCTAGTTCCCTGGTATACAATAGTGTCTTGCTGTTAAACTATCTAGTCGCTATATATGTAGTGTTTGAAAACATAAGGGAGTATCAAATACCAACAATTGACGCACAAAGAGACATGCATGTGTAGAGGCTGGTACAAGCTGCGCACTGAAGAGCCCGAGGATGTTTTGGACTGTGCTTCACCATTGTGGGTCAATGGGACTCAAGTAATGGGATAAAGTCACTATAATTGGTGATACTCTAACCGTCTTTCTCGTAGTCGGCCGATAGCATTCAGACTCGAATTTCTTCAGGAGCCCATGAAAATGTGAAATCTGGACAGGTAATAACACTTTTCTCCTTTGACTGTCTTCCCTGCAGGTTGAGCAATTCATTAACAGAATGAAATAATTTGATATGAGCCTGAAGACCACAAAATACTTAATGAAACATCCGGCCTTCTACCTTCACAACAGGGCCTTCGTAAACCTTCCTCGCAACCAGCCAGTATAACACCGCCGATAATCCCATGACCCCGACAAACAGAACCGGTGCCCAGTTCAGAGTTTCCGTAGTGACTTCGCGGTTCACAGGCCAAAAGCTCCAGAAGAATGCCCATGAAGCATACACTAGCGCCAGTATGTTTATTGGCATTCCGAATCGACCAAGCGACCAACGGGAAGGGGGTAGTGGTGGGGACTTTGTTATGCGGCGCACAATAACACAAGCAATGGAGATCGTATATGTAGCCATGAGAGGGCTGGTAGAGAGTGATAGCAAGGCGTTCATTGCGACACCGGAACCAATGTTGATCAGAAACATAATGAGTGAGAAGGCGCATGTCATGATGACTGAGTTGACGGGGATATGGAGTGTCGGGTGGACCTATTCACAATATCAGCCATAAATCCAGCAACTACCGCAACTAATGAAGGACTTACAACTCCAAGCCAGCTAGAGAAAGGTAGGCCATTATCACGAGCGAAGGCGAAGGTCTGTCGCGAGGCTGACGCTATGCAGCTAATAGTGATCATGAAGAATAAGAGGAGGATGACCACCACTAGGATACTTGCACCAGTTACATTCTTCGTAGCCTCCGAGAACACATGGATAAATGGTAGAACAGTAGGAGAGTCCAGGGCTTCTTGCACGTCGAGCATTGTAAATAGATATGCCAGAACTAAACCAATGGCAAATGGCATATTCAGGAAAAATGACAGTATCATTGATTGAGGAACTGTAATACCAGCGTTTTCAATCTCTTCCGCTGTAATATGATTAGCTGCCCATAGGCCACCTTGCTAACAAGAAGAACTTACACATATGTGCAACCGAGTCAGAGCCTGGTGCAGGACAGAATCAGCAAAAGCCTCTTAAACCCCCATAGTTAGGACTCTCACCCATAACAGTAAACATTTGGGACACCTGTCCTATCATCACTGCCAACGATGGACTCGCCCATCCAGCTCCGTAATCCTTAAACCCGAAAAATACGTCCTGTGTCTTTGCCTTGGGTGCGAGGACGAGTAGCGTGACTATAATTGGAGCAAATGCAAAGAAGTGGAAGGTGACAAAGATGCCCTCTGCAAGTGGAAGATGTTTTGCAGCAAATATATTAAAAAGACTCATTCCAATTGATGCTGCAGAGACAATCAAGGTTCCTTGCCAACGAGCCGGGACATACGTCTCATTGTTCAAGAAGATCATGGCCTGTATCATTGTTCCGGTTAAATAGGTGTCAAATGCCACCACGCTCTGCCAGGCGAGTGCCGAAAGCCATCCTATGATAAGCACGTGTGTTAGTATACATGGTCAGTTTGATTATATCCACAGCTTTAGAACACGTACCGGAGGCATAGCTAAGAAACTTTTGATATTTCCTGGGAGCGAACTCAGACACCCACTAATAAGGAGTTTTAGCTTCACGCTTTCTATCGTCCGGGATGGACTACCTACATGGTACTGGCCACCTGCGGTAGGCGCCCTATGTGCGCAACATTAGTCCTTCTGTCGAAACCCACACTGCCGTACTCACATGGAGGACATTTCAGCCAAAGAAAGGACTATAAAAGCTGTCCGCAGTATGCCCAAACCAGCGACCAAAACAGACATGGTCGCCCACCTGTCCTCAGGCCCTGGGAGGTTGATCTGGCACCAGATTAGCTAGTTCCTGGCAAATATAGGTGTACCTACGTTAGCACATTCTCCCACGTTCCCATGATGCATGTTGTGAAGCCAACGGTACTGATAAGCCGGAAGTTTCTCTTTCATGCATTAGTACCGTACCTTCAAAGGTGCCGGTAGGCTGGATGCAAACCCTCATTTCCTGCTTTTTACCCATCCGATGCATGTCTCTCTGGTCGTTCACCGTGAATCCATTTCTGACGCCCTTCGATACACCTTCAAGACATTCCCTCGCATCAGGTATTGCCTCCACATGTGGGGTGCGGTCCGAGCCGACTTCTTTCAGTTCCAATTGCTCGTTAGCCATAATGACGATGAATGATACAAATTCACAGATCTGAGAAGGTTGACAGATTGTGATGGGAATTGTGCTGGGAAATTGAAGAATGGGGGACTCCTACGTGGCGTCGATTTGGCCCCCTGCGGAGGGTACGTAAACAAGAGCACAGTGTCACATCTCCATTGCATCCCCGGAGGTTGTACACGGACTGTAGTGGGTTTACTCTGCGTCCAGGGTGTGGAAGTCTCGACATCAATTGGAACATCTCCCAAGCTACCCAATGGCCTCTCCGGTGGCGCATAGCCTGCATAACGTCACAGTTAGGTTTCAGGGATCACGCACAAAGAATTCCCCCCGTGGAACCTTTCGCCGTGCGAGGCCTCTTTAAGCGTTCTAAGTAATTTGAGTCCCGATCTGATAGATCATACGCTTTCGAGGTCTGCCTGCCTCTTGAGGTTATTTCTTGCTTTATTCCTGAAGGTACGGCTTGAGGCCGTCATCCCTATTTCCCGAAAGAGCCCAGGAGGCATAAAACCTCGAGGTTGCACACATCGACATGTTAGCCTTCTAATATAGCCCTTCGACTGGGACCATTTAATTCTGCGCCTCCTATATGCGCTAGGGGCACGTTACTACCTTGCTCAGACCAGTTCCAGCCCCGCCCCGATCAGTTCTCTTAAACCACTTTGAGGATAATGTCCGACCCTTTGTGAAACCGGATAATCGGAAATCAAGAATACGCGATTTTGTCCAAGGGAACCGCCGCCGTCGGGTACAGCATTCATACACCATTGCGAGAGTCCAGGATCCCTTGTCCGCATACCGAACCATTGGAAGTGCCTCCCTTAGGGCTCTCTTGATAGTCAACATGCCTCTCCTCCAGTATCATAATTACACTTGGTTGCTTTTGTTCCAACTCGAATGACTTTTTCCGGCTATGAGGACCACTCCTCTATGGAGATTACGTCCAATAATCATGTCGCAATCATTGTTATTGCCGCAGTAGTTGGGTTGGTATGGTCGATATTGATGATTGTAATGAGAATATACTTACGATTGCGTCTCATTCCTCCCCTTGGCTTTGACGACGCCGTTGCTGTTTTTGGAACGGTACATACACACTCTTATCTCATCTCATCCGTTTCTAATATATAGACTAACCTATACAACCAAAGATTGTGGGCATAGTGCAGACCTCAATAACACTTCACGCTGTGCACAACGGCATCGGCAAACAGGAAGACTTACTCTCGCCCAATGACGCTGACACCGTGATAAAGGTATGCCGTCCTTTCCGTGCCTTACAGGATATGATAATCCAGCCACTAACTGTGGGGTGACCGGGTAGGGTATATACATTGCCTGGTTGCTTTACCCCATCGCTGTCTGTTCCTCTAAAGTATCTTTGGCATTACTTATCGCGCGCCTTACAGTGGTCAAGGTGGAGCTTCGTGCAAGTTATGCCCTCGCCGGAATGGGCGTTGTCTGGGGGATTGTTTCTGTCATTGTGGCAGCGACGCAGTGTAAACTGCCGCAGCCATGGAACATTGGGGTCTCTCATCAATGCGATACCATGGTATAGTCCACATCCAGTACTTTCATACAAAGTGCAGTATAGTGTTTCTAACCTGTCTCATGGTCATGAAGTTTGTGCGCTGGACCGTGATCGAGACGGGAAATATGTTGATTGAGCTGCTAATTCCCGGCCTCATCATTATGTTGCTTTGGAATCTTCAGGCGCGATTCAAGACAAAGCTTATAGTCCTGTTAGCCTTTTCAGTTCAACTTCTGTGGGTGGTTCAACCCTAATTCCGCTTCTCTTCGTCAAAGATGTTCATATCACAACCTCTACTAACACGATCCGACACCATGACTCCAATAGTGTCGCAATCCCAACAATATTCCGATTAACACTCCTCTACGAAATGACGACAAGAGACATTCGTAACGACCGCACTTTCGCATTGACTAATGCGGTAGTGCTCACTGAAATCACGATGCACTTCTCCCTTATGGCTGCGACCTTTCCATGCCTTCGCAAATTCCTGCAGGCATTTGATACCAATCTAGGCGCAACCACGCATATGACTACTAGGCTTGACGTCACAGGCGACACTGGTTCAAAGGGAAGTTACGCGCTTAAGTCCTTAGAACGGCCCTCCCAGGGAACCGGTGGCAGCATCGAGCAGTGGCCTCGAATTAACCGCCGACCCGGTCGCAAATATCAACCACACACTGTGGCAGCGATTTCGGCGGGGAAGGACTCGAGTCCTCAGGCACATGGGGCTGGGGGAGGGGAAAGGGAGCGCACGGGCAACCATGATATAGAAAGTGGGAGTGTAGAAAGCGACAATAGCCAACTTGCCATAATCAGGCGGACGCAATATTGGGAGGTAACGATAGAGTCGGGAGGAAAATGATACAGACATATACTACTGGCATCTGACGACTCTGACCTGCGTTAAAACCTACAGTGTTTCGAGCGTTGTGTTACAGTAGCTTGGCTTGCATAACTCGTGAATACCCATCTCTATTCGTATATTTCAATCACGTACATAGTGTCCCTTAACCAAGCCATACGTCCGGAGCAGTGTTTTAGTGCCCAAACGAGGTGACTGTAGCAGCCTTGGCCTCATCACGATGCTCCTTCTGCCATTTCTTGGAGTAGCCCACACCAAAGCCATCGCTGAAGACTTCACGAATGGCTTCCAGAGGCATGCCCTTGCATTCCGGGAAGAAGAACAAGACAAACACCCAGCCAGTGAAGCAGATGCCAGTGTAGAATCCAAACGCGCCGCTCGGCGTGATGCCCTTCATCATGGATAAGAAGGTGGAGGAGATGATAATGTTGGTGCTCCAGCAAGTAACCGTGTTCTGTTGCGCAACTGTTAGTCATCATTTCGAATATGAATTCATGTTGGGGCAGGGTGTCAAGAGGAAAGGGGATCAGTGGGAAATAGAGAAGGGAGGACAAACCATCATTGTCCCGATAGCTCGGACTTCAAGTGGAATCAACTCGGTTCCAATCCACGCAATGGTCGCAACGCCAGACGAATAGCAGGCAACATAACAAATGATAGTCACCAGGACTACAATTCCCGGCCAGCCAACGTTATCGGTTTCCACTTCCAACGTTTGCAGGTTCACTGGAATATAGTGGAACGCGACCGAGGTGATGAGCATACATATAGCCATGCCAAGCACGGTAGTGGTCAGGATAATTCGTCGTCCAAATCGATCCACAACCAAGAGGTTGACGACCGAGAAGACAAAGTTGGTTCCTGAGACAGTGATACCGACGGCTGTGGGGTTGTTGAATCCAACGATCGAGAAGAGCTTGGCCGCGTAATACATAAGCGTGTTGAACCCTCCTAATTGACTGATGGCCATGACGACGCATGCAGTTAGGACGGCACGACCCGTTGATGGCGTCGTGAAGACCCGTTTAATCGTCGCCCAAATTGTGTCTTCGGACATCGCATGCGTTACTTCCTGAAGCGACAGCTCGATCGATCGGATCTTGGCTTCGCGCTGTTCCACGGTAGACCGTGGGTAGATGCGCCTGAGGACAGCATCTGCGCTTGCATTGTCACCACGTGAGACCAGCTGACGAGGCGACTCCGGACAGAGGAAGAGGAGCGCAGCAAGTGCCAGGGGCGGTGCAGCTCCTATCCCGACGGTTGCGCGCCACGCTTCTCCCTCCACCTGTGCGAAGCCGGCTCCAATCGCGCTCGCGAGTAGCTGACCAAAGGTAACGCTCATGTTGTTGAATGCCACCATACGGCCACGGTATTTGGCCGGGGCTATTTCACCGACTATCGATCGATTAGTATGCCAGTCAGTGTAGGTGAATAACGAGAAGGGACGTACTATACAGGGGGACCACCATGCAGCGCTGCCGACGCCGAGGCCCACAACAAATCGACCGACCGCAAACTGAGGCACAGAATAAGAAGCTGTCTGAAGCACGGTTCCGAGCACAAAAAGAATACAGGCCCCCCAGATGGGCCAGCGGCGACCAAAGCGATCGGCCGACAGACCAGCTCCGACTGCGCCGATCAAAGCACCACCGCTCGTCAGTGAAGTGACGAGTTCCTCTTCACTGGAGCTCAAGGTATGACCGAGGGACGTTCCAATGGTCACCAGTACCGAGGAAATATAGCCGGTGTCGTACCCTGAGAAGGAGATTGTCAGTTCTGCCTTTGCGGTGCTATGCGACAGACATACCGAAGAGAAGACCACCAATTGAGACGGTTATGGAGATCAACCACGCGGCCTTCGAGGCCGCTGTGTCTTCAATGCCACTCAGCTCAGAGACATCCTGGAGACGTCCCTTTTCAGCATCTATTGTGTCAATGTGCTCCACTTGCTCTGCCTTTTCTTTCTCGTACGAATCGTCCTCGCCACCGTACTGGTTCGGGGACATGATGCAGAGCTCGGTGTGGTTTGATCCAAAAATTTCCAAATATGAACAATTTCACTAAAAGAAAAGAGTAACTGATCGATTGAGGTGGGTAGTGGAGAGACTCAGAGATAGCGCTCCCATGTCAGAAATGCCAGATGGAGTCTGGGGATGCATGAAGCCTTATAATTGTTTGGTTGATAGACATCTAGCCCCAGACTAGTTGCGCTCCATTCTTCCCCACTCCCCCAGGCCCGTTTTACCTTTCCCCGTGGGGTACATATCAAAGGCCAATCATGTTCCTCCGATCGAGCAATGTCGAAGAGCCCAGCCAAGAATGTCTCTCTAGGCTGTGGCACTGCTGGAGATTCAATAACCGATGGGATGCATAACCGACAGAACCGGGGGCAGATCGTTTAGCCACGCGGAATAAATTACTCTCCTGGTGGCGCCCAGGCCTCAACTGACTTTTAAAGCGAATCCAAGACGCCGTAAATCCCCCAGATTGACTGTTTCTCCGCATTGATAGGCGTCTGGGGTCAACCTTAAATCCCTGGCAGCCCCACTCAGCCCCTTCGGGAGGCAATTCTTTCCAGCGGGATTTATTCCCTCTTTCACCCATTCTTTAGGTACAATCCTTTGAAAACCAGTGGACGCCAAGCCTGTATCCGTGTGGGATTGTCATGTTGCAAGTTTCCCCGAGCAGTTCGCCGCATCCCAGGGTTGCCGACTGGCTTCGGGACGTTCCAGACAAGCCAAGACGGCTTTCTCCTCACGTTTGTCCACTTGCGGCCAGTCAGACCCGATGCAGATACGATTGGGAACTTATACAAGACAGCATGACATCATTGGATTATCTCTTCTATTGACGTATCTCTGCTAAAAGTGGGTATCGAGTGGACCTTGCCGGGTACAAGTGGGTATGTGAGCAGGAATCCAATCACAATTCCCTCGTGAGTGATAACACACTCTCATTGCCCTTGGTTAAACCACATACTCGGGCGCGGTGTGGCCATTTCAATCATATACTCCTTTCAAAGAGCACTCGACTTCTGTCCTGGACGTCTAGGCACCTTGGCGACAGATCACTGGCAAATCAGGTTTCCAGCAGGGTAAGTTCCTCCGCGTGGCTCTTTTCCCATGGGAAGCTCTTCTCAACCGCCCGAATAAGACGCTCGTGTTCGGGGCTACGGACGCAAATGCTCAGCTCGAATGGCACCGGGTGACTGATAACTCCTGTCGAAAACTCGGGAGTAACGGGGACTTCTTTTCCATCTCGAACCGCATTGGTAATGTTGAACACGGCCAAGCACCGCGCCACGGCAAGATAAAGATTGGCATCAGCGAGATGCTGTCCGGGGCAAATCCGGCGCCCGAATCCGAATGCGAGTAAATGCGGATCATATTCTGGTGTTCGCCCATTATCGCTCAGGAAGCGCTCCGGCTTGAACTCGAGCGGGTCGTGGTAAAGGTCTGGATCATGAGCAATGGCCCTGTATATGTGAGGTATGTCAGCGGACAGCAATGGAGATGCAAAGATGGCTAACGCACCAGATGTTCGGGACCAGGATCGCGCCCTTAGGAATGAGGTAGCCCTCGTATGTATCGTCCTCGCTTGACGCATGAGAGACCCCCAGTGGAGTCACCGGATGCCATCGAAGGACCTCCTTCACCACGGCATTGATATATGGCAGGCTTTCACAGTCAGACATTTCCGGTAGACGGCTCGTTCCCACCACACGGTCAATTTCCTCCTGGGCCTTCTTCTGCACCTCCGGGTTCAGCACCATAGCCTGGAAAAAGCATGCTAATGACGAGACACTCTAGAGTAAGGGTTAGCTGCGAACACACATGAATCGATTAGCCGGCGGATGTACTGTTTCAGCTCCTCCACCGTAGAGCGACTGTGCAGACCACTTCGCCACGATTTCTTCCTCGGAGCCTGGTTCGACATGGCCTTGCTCCAGAAGACTCGACACATACGAAGGCACATACTTCTGCTGTTTAAGCTGTCGTCGAACAAACTCGTAGGGCACGTCTCTCATTGCCGTCACCCTTTTCTTGTATGCCTTGGCCGTCTCTTGCCACCCGCTACCGGGAAACCAGCTGGGTAGGTATTTTACTGCATCTGGTCAGTACACATTCTGACAAATAGCGTCGGCTTCATACATATGGGAATGAAGTTGACCAGCCAAGCCCCAGGAAGGACAAGTTGCGAAAAGTCCTCCATCCCCTTATCGACCAAGTCAACCAGGGGGTCACGCGCATGTGACTCAGTGATATAACCGTATCCGACTCTCAGGATAATCGAACCAGCTTCCCTAGACGCAGGCGATGCTTTAGTGGGTCGATTCAAGTCTGAATGCCGAACAACTCACTTCCTGATGTGCTGGATAAGATCATCCGGGTTGTCCAGTATACGGAACACCAGACGATGTGTTTCCATGTCGATGATATTGTGGTATTTTGAAATCGAAGCGATAGTGCCCATCTCTTGGTGCAACGCTTTCCGATAGGCGCGGAACCAACTGTTGTACGGCAGCAACCCCAATGTGTCCTTCCAATCCGTTCTAGCAAGCCAGTTAGCCATATATAGCTTTGGCTTTCCAGAGTCTTTGGCTACCGCACATTTCTGCGATGGGCAGGTGAGGCCTGGAGGAGTGCAGCCCCGAGCGCTTCTCCATGAGATCCACCACGACCTGATGGTCGTTTATGATGACGAGTGTTTGTCCAAAAATCGTTACCGAGCTGATTGGCCCTATTCAGAGGTTCCGGGATTAGTACTTTGAATTCCAGTATTTCCGACTTGGATCATCGTGTTACCATAAAGCGCCTTATGCTTGAGCCAGTGCAACCAGTCTGGCGTGCCCGGTGACGGCAAGTCCAGCAAGTTGCCGATGATGGGCTTTGAAGGAGGGCCTGGTGGGAGCCTCTTTAGTGTCTTCCACGCCCCCAGACTCCATCGGACTATGTAGAGGCCAGCGAGGCCCAAAAGAAGGCTGACTACCAGCAACATGGTGACTACAGCCTGCTCCAGTGAAGTTGAGTGGCACAGCCCGGGCTCATCCCATTCTTATGGGACTCCCTTGAGATGAAACAGGGCTGCAGATATCCCCCTTCATTCAGCTGAATATGCGGCGGTAACCATGACCAGGGGGGGTTACATCGCCTCTACAATAATCATCTCTCGCAACACAGTGATTGGTTCGATCTAGTGCTTAGTGGAGCCAGTGCTCTGCAAGATATTTGAAAAATGCGCATGTATTCAACCAGGGCCTGAGTCTTGTTTCGCTTATCTACCGTGCTTTACGCCACGTCGTGTATTAGCGTCTCTATGATTCTTGGTTCATCTTTTTCTTTGTTTCCGTCCCTTATTTTACCTAGTTTTTGGTGGTATAAATCATGACCAATCCATTCCTGTCAAGAGTCCCAACACACGTCTGTGGTATGAAAGGTCGAAGTACAAGAGACTGAGCTGCAACAGTGCATTGACGAGCGTTATGTGAAAACTTTCATGGTTTATACACATTCCTCATCTGCCAGAAAAACCTTCAAGATGCTAGTATGAACCTAATGTGGCCCCTGTCTATGCGGCCGCAATTGATACGGGATGGTCAAGCCGGTGTTATTCGGCCTTGATCGTCTGACACAACCTAAAATGTCACTGACGAAACGGGCAACGAGCAGCCCTGTATCCGCCGTAGTAACCTCATTTCGTCTGGGGTGTAAGGATTGTGGTCGTACGAAAAGCCCGGCAATACCGCAAGGCATTTCAAGCCTCCCAGTGCATCATAGACGGGCCGACAGACATGAAAAAGCCCTAAGCCGCTGATATCAGAGGCTACAATTGAGGTTCTATTACCCGGTACAATACCCACGAATCGCGAATCTCCAAAGAATAACAAGAACAGGAGAACCATGACCTGTATTTGGGGGGCAACAGACTGCGGTACTGGTACTGTTGACAAGAGCCGACCCATCCCTTTCTTCGCCAGTACCGCCGACGTAATCTGGATTGCGTTGTACCACTCACCGTGAGTGCAGACTCGGCGCTGTCGTACAAGGGGCGTCCTCTGTCTTGATTCCCTTTGATTACTTGTTCTTTTTTGTTTATGGTTTCTTTTTTTTCTGCACGGGGAGAAAAAGGCAACGCTGCAAAACGCCCTGCATAACCTCCAGCTCCACCCTCTCGCGAATCTACCAATCAAAAGCTCCCTCCCTTCTTCGACCGCGTTTCCCCGATGGTGCATTTCTCCGTCGCACAGGCCTGCTAGGGGGGATCCACTGTCCACCGTAGCCTGTATAGAGTGCCAGGTCGTTGCCCTAGTGCCACTATTGCCACGTATGGGCGCATTAGGCCACATACGGGTTAGTGCGGGAACGGCCCGAGGCTGAACTCTCCACAGTCTGGATGGAGTGTTGCAAGACATGAGCAGATACCTTGGACATTTTCACATCCCAAATCCCTTAATATATATACAGTTGAATATCTTTTTTATAGTTGAGTGTAGTATGTCAGTGTACACATCACTCATCTGCCATCCCTTGGATCACAAGCCTCGTGCTCTATATGTAACCTGTATCGCGATATATATATTTCGCCATTAAATCACTTTACTGACTAATATAAAATCACGTCTAATTGATAGTAGAATGTTCGGTCAAGACACAGTCTCCCCCGAATGTTGAACATAAGACTTAGATACAAGCACTCACCTATTCAAAATATCCATACGTGAACAACTGCTATGATCATGGTGCTCACAATCTATGCAATCTACAGACTTGAACTACAGTGACGTGATACATGCCAATAACTTATACAAGGCCACGCCCACAAAACCACATACTTTTGGGAACTGAGTGAATATCAGCATAGCTTAAATATGAATAGAGGAGTCTTGCTACAGGGGTGTTGCTTTTTTTCAGCAGATCGCTTTTAGAGCTTTTGTGAGGACATGCATTCCAGGTGAAAGTTTATCTTGATAGGTTATTCGTACGGATCAGTAAAGTGTTGATGGCACTGCATATCAAACTTTAATGGCTCTGTGCTGTGCAAGTCATCGAGCTGCAATATAGCACAAAAGCTAATGGGAACCGGGGTACAGAGTCGGAACGATACAATCTAGCATAGGGGCATTGCTGGTTTACACAAATGGAATGAAATCTATGGCACCGAATGCTGCGAAACAAGGCATGACTTGGATGACACATACACCCGACATACTTACCGGATTGCTGTCCTCGTTAATTGTTATACGATAACAGAGCTGCGTCGACAAAGATTGCACTTTACCACGGCTCGCGAATCAGAACTTGTACTCGTCAAAGGCGTCAATGACACTTTGGATGACCCCCGACCGCCAGGTATCACGCTCCACCGTTGTACTCTCAAGACGGAAAACCAAATTTGCGGCCGAGTCTCTCTGATATACTGGCCATTGTATCTTTAGATCTGGCACTACATGCAGTAAGTAACCTGACTGGGAGAAGCAGCAGCAAAGTAACTTACACTGGTGATTGTTCGGCGATAGCGTGCCTACAAAGCTTAACCACATACGGGCCACCCTGTGACTAACATTTTGTAGTTGGCTCTGAGCTTGGCTATCGGATGAAAGGAGAGGAGGAACCGTAAACCCGACTCCTTCGGAGTTGCTGAACACAAATGCGATATCCTGGAAGTGTGCGGCACCGAGAACCTGAGGGGACACACCATTAGGAATAACCGCAAAGAGATAGCTATAAACGGGTGTCCCGGATTCAGCCCACATTTGAGCACAATAGCGCTTGGGGGCATTGATGAGGTAGTCTCCAATGTAGAATGTGCTATAGCCATACAGTGAGCCATACTTCGAACTAGGGGAGATGAGAACTGTTCCCAAGTCAGCTCTGACTTCCCGGATGGGTAGCTGAAGATATCCATCCACTATTCTATCAATGGTGTCATTGGCAAGATACTTCCCGGCCCCGAACCCGGTGATCACAGCTCTGAGCTCAGCCCCCGTGTTAACAGAACCGAACATGCCGGAAGCGATATATCCTGTCCCCTCGTTCAAGTTGGACCCGATCAACAATGGTACTTTCACAAACCTTCCCTGCTTGAGCGCGTTTGAGGGAAAGTCAGTGATGAGTTTCCCGTCCACAACGGGGAAAAAGAACTTTTGCTGGAATGCAGCCTTGAGTGATTCCACTGGTGCTTGTCGTAGGCACTCAATGGTCCCTGTTGCGGCAGTACACCCAGTAGCGTTGAGGACATCTTGATACATGCGCTCCTGTTCATCCAGCGGGATGAGCGCAGCTGAACTGAGGGGAGCACCGCTCTGAGTGATAGCAGCGCGAAAAAGTCCATCGTCACGTCCACCATACGCTAGAAGATGGTATCCGACGGACAAAGCTCCACTGGACTCTCCTTGAATCGTGACGCGAGTAGGGTCTCCGCCGAACGCGGCAATGTTCTCTTGGATCCAATGTAGCGCCATGCGTTGGTCGTATAGGCCAAGATTCGCGAGGCCCGAATCATTGAACGTGCGACCGGACAAAAATCCAAAGCCAGAGACTCGATAGTTAAAACTAACTCCGATCGTTGGAGTGCCCATTGCGACGGATTCCTGGACGAGAAAGGACATATTGTAGCGCTGGTCTGCGCTACCCCCTTCCTGTAAGCCACCGCCATAGATGTACACCAGCACAGGGAAGCGAGAGGAAGAGGTCGCTCCAGCAGGACGGACAACATTTAGAGTCAAGCAGTCTTCATCTTCTTCGTGGTGGAACCCATCCTGCGTGTAGCCTGGGAGAGAGAGAGGCGCGGAGTGGCACCAAAGTCCGTAAGAATCTACCTGCTTCGGGACTTTCCACGACTCATTCAGCGGCTGTGGTTGTTTGTATCGTAAATCCTGGACCGGGGGTTGAGCGTAAGGGATCCCAAGGAAGAAGTCCTGATGGTATCGGGCATTGTGGACACCAATCAGGGTTCCATTTCTGACCGCGGCGATGGGTTTCACGCTGCGACCATTTCCGTGCCACGAGGGGAGTAGCAATTCTATAAGCCAGAAAAAGGTGATGGTCGGAGACCACGACCACATGTTGAACGGTTATCGTGTCGCTTGAAGTTCTGAGTCGACTGACGTTCGATCCAACGGACGCATACATTCCTGCCAAGCAAAGTATGTCACATGTTTTCCCTGTATGTTTTCAATAGTTCATGCAGGAATATCAGCCGGCATCAGCACTCCGTACTTCCGGATAGAGACAGAAGAGTTGTGGAGACGGAGTACAGGCGTTGCATGGGTCAGCCTTTGAGATCGTACTACGGAGTAATGATCAGGTTATTAAATTGGGCCAAAGGCGAATGTTATAGTACGCAATGAGGGAAAATTCCGGTATCAAATATTCAAGTGGATTATCACGCCTAAATGAAATACCTCGATTACACCCTCATTATTCCCTCCGTCTGTTCTTGCCCCGTCCGTGTGATGTCGCTGGGAAGTAATGGATTTCACTAAAGAAATTAGGCAGACAACCCCAATGCCATGGATGCCTAAATCATGTGTAGACGGTAGGCACTAGATTAATTCTCAGGACTGAAGGAATCTTGGTCGATCGACGAGCTTGACCTTGTTGGGAGATAGTCACAACATAAAAGCTGTTGTTTATTGGTTGGTATACGCCACAAGCACGCAATAAACCTTGCGCATGTCGTGCAGAACACCGCATATAGGTGTGATCATCCTTCACGTGTACCTAGTATCATGTTATAATGACTGAATGGCCTCATCCCAAGGGCACTGGTAAATGTTCGGCTTCGAGGTGTGCAGCTAGAGCAATGTTGTCGAGGCGAGGAGCGCAATGGGCAACAATTGATTTTGCTCATGGGGAGCAAAACAGCTATAACGCTGCCACTAACTCAAACGGTATTGTTAGCTTTGCTAATGCGGAAAATGTAAGGCCAGAGGCCACAAGGATCCGTGACTCTTTCCCGGAAGCCTATACAAGGAATGACATTGACGCGCAATAGTGGCTAATGCATGATGACCTTGCGGGTTTCATAAATGAACATGTAAGGCACCTTCCCGAACGAGGATCACCAGAAATACTGATATTTAGGTGTTAAGAACGACTTTGATAAACGATGCTGCGCTTACGGGGAAGGGTATACCGGCACATTGCGTCTCAGACGAGCGATGGCTGCGCACTTAAATGCTCATTTCCACCCTGCCAACAATATCAGTCCCGACGAAATCACCTTCGCGGCTGGAGTGACCTACCTTAATGAGGCATCCGCACTGATTCTTTGCGATCCGGATCAAAATGATGCTATCATGCTCGGACGGCCGGTATACGGGGCTTTCGCTAGGGATCTTGCCATGAGAACCAAGTTCGCAGCCCAAGAGCAGATGATGATCTCTGGCTAATGGTTTCCAGCATACACTTGGAATATGTATCAGTGGGTGATATGGATCAGTTCTCCCCATCTTGCATCACCAGTTTTGATGCCGGGTTCGAAGCTGCAAAAGCACGAGGAATCAATATAAAGGCTCTCATGATATGTAACCCGCATAATCCCCTAGGTCAGTCACACCCGCAACGATACTTTTGCCTGTATAACTGTTAAATATGTTACACCTGAGTAGGGCGGTGCTATTCTCATGAGACACTTGTTGGGTTGCTGCGTCTCTGTGCCTCGAAGGGAATTCATCTCATTAGCGATGAGATATACGCACTGTCTGTTTACGAGCGCCATGACCGCGAGTCAGAGACTTTTACATCGGTCCGAGCAATAGACCCTACCGGGATCATTGACTCGAGTCAGGTTCATGTTTTATACGGCATGTCAAAGGTAAGTGACGAGTTTGACCATAACTCTGGAGAAGGAATCTGTAAACATTCTCTTGCAGGACTTTGGAGCTGGCGGAATGAGACTGGGATGCGTCATATCCCAGAATGAAGAGTTTACGAGAGCAGCACGTGCTACCTGGCTAGTCACTCACTGTCATTAACGCGTTTCAGGGTAACTCATAATTTCACAGTCGCTTTTCGTCGCCATCCCAATTTTCCATGGATTTAGCCGCCAAATTCCTCGAAGACCAAGAGTTTGTTGCGAAGTTCCTGCAAAGGTCGCATCACCGTCTGCTCCAAAGTAGATTACTAGCGGAGGATCTCCTCTCCCGGGAAGGCATTGGTTATTCTCAGAAAGGGTATGATGTGACAAAGCTTGCGCTATCTGTTGTCTATAAGCCAATCTCTGATAATCGTCTAGGAACGCAGGCTTCTTTCTATGGCTAGATTTGAGCGCTTTCCTCCCTCTCCATGAAACTCATGGGGATGGCTGGGCTGCACAACGGCTGCTCACGGACCGCTTCAGCAAGGCTGGTGTCATAATGTCTACCGGTGCGGAATATCGAGCGCCAAGTCCGGGGAGATTCCGCTTAGTGTTTTGCGTCGACCCGGACACTCTGAGGGAAGGCATTAAAAGGTAAGACTCTCTCATTTCTAGAGTGCGATATTGCTGACGGAAGGCATAGAATTTCACGCGTTCTGGCACGGTGAGGACCTGCAGAGGTAGTAATCAGTCGAACTTTATGACCATAACTGGGAGAACAACTATTCTTTCAAGTTTTGATTAAACCTGGGTAATGGAATTGACGGTTTGTGGAAGATCCACAAACTCACAATTCCTTCTATAAAATATTTGCGCCAGAATGTTGACCGACAAGAACTTGGCCAGTAGCTTGGGATCAGTCTTTCATGGAACGAGAAATAACGACTAGTAAAAAGTGAACTTGGAAGGAATCCAAATCATCTCAAAAGCTTGAAAGTTGAGCAGTTCCGTTGTTTGGTTCTTTTGTGCTGTTTACGATGTTTGTTTCTCTGCACCCATGAGGGAGGAGACAGAAGCCCAATCTTAACTCCATCCTCATTGATTGACTTGTTCGCGGCTACTGTCTCGCTACACGTCACGACATTGATAATTCCACTGGACTAGATGGGCTAAACGGACCGTGCAGCACCGCTTATCCGTAATCGGCAAGGATATACTCGGTTGATCTTCAGACAAGCCGAACAGAGCCGATTCATGGTGGGCTGTCAGGCTGCCAGCACAATAATACTCGTCGCTATTTTCCAAGGGAGATACCATGTAATGTAACCTCTGAATCAATGGGCGATAATCCTGATATAAATCTCCACCGATTTGACTGCCGAGTTGCGAAAGCCAAAATATAAATAGGCACCGGACAACCCCGCCTCCCACCACCCAAACGCGACGAATAGACAAATCAAAATGTCTACCATAACAAGGCGGCCAACCTTCCTAATTATTCATGGATCATGGCATTATCCCGAGCTGTACGGTACCTTCTGCAAGGCGATCGAAAATCGCGGCGCGGAAGTTGTGTGTCCCCGCTTACCGAGCTGTAGCGGAGAGCTCCCCCGGACAACAAGCATCGAGGACGATGTCGCTCTGATCCGAGAGACCGCTCGGTCCCTGATTCAGGAGGGAAAGGACGTTTATGCTGTCATGCATTCATATGGCGGTATGGTCGGCACGGACGCTCTGGAAGGGTTGGGGGTCCAGCGTTTGATTTACCTGGCAGCATTTGTGCCGTTCGGTGGGAACAGTCTTGCTGATATGTTTGGTGGCTCTCTGCCCCCATTCATAGTCTGTGTAGGTTAATGATGTTTGCTGATCGAACGGTTGGCAGTCCTGGTTAGATGTAGTTTGCTGATGTACACTCTGTGCCAAATAGGATGAACAAGGTATGTCGCGGGTTCCCGAGGCAGCTTCGGTATTCTACCAGGATCTTCCCGACGACGAAGCCGCTTTCTGGGCGGAAAGACTCGTCCCCCAACCAATATCCGCACACCTCAACCCCATCTCCCACGAAGCCTATCGCGGCATCCCCGCCACATATATCTTATGTGAGGACGACCGGGCGATTCCCGTGAGCGCACAAGAGAGGATGATCGCAAATGTGCAGAGTGCGGGTGTGAGGATGGATGTGATACGGATACCTGCGAGCCATAGTCCCTTCCTGAGCATGCCTGAATCGACTGCCGAACTGGTGGTCAATTTGGCAGCGGAGTAATGTCTGGAAGTTCGCACAGTATGGGCGAAAATAGGGGAGAAAAATGTATGAAAAGAAGAAGAGTAAGGATTGAAAATAAAACCGACGACTTTTGAGACGGGAAGCTACACCAAGCCAAGAACTTGTTGCTTGGCCCTTTGGGAGACATCGCAAGCGCAGGGTTTGAGAAGCGGCAGCGTTGATAGCGCCTGTGCATGTAGGCTTAATAATCCTGAAGCGACGATTAACTCGCTAACTAGCGACCGGTTGTTCATGTAAGGAATCAGTGGCGGTATAACGCATTCTTCCTGTCCTTCCAGTTAATTCAATTCAATTCAATTCAATGATTGGGTTGGCGGCGATCGCGAAGTGTTGGGATCTTGGTTCCAACATTTTCATCTGACGCAGCTAACGCGCACATTTCCAACGCTCTGGCCCTGCTGCCCAATAACCACCAGAAGAGAGCATGCGAAAAGGCGGCTCTGGAGTAATCCGTTACCGACACAAAGGAAAGTAAACGATCGGAGATTTCGAGAGCGATCCACGACATGTCTTGGCAAGGTTACCGCTGTTTTGTCGGTCTAGAATATGCTTGCTCCCGGATGCGAGTTCTTGGAACCCAACGGTTTGATTTTCCTTAAATGGCGCCCATGTCAAAATGGAAGCACCTTAGTAGGCTGGTTTATGACGTGTCGCGTCTCTGATCACTCAGGAAGTGCTGATACACCGTGCTGGATTCTAGAGCAGGAACGGTACGGAGTACAGTGCCACGCCTGTTTTTTTTTTTTTTTTTTTCATTTTCCCTTCCCGCGGCAAAACAAGATAGTCAAACAATTTATCTGAACCCTACCGCTAGAGACAAAAATATCGCTGCGGCTCCGGCGCCTTTTCGAATGTTAGGCTAAAACTATAGCACTAATATATAAAAACTGTAGAAAGCCCCCGCGGACCGGACCAGACGAGGAACATCAGTTCTAACGATGGATTATCCAATTCTGGAATTCTTTACTTCGCTCGTTCTTTCTACCACTGCCATAGACAGTCATTCCACCACGCCCCACGCAAGCGGCGAATTAACCGAGAGCGACATTATATTTGGCATGAACGACGGCCTCTTAGAGATCATAAAACGGATATCTTCCCTTCACTGTCGCTCAAGAACCGGGAAAGTGAACAACTCCACCACGATTACGGAAGCTGTGGGCATATGGCAAGACCTAGCGACCTGGCAACCGCCAGAAGCCCTGCCCGGGGAACAATACCAAGAACTATACGATTCTTACACATCTGCACTTTTTACCTGGCTCTACCTCATTCTCCATCCCGACAGTATGTGCGACGCGAAGGTCCAGTCCATGGTGGAACAAGGTGTTGTGGCCATGTCGGCGATCACGGTTCTCGAACTGTCACCCTTTCTGCTCATTCCTCTGTTCATTCTCGGATTGGCCAGTATGCAGGACGAGCACAAAGACTTGATCAGCGGGTTGTTTGACCACATCGAAGAGCATACCGCGTGTGAAGAGGTGGACGTATATCGCACGATGGTCGAACGCAGTTGGGAAAACCAAGATCAGGGAATGCCGAGATGCTGGGAGTGGATCCAATGGCAGGACGCGGGCTCTGTAGGATGACAGTGTTTCTGATCAGACATTGCACTTGATGAAGCTGGATGGGATGTCGCTGTATCGTCCTTACAACCGCGGCTAGCGATGGATCCATCGGAAAAGTCGGCGGGAGGGCCCGACGAAAGAATCAAATTGAAACAAGTCCGACAAGAAGAAAAGGAAATGAAAACATGGAGTCGGTATAACGAGCGTATCATAAGTTGGCATGCTGTTACATACAAACACGATAATATGCAAATGATAGAAGGGTTCAATGTCTACCTTGACTGCGCATGAAGAAATGGCCCCCTCAAGGAACGTAGTGTATGAAGGAGCGCAGGAGTTGTAGCTCAGCTCACGGAGCTGCCATATCGGAAGGATGCACCGGTGACATGTGGGGAAAGGAATAGCCTATCTTGACTGCAACATAGCCCTCATGTGGGATAGAATCTGTCTTGGCAGCGTAAGGATCTGGATGTCAGAGACCCAATTGTATATAATGTTCGTTGTAACCTGGCTCTGTGAGAGATAGACCTACCCACAAGTAGACGATCCTGGCGAGAGAATGGGGATTCAAATTCTCAAAGACTGGCGCAAAGCGCGCTGACGGTGTTAAGTACCAAGAAACTGGCAGCAAGGCATGTCTCAGAACCCCTTGCGCAGATGACTTACGGAATACACACCCATCACATGGCTAATAAGGACAGGTGCGGTGCTTTTATTTGCCATGAGAGACACCTCTTCTTTCTGTGTCACAATGTGTAGCAGCCTCGCCTTTGTTGAGATGGTGTTCATGAGCAATAGCGACAGGAAGAACCCGTGGGTTGTAACACGGAAAACCAAATAAATCCGAGGTTTCATTTCACAGCAGCGAAGGAGCCAGTTGTCTATTAGAGGTGCCGCTGTCATGTAGCACCTATTACTAGTATTCAGGCTTGCTCAACTGGGTGGCATGTCTGTCTAACGACCATGCCGGCTAAGATGGCCATGGCTGAGAATCATCCATGGATCAGGCCACGTATAAGGTCGCATGCCCCAGATTGTAGACACTAAAATGACAGACCCACTGGAACAACTCATTACCATGTTCTTGACACTGGTGTGTTGGGGATCTGTGCTTCATCGGCGGGCGTAGATCCGCATGCCTAGCTTGCGACCAAAAATGTTTGAAGCGCGCTTTCCGCAAAAGACCTCCAACAATAATAGCTTATAGCGTGAGGTCTTGTGTCTATGCACGGGCATCTCGCTCCCCAGTCCCTCCACTGTGGAGGTGGGCTCGGTGGAGACGAGAACGGTGGTCTGAGACGCTAAAATGGGCTCATTTGTAGATTAGCAATCGTCCAGCCTTAATAGGCTGGAACCGGTCAACACTTTGAGTGACAAGCAGAAATAGCCTTGTATAAGTGTATAAGGACTGGATCTTGTACTCAAGAACGGTTTTGCTCTTTTCTGCCAGTGCCCCAGCCTGCAGTTAACGTGTGTCATCCGTGTATGTGGGCCAGCTGAATCCACCGATAAGCGCGGCTATTAAGAGACCAAATTTGGCCAATTAGTGGAATGTTAAACCTGCAGTAAACGGTTCATGGTTACTCCATACAGCGAAAATAGCTAATTAAGCTCAACCCTTCTAGGGTTCTGGAACGTACTTTTTGTCCAAGATCGTCATGTGCAATTTTCTACGTCTCTAGTGACTTTCATAGTGCAGCGCTATTAGGAACCGGTTCCACTGTCCTGGCCATGCAGGCCTTGACAGCTTTCCATCAACTGGAACATATTGCGAACTTTATGAGTTACATGATAAAATGTGTTCTATGAAGGTTTCACAGAGTCTTGTCGGCATCCAAATCATGTGGATAGTACTGAAGTTTCCTGAATATATGACTTGCGGATTATGCGTGTCATGCGCGATTTATGGGACGCTGACAGATGCATGGCATGGATGGGACCTACTGCAGAACCTAGCTGACAAAATCAGTTGCCTCCTAGTCCTATATTCGAGAAGCGAGACCTTCTGGCGCGCGCTATCACCTCCGTATAAACACTCGAGCCGTGATTACTGTTTCACGTCTTCGGGAAGCCATTCCTCACCATGTCTATTCTATGGCCCGTTATAGTCGTATGTCTCTCGCGCATCCCGCGTTTATGCAACTGCCCAGATCCACTATTAAAACTGTGCCTTCTTTATCAGCATCATTTATTCATGGACGATAGGACTTAAAGTACGAACAACGCCATAGTCTACATATCTACCTCCATCGCAAGATAGAGAAACATCGACTTATCATATATGCGCAGTAGCTGGCAACCCAGCGTACGCCCTAGTAGTTCAACACGGAGAGCCGCCCACCCACTACGATATATTGATCTCAAGTACAGCTGTCCTCTGGAGGTAACATCAATACTCAATCTCTAGCTTATGCATATACGCGGAGGACGAGTAGAAATAAGGGTCCTCAGCATTAGGAACCGCTGTTCACTAAACGATCTAGAGGGAATAAAAGTCCCTCCGCAGATACATAGAGAATAACAGTGCTCATTAGCCACCAATAGTATCCACCGGAGTAACGCGGAGAGAATTCCACCGTGGTTCGGCTCTGGGGAGTAGGGTTACGGTAACTAAGACAGTTGTCTGTGGGGACTAGATGTTGTTATGTCATACGAGCTCTCTGAGCACAGACCACTGATGAGGAAGTTGCAGCAGTGCGGAGACGGCTTGTTGCCCAAAGGTCTTGGGTCTGGAGCTAGTCTAAGGGACTAATGGGCGGCCGAGAGTAATGCAAATGAGTTATTCGGGTCATCCAGCACAGGTATTGATCTGCTTTGTTGGGCTCCTCCATAGCTGCCCTTATCACCCACCATTGGGGAAGGGCGACAGATCCATAATAAATTTCATTCGCCGATGGCCCTGTATGGATTTTGAAGGGGTTCGCACTTATGCGCTCTTGTTTTGGGGGTACTAATTTACGAAGATTGGGAGGTCCTAGCCTTTGGCTTACCTGGTGATATATTACCGAATCAAAACACGGGACAATGGCGAAATGGCGCATTATAGGCTTTTTTCGGGGCTGCCAACGAAGCATTCTATTTACATATGCAGATCACTACTCCAAGAAAGACACGTCCTGAAAATCAGACCCAAGACACAGTAACCCCAGTCTTGCCATCTACACACATTCAAGAACGGCTACTCAACCGGGACCTACGAGATTCCCATGCCCTGAAATCTGTGAACCATCCAACTCGGAAACAGTGTGGTGTTCTGGCAACTCGGATTTCGGTCTATTAGCCGGTGGCACTTGCGACATGCCATTGTTCGTGACTGGAATAGGTGGGATCTGAGAATCACCGATCTCTGACTTGGCCGAAGCAGCGTTGTTTCTCCGTGACCCACACCTGAACCATAGCCATGCAATCAACCCCAATAATACAATTGCGCCTAAGCATGCAGCGACGATGATTCCGGCCTTCGCACCAGGCGACAAATGCGCCGATATGGAGGCGCTGACCTGTATTCCCGAAGACGAGTCGGATGGGGTGGGAGGGGGTTGCGTCGATGTCGGCAAGTCAGTTGCCATGTGGTTGATCTGGATCATGGGAGCTCTAACAGTGTACGCAGAGATTGTGTGCGTCACCGTCACGGATTCGGATGTGGTGGCCGTGACAGTCGCCGGGACTGTTTGATACGTATAGCCATTGCTCGAGCCGGACTTGCATTGCACAACTGGGAAAGAGCCAGTAACGTAAACGGACTGGCATGTTTGATATTGATCCTGACCATCATGTCCACAGGAATAGCCGCTGTCAGGATTATTTTAGTTAAACTCAACATATGAATGTGTCTCCGAGAGTTACTACGATCGCATTGGGCAAGCTTACCTTGGACAACAGCCTACAGCAGTCTCACCGTCGTTCAACGAGTATTGAAACTTGAATCCATCATTTGACCCGCCCGTTGCCGAGCAAGCAGTCACCATCCCAGCAGGGCAATGTATACCGGGTGAATAAAAGCCCCAGCCGTTGAGGGCTACTCCTGTTGCGAGGCTATGATTGGTCCGGGGTGGCCAACACTCGACATCATCCTGCACCCCTTGGCGGTTAAAGGCATTATTACTGCATGTTTGAGCCTGCCAGCCTTGTGTGCAGGTTGGACACGCTCCTACAGCAACAGTACATGATTCCGGATAAGTAAATATTGTGGTTAGTGGTCCGAGGTTAGTGCGGAGGGATGTCATCGGCGTGTTTTGTGTCGGTAAGATCTTTGGAAGAGCGCGTTATCTAGGACAAGCATTCACTGTCTTATTTGGAATGCAGGAAGGAATAAGGGAGAGGACCACAGCTAAGCAAGACAAATTGACCTAATGATCAGGTTTGGTTCTGAAAACACGTATCTCAGACACTATGATCAATCTTGGTATCTGCACGGTTTGAACAAGAATGGCTTACTCGGCACACATGTAGCGAAGGCAAAAACAAGTTCCAGATTAAGGCGGGATTTAAACATCACCCCCTGTTGATCTCGCAAGACTCAGCCCTCCATAACACCGTAGAAACCCGAAGCAAGGGGGTAAACTATACGCAACTCATCATCCCTGCCAAGACTCAGCTCGGTTGATCGGCCTCATTCGCAGGGCTGGGGGGTACCTTAATGTAATACCGACTAGCAAGTAGGATGTGTGAGTGCAAGAGAAGCCAATTAGCCTTGCATGTCATACGCATGTACTGGAGTATTTTCGGATATTTCTGGCTTCCTTTTAGCTTTTCAATGCTTATTATGCTTAGCGTATCCTCCCTGGCCCCACTATTCCTCACCCTGTGAGTAGGTAGGTTTGGACATATCTCACATAGTCAAGGAGAGGTATTTTAGTTGATCTGCACTCTATTAAATCGAGATCCACGACCTACAATGTCGGTTGCATGTATCTGAACCCTATACGGACGACTAGTGTCAAGCTTCCCTTTCACCTAGCTATGTTTGTAGCTATTTTCGAGGTTTTTCGTCTTGCCTCTTTCGTATGAGCATAGTCTGCATAGGCCATAACTTTGCCTCTGATTGGTCTACCGTGGATTCCATGTCTGCTGTATATAGTATTTCTTTGACCAGAGATGAGACTTTCTCAAATGGCAGGTTTCTGGGACACGGGTTACTATTATATCTGTCAATTTGTCGTCCAAGTTTCTCTGACAATTATTTCCTTTCATTTCTATTCTACCTTTGTATTTTGATTGCTAAATGACAAAATGTTTGTATTTTGCTTGGATTTTTCTCCCTCTCTGTCGCCCTTAAGAGGATAAACTTCGTTAAGCTACAAGTGCATCGCTTTTTGTTCACCTTCAAAAGAGTCTCGAAAAGCGATCAATGCCGAATGACCACAAGACATCACTGAATACGTTGAGTATTTGCGAGCAACCAGAAGGTACAAGACAGTTGCGCCAGAA
Source organism: Aspergillus bombycis (assembly GCF_001792695.1). Classification (NCBI taxonomy): domain Eukaryota; kingdom Fungi; phylum Ascomycota; class Eurotiomycetes; order Eurotiales; family Aspergillaceae; genus Aspergillus; species Aspergillus bombycis. The sequence goes on along the minus strand of NW_019170016.1, from coordinate 209,470 downwards.
ATATTATTTGATCTACAGTTGAAAGGGTTACCACTTATACTAGTATGAGCCGATAATAGCCGAGGGCGAGCTCGTTCTGTGGGACGATATGGACTAAGGGCTGCATAGCGTATCCAGTCAGTAGCTGTAGTGGGTCTAATGATTCAGTTATGCTTAAGTGGACTTTCTTCGGTTTTAACTTCTGAATTTCCAACCTAACCGAAGCTTTCGAACACCATATTGCCTGCAGATTAAGCGGTTGCCTTGTGCATACATCGAATACATAGGATTGTCTGCCACGGCGCGAACTTCTTAATACAGATAGTCCAAATCGATAGCTAGGAAGCAGAAAAAAGAGGTGAAACATTTTATTACTCATTTTTATGTACAGCTCCGCCTCTAGCCGCGCCATTTGTAAAGGATACAGGCTTTTACTTATTCTCGCCCGATATCGGTGTTCATACTCTATGCGAAGAAATCTGCCATGACTACAGTTGTTTTAGGGCTGTCTGTGCCTCAGAAGCTAATGGAATAGTTTTTTTTTCTCTTGGTGTTTGCTTGGTTGTAGACCAGCTAGTATACTAGACGTTCACTTCGAAAACGGAACCGGATCAGACCCAGAACCTCGATTTGGATAAGCTGCAGTAAACTGCCCAAGTCGGAAGATGACACAGAATGAGAACAAAACCCTTTCTGGGACGGATTTGGAAAGTGATCTCAATACCAGCTTCAGATCCCAGACATCTTTAGAAGCGAAGGCCGAGGACCAAGCAACCTTTGGATTGACTCAGGATGCCTTTGGCGACGAATCGAACGCTGAGGTGAAATACAAGGTCCTATCATGGTGGTAAGCATCAAAGCGCGAGGACTGGCATGTCTTTTGTTGGGATATGGCTGATAGTGGCCAATAGGCAATGTGGATTACGTCCGTCTCCCAACCCAAATTGCTTTATGCAAGTCAAACTGACCTATTGCTAGTCATGATCGCAGAATCGATATCCCTCGGCGTCTTATCCTTACCAGCAGCTGTTGCTACGCTCGGCCTAGTCCCGTTAGTGATCCTCTGTCCCCTACCTACAACAGCGACTTTGACTGATAATCTGGCGACACGATAAGGGCTGTTATTCTTATCATCGGCCTTGGGCTTTTGGCCACATACACCGGCTATGTCCTTGGTCAATTCAAGTGGAAGCATCCCCAGATTTCCAATATGGCGGACGCCGGTGAGGTCCTGATGGGGTCTTTTGGTCGAGAGCTATTGTGTGCCGGGCAAACACTGTTTCTCATCTTTCTCATGGCAGGCCATCTTGTAACCTTCACGGTCGCAATGAACTCTATTAGCGACCATGCCACCTGTTCAATGGCCTTTGGTGTGGTTGGGCTTGTGGTCTCGTTCATTTGTTCTCTGCCGCGGACGATGAAGAATATCTCCTGGCTTTCCATAATATGTCAGTGCGATTAACACGGGCACTCTTCATCTTGCATTCGATGCTAACCAAACGCTGGCAGCCTTTATAAGTATCTTAGCCGGCGTGTTCGTTACGATGATCAGTGTGGGTATCACAAAACCTGGCACTGGTGAAGCAGCAACGACCAAAACCAACCTATACCATGGATTCTCAGCAGTATCTAACATTGTATTCTCTTACGGTGAGCACCGCCTTCAGAACTACTCTGAGTCAAGTACTAACGCTAACATGTTCTCAAGCCGGACATATCGGGTACTATAGTTTTATGGGAGAGTTAAAGAACCCCCGTGACTTCCCCAAGTCTCTCTATCTCCTTCAGAGTGCTGAGATTGGCATTTACCTTTTGGCATCTCTCGTGATCTACCGGTATGCCGGTGCAGACGTCGCCTCACCCGCGCTAGGGTCTGCCCCTTCAGTCGTCAGCAAAATAGCCTACGGGCTTGCGTTACCAGCTGTATGTATCTATTCTGCCAAGTCTAGATTTGCAAGAACAAACTAACACATCACCCAGATCCTAATTTCAGGCGTCGTTGCAGGCCACGTCGCCTCGAAGCTTATCTACATGCGCATATCGTCTGGCACAGACCGCATGCACAAGCGGGACTTCGCCGCCATCGGATCTTGGATTGGCGTCATTTTAACACTTTGGGTCCTTGCATGGATAATTGCCGAAGCTATTCCTGGATTCAACAGTATTCTGACTTTGATCAGTGCGTTATTTGCGAGCTGGTTCTCTTACGGTCTTCCCGGGTTCTGTTGGCTGCATATGAACGCCGGCGCATACTTTGCCTCGGGCAAAAAGGTCTTGCTCACCTTGATCAATGTATTGACAATTGGTATGGCGTTTTGTATATGTGGCCTGGGTGTTTATGTGGCAGGGAAGGATATTCATACCAACCATTCTGGGGCTAGCTTTTCTTGTGCGAATAACGCATAGGTGGTTTTCAATCGAATATTATTTTGAGTACTTCATGTTGTCGAGGATTTATTTTGAAAGTATACAAATCTCCGACTTTTCCGTAGGCTCATCTACAATTTCTGGAGTAGTTTTCGTAGCTGGCTGCCAGCGCGCCGAGAGGAATATAGAGATGATATCGCTGACATCTGTATCGTACGCTACCCACTCCCTGCCTACCCCTTGCGTTAGCCTCTTGGTACGTCCTCTTCCTTCCTTCCTCCGCCTGTGTTCAAATAAAGCTCCCCCTGCTCATACTACGTGGGTACTGCTCCGTACCTACTATGTCGGACCAACTTCTAGTACTATGTCCTGTACGGAGTACATCCATTGTCCTAATTTATCAATTAGGGTACCGGAGCTTCCTGCGGAGGCTACATTGGTCATCGCAATCCACATTCGCTGCAACTCCAGTGTAACATAGCGCAAGCTCATCGAATCTCGACTGACTGGACTTGCTTGAAAACAGCAAAGTTGGGTTGACTCTTGTGCCGCGCACCCGGTGGGCCTGATTTTCATTCTATATCTTGATCCAAGTGCTACGAGGCGTGTAATAGGAAGAAGTGCGGCACAGCAGTAAACTAACCACAGCCACTAAATTAAAGCTACATTTATACTAAATGTAAAAGTAATCAATCGGGTATTAACCAAAAAATACATACAACAGGAGGGATTCGCTGGTGGTCACCCACCCAACTACTAACCTCCCGGCGTGTGGCTTAAGTACGGCTGAGCGGACGGGAAGCCCTGTTCTCCACACCCTATGGTCGTATGTATCCTTAAACCGTTAATTAACGAACGTATGCTACACTACTTATTTCTGTTCCGAGAGGTCTAGATTTCATACTGCCAATATCTTCGCTAGGGTATAATGTAGTAGATATATGATGGGTGTACATGCACAAAAGAGCTGCCTAGGCAGAAAAGGTCTCCTTCCCCTGTTTCCAACCCTGGCGTTGGTATTTCTCCGAGAGCATTGGTGCCCGATGGGGCCAAAGTTTCATGATAATAGTCCTTCACGCGAACCTCACGCTGGGAGTATATTCCGGTGGTGGGTGATCATCCATAACCGTGGAATCTGACTGGTATGTGTCCTCATAGCCTAAGCCGTCAGAGCGATCATGGGGTGCGTACTGCAACATAAAGGGTATCTTGATTGTAGCACTGGCATTCTTTAGAGCTGTTCCAGGTGTATGGAAAGAAAGGCGAAGGTTAATGCTGTAAGTGCGCGAGATTAAACAAGAGTGGAAGGTCGGTGTCGGAATCCCGCGTGGTGGGAAGACGATAGGCAAAACAATAGACGCAGTGTAGTAGCTAGACAATGCTGGTTCATCCAGCCCTCGAGTTCGGTGCTCGCTAGCCACCTCGTGATGCTTCGCCCACTGGAGAAACCCCATCGAAAACGTCATTAGGGGAAAGGTTTCAGTTAACGCTCCCCGGTCCCATCCATTAGCGAGTCCGCGGTCGTCCCACGATGGGTAATCCTCCCATGGAGTAAGGCTGTAGAATGTGGAAACTTGAAGTTTGGCTGTTGCCTTTCTTAACTGTGGAGGTGCTCTGTCTATGAGAGGATTGAAGCGCAAAGTGAGACGCACGGCAGTATGCAAGCCAGTTTTTTCGAGGGGATGTTGCACCGAAAGTGGAGAGGAGGCTTCCGTTATTAGCTCCCCCAACCCAGGCTGCGTAAACCCCTGGCTAAGACTTTGTTTTATCCGTGTACGGATGTCTGGGATGGCAATTGGTAGACTCAAATGTGGTGCAGGTATAGCGGTGGGAAGAACCCGCACACTCTTAGCACAGTCCACAAGCCGACTGGGTCTTCTACTCCCAGGTATAAACGCCTTTGAAATAACCACGCGCACACGGTATGATATGCAGCACTTTCCTGAGGAAACATAATCCAGGGTTGGTTTTTTTTCACGTCCAAGTCTGGGATCGTCGAGCGTCGGGGGTAACTGAAGATGGGCTCGTTTGAAGTCAGAGCAGCTGATATTGTGATTGCATGATTGACAAGGTAGATATTGAGGAACGACAAAGGTGAAGGGAAGTTTGTAAGAGCATCCTGGCTGGAGTACTTTCGGCACTGCATCTATGCCTCGTGCAACAGGTTGTTTGAGTTGCAGAAATGTCTGCATAGCTTCAGAGTTGCTAAGGGTACAGGTCGCTCGCCCGATGGATACCTTGGCGGTGCCTTCGCAATAAGATCAGAATCTTGTGCCAAACAAAGAACGTATGGTTCGGGGAAGCAATCAATAGGCCATTACCATACCTTCAAAAGTTATGCTGATATTCTCGAGTGGGGTCTCAGAGTCCACAGTAATGATTACCGTTCCTTGGATCCGGTCAAATGTGGTATAGGTAATTTCCAGGCCATGCTGATGGTTATCAATCTCGATGGAGACTGTTGGGGATGGCCTGCTCATGGATTTGAGCAGGTCGAGGGCGCGGTGTAGTCTTGATTGCAGTGCCATCGTATATGTTTTGTGTCGAAGGTGTGCTTAATGCAGAGTGGACGCAGTAGAACTCAAGGCAGGGATTCACAGCTCCTTTCTTTCACCCATGCCCAGGCCTTCGCAATAACATACATCTGCTGTGTACAATACCCTGATAGACCGAAGGATGGCATTTATGCTACCTAGACAATGTTGGTTTGCCTTTGCAATGGTAGCTCTGACCATCTGTTGTATGTCTCGATAGAAGGCTATAAAAACAGGAGGTCTCGAGCAGATGAAGACCATGAAGAACTACGAGAGGCCATGCACGGTGACAATCATTCTTTTGTTTTATTTTTCTACTTTCCCTAAAGTCCCCTTTTCTCTCACTCTCGCTTTCTGTTTTCTAATGTAAATGTAGTTCGGAGACAAAACGGAGCGGCAATCGGAGCAAGGCCCGAGGCTAACCGAGAGGTCATCTCGAGTGTGATCCAAGCTTGTTTCAATGCCCTACTTACCGTTAAGTCTGTTTAAATTATGCGTTGAAAAAAATAATCGAATTCCCCACAGACCCTTTGAATTAACTTTTTCGCCATTCAGGGTCATCCATACCGAGCGATGTTCGGCATACCGCTTCGCCCACCAATGGGACGGACGGCATATCTCTTGACTATCCCGGGCACAAAATCTACTCCCCTATCCACCTCTTCGCCACCTATTCGTATTCTCTCTACCCGCGGGCACTGTAATAAAAAGCGAGCAATCCATAGTATAACACTTGCACACGGCTCGCCCCCCGGGAACAAGATCCAGAAGACCCGCTCCGGAAGAATCTGATGACGTCCATAGTAAGCAATCTCAAGTGACATGTATGGTAGGCCACTCAGTTATTCATCGTCCTATCGCTATATTTACGTGAGTAGAACGGAAATTTTCAACATCCGTGTAGAGTTAACCGCACGTCCTCGGTGCTCACACCGCTTGGGCATGGTCATTGTATTTCAGTTATAACAGTTTATTCGGCCTTGTATTCAACGTGTTCGGAATCCTTGTCCATTTTACAGAATATACACCGCACATAACAAACCCACGCATTGTTATCGTGGCATTTTACTCCCCAGAATACATAAGAATATCTTCAATCGAAGGGTCGTCAAGAGAAAACTCCGATAAAGGCAGTCTCTATTCGAGTTTTTTCCAGGTTAGCGCCAGAACACTAGCATCCGGAGTGCTACTCACAGCATTGAGAAAGAAATCAGACCCATCATCAACATGGTCGTTAATATCCGCCTCAGTTGTATCTTTTCTCGGTTTGGCGGCCGTCATAGTGCGCTTTATCTCAGCGACTTGATCGAGGATGTGGCTGACTTCGTCTGCCTTTCCAGCCAGCTTGGCACCTTCAAACATATCCCTTGCTTGTGCGAGTATACGCATCACCCCTTCGAGATCGATGCAGTCATATGCAACACAGGTAGCACGAGATAGGAAGTTGATTGCCAGGCCTAGAGCGGAGCCGGAGTAGTCCTGTTCAATTTAAGTATGGGATATTTAGAATGTAGTATGTAGCCTAGGAACTACGTACGATCGAATAGTTCAGGTTGGCCTGGTAGTCAATTGAACGAAGAGCGCATTTGAGCAACGCTTTCCCAGCATCAACAGCCGCCCGTATGAATTGAACTCGAAGCGTGTCGTTTCGAGCACTATCTGGTTTAAGACCGTGGAGGACGAGCCCATTCAGGTGCCTGTACTGTTGCTCAGTATATAATCATTCCGCAATCACAACTTATGTTGCTCACTTACATCCGCGCAAAGTTGTAGGGAATCTCCATTCGATTGCGGTCCTGGGGCTTGGAAAATGTCTGGTAAATGGGATCCATCTCTTCATCATTTCGTCGAAACCATGCCTCCAGCTGTTTGTCATAGAGTTGGAGCTGCCTGCAGACATCCGATGCAATTGGCTGCTGCTGGATATTGTCTGAGATTATCAGGTCTTTTTTTGCCTGATCTGATACAATCAAATAGATGATGAGTTCATAATGTTAGCCAAGTCCAGATTAAAATGGATATTACATACTGAGGATGCCGTAGATCTCCAAATATGCCCCTATACGATAGTCCACGTTACGCCGATACGGCATCGACATCAAATGGCTTCCTAATCTCGTGTAGCGATCGCTCTCACTGACAAAGTACGTTTTGCTGGTATTGTGCCTGGAGTCCGAGCTGTCAGCTTCGCTACAGGTAAAACGAAGAAAAGAATCGAAAGGAGTACACAAGGTCAACACAGCAGAAGGACAGCCATGTCCTTGCTCTGTCAATAGAGTCTTCATCATGATCACTAGTCTTGTCTGCAAGACTCAAAGCCGTCTCGGGAAGTTGCATCTGGTAGCCAATTGATAGCACTAGTCCCAACAACCGGTAATTCTTGTGCCACACTGCCATTAACAATATACCCTTTAGTGTCTCGAGAGAAGGGACAGGTCCAAGCAATGTTTGCTGGATTAACGAGTAGGTTTCATTTAGGCATTGACGATACAGCCGAGGCGCAGATGCACGGGCACCGATCGTACACATGGCCGCCAAGAGGAGCGGATATCTCCGGGTGTCCTCGAATGAAGCCATTGTGTTATCGAAAAAGGCAATAATTTCACTGCAGTTGGCCCCGTAGCTATAGAATATCGCCGTCAGCCAATGATAAGATTGTGGTATACACGGGTATGAGCACATACAAGTCGAAGAGCATTCGACAATCCTCCAACGTCAAAACTCCTTTGTCGATGAGATCCTTTTTTTCATACTCTGGTTCGAATAGTCCGGGAGTTGATTCGGCTCGCATATCGGGACGGATGGCCTGATCCTCGCCCGAACGTGCAGTGAATCCAACTAACGTTCCAGTCACATCTTGCAAGCCAACATGACTAGATAACTGCTGCAGAGCCCCTCGGAATGATTGGAACGAGGAGCTTACCGCATCCTCCAGCTCTCTAATGCGCTCTTCCAGCGCTGCTGTACGATCATATTGCTGTGTGCTATTCGGAGTGTAAGCGTTCCGTAAAGTAGCCAGATTTGGGTACTAACCTGCTGGATGTGGCTTCTATCACTCCAGTGGCAGCTCGGGGACTCGGCTTAGAAGGGGCAAATTTACAATCCGAGCGACTGGATTTGCATCTACCTTCGTTTAGAGATCAACCTAGCCCAGGCTCATTGTCCACGCAGGTTTACCTTATACAAGACCCATCATTGAAACCGGTACACCGAACTCTGCGTGGTTGTGAGAAAGCTACCAAATGGCTCCTGTATATGGGATCCTCACTTCAGCTTCCTGCAGCGCGTACAAGCGACTAATGACCTGAGATTTACGGTGAGTATGGGGATCATTAAGATACCGAAGCACAGGCATACCGTGGGGGTATCGATGCTGAGGACATGGTTTCAAGAGGGGATAGCCTCGCCGCCGTTCGCTTGGGGATAAAGATCAAAGGCCGACGTCTTTGGGGGCTCATGAAACCGTGACCTTGTCCATCCAGGAGGTGGAGTGTCACTTGTAAGATCTTGGCTGAATAACTGCGGAGATCAATTTGTTTATCGCTCTCCCGTGCTTGGCATTTCAATCTGCCCGCTTGACTTCACCAAACTCCCATACATTAGTACATAGATGGACAGGTGGACACTGGCTATAGGTAGTAATGGGTGGTTATTAATAATTATGCATGGTTTAAGAAAATAAAGTCCACTCCTTGAGTTATATAATAGTTACTATATTTGTTTTCGCGATTAACTATCGGGTCAAACGGGGGGGACGACGCCCAGAAGGTATCGCGTTCTGGGGAGCGGATTTCATTGTTGAGATTGAAACTACAAAGCACCGAAACGAATGGGCCAACACATATGAAACCCTCCAAAGACCCATTGACTCGCAAAGACGTGACCGAACCCTGAAAACACCATAACTCAGGCACCCTCCATCCATGATTGACCCATTAAGTCCGTACCGCGCTTCTGGACGTATCACCAATGGGATTGCCCAGGAGCCACTGTGCAAAGGTTTTGAACCCAGCTGCATTCAAGAACGTAAAATCATAGGGGGTAGTGTGGCGCATTAACAGCTCCTGGCCATCAAAGTATGCCTCAATGACACGTGGGTGCTGTCGATTGAGTGAAAAGAGTAGAACCTGACATCATATCATAATCAGCTTTGTGTTAAAGTATGCCCAGAAGAAAGGCAGGGTTACCGGCGCAACCATATCATTGACAACCCCCCTCTGCTTCAGTTGGCCCAACATGATCCGGATGACGGTCAATATTTCCCCGCGAAGTAGATGACCATCATCGACATCAGTGTCGTGGTGCATGACGCATTTAATATGCGGCTTGGTGAACTTAGCAAGATGAAATATCAACAGTGTGCCAAATTCAGGCTCATACGAGCTGTATAGATTCCCAAAATTGTAATCGCCGATCCTGGAGACGCGATGAGTAAAGGAATCTTTGAAGAAAGGGTAGTACCGGGGGCTTACTGATGGCTTGACCACGTTTGTCGGATCTCTGGGAACTTGAGCATCAACCTGCGAACGTATGACTCAAGATAAATGTCGATTTGTCGCGCGTAATCTGTGGACAGAGTTAGTGTGCTAGTGACGTATTCTCTGTCGACATATTCTTGTGTCGGCTCTGGCATGTCTTGGGGGGTAAAAGAGGTGAAAAACTTTGGTGCGAGCGAGTCATCGGCGTCAAGGCTCAGACGTTGGGCTCGAATTCTGCACTGTTTCAGGATGTTTTGGTCCAAGGTATGGGTGCCCGTCTCTGCGAGGCCTTTGATGTCCCTTTCCATGAGGGTGGGTGCTTTACGGAGGTTGTACCGATCGCGAGGCTCAACGACGGGCTCCATGACCACGATTTATGTATGAATTGACAATCAGAAGGAAGAAAAGAAATACCGTAACAATGACCTTCCACTCAGGAAGAGATCAGGAGGAGACCTGCCGTCTTAAATGTTCGCAGCCAGCCCGAGCATACAGCATGGAGGGGTTGGCTACAGGTCGTTTTCGTGAGGGAACTTCGGAAATCTGCTGCAGTTGCCCCCGCGACCCGACATTATCAACTGGAAGTTTTGAAGACAGACCAGGATCATTTTGACAACGGAATTGTTTTCACTCCTAAAGTTCACATGACTCGTGCAAGAACGCAAGATATGGCTTTGGAATAGGCCGATACAAATAGGATTAAATGCCTGTTGAGCTACCACATACTTGCAATACGAAACCTGGAATGGCAAAGGTAAGCATCAAAAGACATCATCGCTTGACATGATAAATAATGAAAGCAGCAAATACTATGCAGAGGTACTAATTCCTAAACAACATAGCGGAAGGAAGAGTTCTCCATCTACATCAGATCTGTGTTAGCAATTGCTAATGGTTCATATAGAAACAGTCTTACATCGGTCAGATCAGTCAAGCCGGAGATACCATCAAGGTCGACTTCTATCGAGGACTGTGCTGCGTCTCGCTACATATTGTATCAGAAGTTAGCCACCCGCCGTGGACCTGATGGTTGGTCAGCTTACCCTTTTGTTCTTTAGCACGTACAACCTATGCAGTAGCATAAGAAGAACGAAATCCAGGGCCAGGCAAATAATCATGGCAATGAACCCGGACCGATAATGTGGTTCCTCTCTTTCAAAGAATAGCTGGGGCCCGATCAGATTGCCAATGCAGTACCTATACCATATTAGAAAACACGATAGTGATGGGGTTGTCCATGACCAATCATACGCAATGAAAAGAGCGGCGGTGACGACAGTCTTCTTCGTTCGTCCGGCGATGTTTGCTTGGATCAGGCCTAAGGAAAGGACATAGGTTGCACTAAACCCAATGGCAAGATAGTATCCGCTGGGTTGCCAGTCAGCAGTAACCCTTTGTGAGGGAATCCCGAAGATCTCGTGGGTAAACGCACAGAAGGCGACCAATCTTATTTTCCTCTGGAAGAGCGTACATAAGGCTCATTCCCAGGATAGCGACGACAAGACCACCGCACATAAGGATGATTCTGCAGTTTTTAATCGTTCCTGCAAGGAAGCCGGTAATGAGAAGGGCAAGAACCTGTGCTCCTCCGAAAGGCATTCCCAGGAGTGTAGTTCCAAGCTTTGAGTAACCGAACCCCTCGATAATGAGCGGTCCGAATGCACTGAGGCCTCCCTGTATAGATAGTTAGCTGCGTCTGGACAGCATGTCAATTGAAGATCCTTCGCATACATTAGGAATGTTGTTTGCAATGACAAAAAGTATCAAGATCCACACTTGAGGATCTATAAAAGCCTCGCGTGCTTGATAGAACTTGAACTCCTTATTGTCCAGACCGGTCTTGTTCTCTGCTACTCGCTTGATGGCAACATCCTTCTCTGCTGGAGATAACCACTTCGCTGCGGTAGGGCTTGGAGCAGCAAAGAGGAAGAAGGGCACGGCCCAGACAACTGTGACAGAGCCGAAAATCAAGAAGGGGAACTATATGTTTTGGAAGATCAGGTTTAGCGATCTGATATAAATGCAGAGGGCCTCTTGGCCTACCCTGTAAACCGGTATATCGCTCTTGATGTGCCCAATCCCGTACTGTAGGGTCATCAGTCATCTATTCCTTTTATATTTGTCTGGGAATACGGACAGCCACAATGCCCCCAACCACTTGAGCAATCCCGTTCATTGAGAACCAAATGCCGGTCCGAAGAGGTTGCTCGTTTCTATCACGATCAGTATCTACATATATCCAATCCAGGATGGACCACACCTTTTGTAGAACATTGATGTTAACTGTACAAAGCAGGGACTAACCCCACTTTCCAAGACACCTAGAAAGAAACGAACAGGCATCAAACTGGAGAAATTATCTGCAGCTGCCATGCAAAGAAGAATGGCCCCCCAAAGAAACCTAGCATCCGTCAGCGATGTCATGAATGATATTCAAATGTATCCAAGTGGCAATAACTCACATCAAAACCCCACAGGACCTTGTGATATGCATCTTTTGAAAGAGGACATTTATGGGAAATTCACCCACAAGATAACCCAAGTAGAATATTGTCGTTAGCCCTGTAGACTATTATTAGCCCGTCTTATCAAAAAGACAATGCTTAAGGAACATGAATACATGAATACTGGTCGCCCACTAGATGGGCCTCCTCTTTCATCCCCCACAGGGCAGCATATGAAATACATGTCTTATCCACGAATTGGATGAGGTACGTGCCCATAAGCTAAGTGAAATAACATCAGCACGGTCGCACCTGGCAGACATGATCCAATGATTACCCAGGGAAGAAGAAACCAGTCAATCTTGCGCAGCACAGTTCGGTTCTCTGCTTCAGTGTACGGGGCATCATCCGTTGTCCTATGCACCGTGCCCAGTGAAATGTCCGGCTGCTGTGGAGCAAGGTCGCATGCTTTAGTGTCAAGCGTGCCTGACTTCTCGGTGCCGATGTGCAACATCGTATCTCGCGTCGTATATTTCCGAACGAGGACCTTGGAAAGATTTGGTAGATTGATATAATATACAGTATTTATATCCCAGCAGTACCATCTGCCCGGGAGATAAGTCTATTCCCAAGGGGAGTTCCATGTTATATACACAACGACTACATTACGACTTGGCCAAGACGACGATAAACGAAAGGATATCATCTGCCCCCGCCACTGGTCAAGACAACCGTACGGTTAGACTGACAGGTTCTTGGCTGAAGTTAAAGAGACCAGAATGAGGAGATGGGGGTTATGATTATCTGCGTCGGCCGGGCCGATCTATACTGTCGGTCGGCCCGCCCGATCCGATCCGTCACTGGCTATCAAAGGGTGAATGATGCGTTCGAATAAGCATATAAAGAGCGATAAATATATCGATCTTTCCTTAGCACGGATCTTTGCTATTCCCGTGAACACCATATCATTCATTGCAATCATGGCAACCAATTCTATCAACCAACACTGTAGCGAGGACACTGGCATTCCGAAGCATGTTATCCAACTGGTCTCGGAGGCTATCGACTCGGCCTCGTCAGAGTTGCGTCGGCTAAATTTGGAGGTAAATTTCGTCAATCTCTCATATATTGTAAGCACCTATGGAATAACGGTCACAGATCTGGAATAATCCCGAGGTGCGGTTCAAAGAAGAGAAAGCCTGTCGGTTGCTAGCCAAATGGTTTGAGAGCCAAGGCTGGACTGTACAAACTGGAGTATACGGTATCTCCACGGCGTTTGAGGCACGCTTTTCCGTCACAGCCGGGGAAAGATCGGTCTGCTACAATGCCGAATACGGTGAGTCTGTCAATAGCTCATACACTCGTTCTCTGCTAACGAGGGAGCGTATTCGTAGATGCCCTTCCTCAACTTGGCCATGCCTGCGGTCACAACCTCATTGCCACATCAACGCTGGCATCAGCGGTCGGGGCTTCTACCGCCATGAAGGCATTGAAGATACCAGGAACATTGATCGTGATGGGTACGCCCGCTGAAGAGACCGGCGGAGGTAAATACATCATGGCAAACCATGGCGCGTGGAAGGACTGTAGCGTCGTCCTGATGACACATGCAATGCCGGACTTCTCGACTGCGAGGACTGTGACAAAGGCGTCATGGAAATTCAGAGCCAAGTTTTACGGAAAGGCGGCACACGCGGCAGCTGCGCCGTGGAATGGAAATAATGCCTGCGATGCCATTGTGATGGCATATAACGGTCTAGGGCTACTTCGTCAACAAATCCAGAAGACGGAAAGCATCCAATCAGTCATCCTTGAAGCTGGAAGGGCACCCAATATCATCCCTGACTACGCTGAAGGCAGCTTTTCTCTGCGTGCGTTTGACTCGAAGGCGTTGGAGCGTCTCCGAAGCCGCGTCATACCCATTTTCGATGGAGCTGCAGCGGCGACAGGCTGTACTGTTGAATTATTTTGGTGCGTCGATATGCATATTATACAGGCTATGTAATGCCTATATACTAATATATGCACTCAGGGATGCACTGTATGAAGACGTCGTGACCAACATGGTTCTAGCGAACCGCTATACCCACTACATGATCAATGATCTAGGCCTCACACCGGCAGATATTCTTCCTCCCTCAGACCTATCAGCCAAAGTGGACCAGAATGGTAGCTCGTATGTTGCAAGGCGGAACACAACTCCGAACTCGTTGCAAAAGGGGCTAACGTTGCAAATCTCTAGCGATTTCGGAAATTGTTCTTATATTCAGCCCGGTATCCAGACATTGTTCAGCATCAACGCGACGGATATGCCTCATACTCCGTCCTTCCAGAAAGCGGCAGGCACAGACTTCGCACATACAGAGTCACTGAGAGCTGGAAAGGCCAATGCTTTGGTAGGACTTGAGGTCCTGCTTGACGAGGGGTTCTACAAGGAAGTAAAAAGTGATTGGATAAGTGATATGAGGGAGCGAGGTCGTCTTCCCGAGTAAGAACGTTTGAAACTTCAATTTGCGGTCATCTCTCTCTTCAGATCTTCAAGGTATCGGTCTGATGTCCAGTTAGCCATACTTGAATTATACCTAGGACTATAATACATACTCCCAGTCATCCATCGCGTGCTCATGCATTGGAGCACTCTTTCTAAAGCACATACTGCTCTCCTAAAATCGAACTTCGGGCTACCTCTTAGTACACCCAGCAATATCCGAGCTGCCTTGTAGATAGAATGCACTACAAATACGGGCAACGCCTCTAAGTCAATCGGTGTGATTTGTGCCGCGAAGCTCTCGGATGCATTAACAAGTTCCTCAATTATGTCTTGCATAAGTCTGTACGACCCAGCGGTACAGGACGCCAAGCCTGGGGCCTTAAAGCTGCAGCCAAACTCTAGGATAGTCATCAAGGCGCTGGATTAACTCCATGTTAGTCTCCCCCGGATGCTGTAGGCGATGGGGTAGGCGATGGGGTTCGACAGTACCTGCGGGATATGGCAACTGGGCTGTAGCACAGACTATGTGGGATGGTGTATTCATCTTGTACAGTCCCTCTGAATGAGCTGAGTGTCTTTAAAATCTGTATAGCTTCATCATTGAAGAATTCCATGTGCTGAACTGGGTCGTGGACATGCGTGAGCACTTGTTCGAGTATGCGTGAAGCTTGAGCTAGTTTATTGAAATGGTACAGAGGTTTCGATGGTGTTAAAGCCAGGTCGAACGAGTCAGAGTCCTATCACAACGTTAGAAATCCGAATTGCACTTCCCAGTCGCAGTACTTGCGTCGTTCCCGCCGACGGCTCCCGACAGTAGAGGTTTCGGGATAATAGTTCCTTTATTACTCTCTAAGGAGACATATCTAATCACAGTTTCATGATCCAATCGTTAGCGTTCATTCAAAGGAATAGTAAAGCATGTGGAAGAGAGCGGGCTTCGGCAGGCCACAATGGAGGTACAGATCTGTGAGTAGTGCTTAACATGAGAACGGAGATGGGGCGGGGCCAACCTGTCTGTTATGACAATACCACGCCATGTAAATCGAGCCTCGTCCACTCTCTCTGAGGATTTGAACGTTTTTTCTAGCTGGGATTTCGATGCTTCATTCACCCCGAGGGCCACTGCTGCCCGAACATTTGCACCCATGGAAATATATGCTGCAGGGTACAAGCCGTGGCCCACTTCGAATATAGTGAGTAGTAGCCTGCACTGCAGCAGCTCCAATGAATTGATGTCAATCGCCTCTAATGATGCAATGTAGCCCTTCACTAGTATGTATAGGGAGCGCGTGCGGGGTGATATCTCATCATTGACTGGGCTCGCACCCAAAAGGGTCATGCAGAGCGTGAGCAAGCTGAGATCCGGACTCATATGAGTAAGGATGTGAGACAGACGGTCGTAAAATGGCGCTTCAGCTAGTATGGGAAACCATGGATGGATTGTCCGGAAGTATACCGCGGCTACCGATCGAATCCTACTTTCATCCCCAATGATGGTCAAGACTTGCGTTCTGATAGTATGAGATATGTTGATCGACGTAAGCTGAGCTATATCAGGCACTGGTAGCGAAATTGAGGATACATCCTCGGGAGAGTCTCCGGTTCCAACTATTCCATTTGGTTCCGTATAGCAGCAGACACGGTTGAGTCTTATTGGTGTTCAATTTAGTACAGATAGTAGTATATGTAAGCGGAACGGGCCATTTCCGCGAGGTGGGCTTACCTTTTACACAAAGAGCACACTGGAAGTAGCTTGTCACATTTACGCTTCTGCGTCCTGCAGCGTAGACAGACGCGATTCGCATGGCTGCTCATCGCGTATCGTGACGGTGCGGATGCAGGTGCGGATGAGTAGGGGCTCCGTCTCGGTATGGATTTAAGTACCCACTAGATTCTTGGTCATCAGCTCATAAAGGTCTCAGATGACCTACATTGTCGCCCCACTTGATGACTGCTAAGTACTATACTCCATTGTACTCCGTACGCGGTTATAAAATCAAAGTGGGTTACTAATTGCTCTCCGTTTGAGATCTATTGCACTAGTCCCATTCAAGTTTAGCGGTCCGCACCTGCATCCGCACCCATTTCATACTACTACTAGTACTAGTAGTATCGGAATCCTAGGGTTGAGAGAATTATGTACAGGGTCCTTTCTCTACGCACGGTAGAATCTTCGAGCGATGTATAGCGTAAGCAGTAGTAATACTAATAATCAGGTAGTGGCAGCTAGGAAATGGCATTATATAAAGTCTGTCGCCCACCACACTCTGCACTTCCCAAGAATCACATCTAACACCATCCCGAGTGCACTGCATAACCTCATCATCTCCCAATCAAGCTCTTGATATTTTAGTCAGATCTTCCAACCATGTCTGCGATTCGAAGCGTTGCAATTGCCGGTGTAAGTTCCCACCCCTTCGAACCAGTATCACACCTAAGTTCTAACAAGCAAAGGCCTCCGGTGACCTCGGCACCCCAGTCCTAAACGCGCTCATCGAATCCAACAAGTTCAACATCACCGTTCTGACCAGACACTCCTCCAAAGCACGATTCCCCGATACTGTCCGGGTGATCCCCGTCGACTACAACTCCATCCCGGAGCTCACCGCCGCTCTGAACGGCCAAGACGCCGTCATCTCCACCTAACAACCGCCGCCATGGACGTCCAGCACGTCCTAATTGACGCTTCGATCGCCGCGGGCGTTAAAAGATTCATCCCCTCCGAATTCAGCGCCGATGTGGGCAATCCCAAGGCTCCACATTGCCCATCTACCAGTCCAAGATCGCCGTCCACAAGGCTCTCCAAGCGAAAGCGGCAGAGAACCCTGCGTTCACGTACACTTTGGTCCGCCATGGACCCTTCCTTGACTGGGGCCTTAGGGCCGGGTTCTTTGTTGATTTCAGGACTGACATACCTCCCTTCTATGATGGTGGTGACCGGCCATTTAGTACAACTACTCTAGCCACGATCGCGAAGGCGGTGGTCGGAGTCCTGACGCATTTCGACGAGACGAAGAATCGACCCGTCTATGTGCATGATCTAGTCACCACTCAGCGCCAGGTCTATACTATCATCCAGAAACTAGCTCCCGAGCGGAAGTGGAATCCAGTGGACGTTAGTACGGCCGAGCTGGAGGCTAAGGCGCGGGAGGAGTGGGCGAAGGGGAACACGGATTTACCGTCTATTGTCGGTCTTTTGTGTCGGGCAGTGTTTGCGGAGGGATATGGTGGGGAGTTTAAGAAGGTCGATAATGAGCTTCTTGGGCTGGGGTTCAAGACGGAGGCTGATCTTGAGGAGGTGGTGAAGGCGGTTTTGGGTGATTCGCTGTGATGGAAGCATAGAGTAATCTAATTTCCTCTGGTTAGGGGTAGTGGGTTGGGGTCTGCTTCGTAGTGAGTTTGGTGGCTGAGATTTGCAATTTGACCAAGCTTTAATGGAACAGATAAGGCTTTGAATCCAGAGGCTGGCTTTGTATGAGTGTAGCTCCCTAGTAAGCTATCTGAGCGCAGTCATGGTAAACCTAGGGCTCTTCTATGCGTTAAACATGCGACAGATCATTTTCTTTTTAGATATCATTTCAATATCAACGTCTTTCATTAATGAATATACAATATAGAAATAACCCAGCTATATCTTATCATCATCGTGATCGCTCTAGGCGTAGCTATAAGCAAACAATGTTCTATAACATCTAATCGTTCACTGGAGTCCGAACGTTCATCATCACTTTTAATTCCATCTCACTTCAGGCATGGAGACTTATATCGAAAAGGTATGGGGAGTCTTGAGAGCAATAGGAGCATCCTCACGCAAAGTCTTGCCGATCAGGTGATCAAAAGAGGGAGAGTGGGCGACACGAGGGGTGAAGTCCTCGATATCCCAGAGATATCCGAGAGTCTTGAGGACGGAGGTAGCACTGTAAGGAGCGGGCTTGCCTGTGACGGGGTCCGTTCCGTACTGTTCAATATATCCCTTCTTACTGTAAGGGGAGATAACCCAGGTCGGCATGCGGCCGCCCAGACGGTCGAAGTGAAGAGTGTACCTCTGGCCGTTCTTTGCAGTCTCCGTGTAGGTCAGGTTATCCGGGCGGACGGCGAGCGGGGGAGCGACGTGGTCGTAGAAGCCACCAGTCTCGTCGTAGGTAATGAAGAGCAGGGTCTTGTCCCATTGGGGGCCCTGGCGGATGGCGTCGTAGATCTGCTTGACGAAGACCTCACCGTAGGAGACGTTGCCGGTGGGGTGCATGGAGTTCGTGTTGGTGCCGCAGCAGGAGGGGTTAATGTAAGAGAATTTGGGCAGGACACCCAAGTAGGCGTCTTGGAAGAAGTTTTCGACAGGCACCACGTTGGACCGGGAGGTCTGGTTGACGTAGGTGAAGAAGAGGGAATCCGGCTCGAATTCTCCGTTGGTGCCATCGTAGTTGAGCCAGGACACGCCCTTCTCGTTAGCGGCCTCAAAGATGGACTTAGAAGCGATGCCATAGTTCAGGAAGTCATCATCATTCTTGCCATGTCCAGCAGAGGTTCCTGCCAGAGCGCACAGGCGGTTCGGGTTGGTGGGCTTTTGAATGGGTTAGTGAAATTCAAAAAATTATATAAATTCATCATACTTACTCCTGGAACACACGAGAACCAGCTGTTGAAAGTCGTGAACTCATCCACAAGGTCTACAAGCGTCGGAACCTCCTCCTCCGTGTAGTATCCCATTACTTGGCGTGTCGCCTCTTCTGGGGCCAGCTTGGGGTAGTCGTTGAGCTGTGCGTTGAGGAAGCCGGACTGGTCGGCGACGACCTTGCCACTAGCAATTGCACCATTGTTTGGGGTGTAAGTCCCGTAGAACTCCAAGTTATTACCCGTCACGGAGTGGTCGGGGTCATTGAACACGGAATCGTAGTCCTTGGCATGAGTACAGTACTTTCCAGAGGATGGGTCGCTCGCATTCTTGTAGTTGCAGAAAGGTCCGTTGTTGATCGGGTTATCGAGTCCTTGGCGGCGCACGCCTCCTAGGATGTTGTCGAAGGATCTGAGCCAGATGTTAGTGCTTGTCTTCACATGCAACTGGCTGGAAATGAGGAGGGAATTGTTCGTTCAACATATGACCATCACAAGGGCACACAAACCTGTTCTCGAGAATAAGCCAGACAATGTTCTCGACCTTGTCCTTCAGGTTCTCAATAGATTCCTTAGAACCAGGCTTGTATCCGAAAGGAGCCTCTCGCACGCTCGTATACTCGGACGTGACAGGACTAGCAAGACCCAGAGAGGCCAAGAGGCCGAGACCAGTAAGCAGGGCGGCGGACTTCATGATTGCTCTCCGATTTCTCCGATTGAGGTCGTGTGCTTGAACAAATGCTACTTGCTAAGGAATTTTAGCCCGGCCAGGGCGAGGCTTATATATCCCACCGGAGGAGCTATATTTTTATCCCATTCGGATGCCACGTGCGCTGTGCGTCGGGTTGAAGCGCATATCTGTCGAGGCACGAGTGACTTCGGCTTCATACCGACCAAGGGCAGCCTATCACCATCCATCTTTACAAAGCGTCATTTGTGGAAGCCACCGGAGACGGGATGACAGCCCTATCGACAAAGAAAACGATATGAAGTGGAGGCCACATGGGTGGGGTTTTCACTTGACAGCCTTGGTCACGAATAGAGCGTGATGCGGGATGGGAATGGGATTGGACAAGCAATGGCTAAGCTACTAGAGTGGAGAGAAGCACTAAACTAAGACATGGGGCAGCCTACGCTAAGGCGAGGAACGTGAGCTTAGCATCCCAGTTCAATCCCTTATTATCGGTCCCCAAGGGGTCATTATCCTGCAAGGGATTGCCTTAACGCGCACCTGGGAAGATTGAGAACTCTCCGGCGACAGACAACTCTTCTCAAGTTAGATAGTTTGCTCTGTGAACAAAGTAAGGTACGTTGAGGAAAAGGGGGGCAAAAGTAAAGCAAAATAAAATAACATAAACTGGCAAAAAGGTACGATGCCCTGCACTTACGGATGATTGCCGCTGGCTCAAAAGCCTGCACATCTCGTGCATGCAGAGCGGCATACGACTCGTTATCAGGATATGCATTGTCCAGGAACCACGACCGTCCGTCTGCCAGTGAGGTTCAAGAACGACAACACGGGCCGTGGGAAGGCGATCGGGTGTCTTTGGGACTATCCACGCGAGAGATTTCGTGCTTCTCCACCCGCCCCACAGCGTCTCGAATACCGAGAGACATAAAGAAAGACATCAAGGATACACCTCTGTATCCATCCGGATCTGTCGGTCTCTGAATGTCCCCCGTCCAATAGCCAGAGTCATGAGTGAACTTCAATTTTGCCAGTGGAGATAGATGAAGCAATCCGACTCCACTATCTGCTGATATTTGAGGTGGATGGGATGGAAGAATTTCTCGCTTCGCGATTCTAGCTATAACAGCAGGACACGGGTGTGGACTGGCTTTTCTGATTCGTCCGATACATAGTGCTCCCACTGTACCTGAGTTTGCGCAATCTTGAGGTGCAGTAAGGGACAGGGGAAGTATATGTTTGTTGCTTAGACGGAAACCCGGTTGACCCGCCATGGTAAGGAAAGAAAACATTGAGGCTCCGAAGGTCACGGGTCTACAGGGCAAGTATTCGATGCTTTCTAATCTTTACCTACTAACCTCTCGGCTGCCATTCTCCCTGCAACTGCATTTTCCTTGCTCCGAAATCGACTACAACACATATCTGATTCGTGAACTTTGATCCCGTCACTCGACAAATGCGTATGCCCAAATACATAAGATAGGTCAGACTGAAGAAGAGACCAGGATTCCTGCAGGCCCCTGAAGATCTTCTGCAAGTATGAGATAGGTCACATCAATTACTTCGGGAACTGTTTCTACCGGATCATCGGTGATCGCTAAAGTCATCATGAGTCTATTATCATCGGCTATATACAATCCCCGTCCTCATATGCGTTAATACATGAAAGATTTTCCAATTATGACACCACGATGCCCAGCAGGACATCGGGTGTGAAGTACTATACAAGCCCAGCATTTCAATTAACGGCGGCTTACGCAGCACATAATACCCGACTTGGCCAAGAAATACATGGACCCAATGAATCGGAAGAATGACAGTCCAGCCGTGGCCCACAGGATGACTCGGAAATACCACGAGGTTCTCGTGGTGGAGGTGTTCTGTACGACTCGTTAGTATCAGTAGGGGTGCGATCGATGGAAAGGCATACCGTCAAACACAGAGAATTGACACCGGTGGCCGTAATCAACAGAGCCACAATCAGGTTACTAAACACCCAGAGCAGCACAAGCATCGTACGGAAGTTCTTGTATGAATCGTCCAGACTGGTGGATTCCTCTTCTTCTGGTTCCACCCACGGCGTCAGGGCACGCTTGACTGTCGCCTCGAATTGGCTGTCAATATCCGCTTGCGGCTTATCCACTTCCTCAATGAACTGCTGCTTGCTGCCGTCTTCCTTCTTCGTCTGCGCCGATGGCAAGGCTTCGGCCTTATCGGACCCTTTGGTACCCCAGGAGACATCATGCCAGTTGCAGAAGGCATACACCATCAGAATGTTGATCGAGGTCGTCATACCGAAGAAGTAGGCCCACGAACTGGTGAGAATGTGCCATGGGTCACCGTAGAGCAGACTAGCAATGACATAGATGCCGTAGGTCGAAACTAAGGCGATCAGGACAATACCACCGCTATCGGAAGCGAAGAACGACGAGAAGAACCCGCTCGCGCCGTGGTCAAAATCAAAGTCCATCATGCCACCCGTGAAAGCATTAGCGACCAGGTAGAACGACAGGACCAAAATATATATCTGAACGATGGAGAAGTAAAGGAAAGAGAGGGTGTAAGGCAGTCGTGTTCTAGTCAGGAAGAGGTTAGCAGGCTTCCCACGACTTATCACAATCGGCAGCAAGACTTACCCTTTCGGTCGGTTTCCCAACGCCAGGATGAACTGCAGCATCAAACAGAAGATATAGCCGTATTTGAGGAAGGTGTTGATGATGGGGGAAGCATCATTGCCGAACGGCCATCCCTTGTTCTGGTTAGCGGCAGCAGGCGTACCGACGAGATCCATAATCACCGAACTGGTGAGCCAGTAGGATGCTGAACGACCATCAAAGTCAGCGGACGAGATTGTTCGTGCAGGGCAAGGGGTGTGGGTGGGGACATACAGAGAGAGAACCAGGTCATGATCAGTTGACAGAAGTTATAGATCATTTGAATATGCAAGAAAAACATGCGAATAAAGCTGTGTCCACTGCGATAGATTCGTCCGAAGTGCATCATGGCGTACAAACCGGCGGCGAAGGAGCCGTTCAACCAACGTCGTCGCTGACCGATAAATTCGGCCGAACCCTCCGGCACGTCTGTTTCACCTTTAGATGCCTTGACGTACGATAAATGCCATTTATAACCGGCCTTAGCCACCAGCTCAAAACACAAGATTCGATCTTCGGCTAAGAACATGTTCTTTTTGAAAATATTCATACCCTCGATACCTTTCTTTCCGAGACGCTTCGAGAGCGTGTGATCTCCGTGGAAATACTGCTCCAAGGGGCGGCCCATAATGGCGCGATAGCGGTACGCTGAGAAAGCACCGGGTAACACACTGACATAGCCGAAGGCACTTTCTAGCGGTTTGTCCAGAATATTGGAGATCTTATACTCGAAGTTCTGCGAGGCGACTAGCGGATTCAGGACCTTCCGCCAGCCCTTTCCTAACATAGCATGAATCTCACCACACGAGCCACCGAGGTTTTTATCGTTATAGAAAGATTCCCAGAGGGCCAGTAGCGATTTCTTGCCGGGTTTGGTTCCCGCGTCGATCAGAATGCAGACTTCCGGGTTCAGAATTCGACTAAAGGCGTTGAAGAGCCAGCGGTGAGAGTTGATCTTCTTGCTGTTCTTCTGTTTGAGACAGAAAATCATCTGGACCGGGGGGAGATTGGAGGGGTCGTTGCCTTGCGGGCGAACCAACTGTTGGTTTGCGGTGACGGACAACTGCGTGGTATATTCGAACTATTCCGGTCAGTCCCATTGATTCATCGTGCCCATCGACTTATTGGGACGGTGCCAGCCTTTGGCGGGGACGTGCAAAACTTACAACATGAGCGACCGTTTCCCGGCCGTCGACGTCCTTTTTCATCACGCCATCTTGGTAAATTCCGACCGTGGCCAACACATCCAGTGTGTTCTTGTCGCACGGCTCGATTCCATCAAAGACAAGACATACGACGATTTTCTGCCAGGCGGGACCTCCCTTGTTCCAGAATTCAGACTTTTTCAAGTTGACGATATCGCGCACATTCTGCATCACGCCGTGCAGGGTTCGGGCGGTCAGAACTTTGTCTTCATTGTAGTAAGTGATGGCGATCAGCAGCTCGGTGTGACGGTTGTAAATGGCCGGGCGCAGGTTATATCCGTTTCGCAGGGTAAATTCGTCTGGGTCACAAGTGGCCGCCGTATCTGTGACGGGAGGGATTAGTCCGACCAGTCTCTTGATGCTGCTGTACGAAAGGACCTACACCGCATATGCGTAAATTCTTCCGAGAACGCCTCCTCCGCTTCACGATATTCGGGTTGAATAGCATTTTGAATGGCACTAGGCACCGGATAGTCGACGCTCAGGACGGAGCCCTGCACGAGGTTGATCTTACGGGTTCCATAACGGCGCAGACCCGATCGGTTACTGATGCTCTGTGGCTGATGAAAGGTATCGAGTTTTATCCCGCTCGTCTCCGACATGCCCGTGGCATCGTAGACTTCGGCCGCCTCGGACTCTTGGTAGGGGGGCGCAGCGAAAACGGTGACGCCGGGATCATGGAGGGTATAGCGGCGTAGTGAATCGGACGACAGACTGGGGTCCTCAACGCCGTAGATACTGGGGTGGTTATGGCGCAGAAGCGACGATTGCTCCTGTTCGTCTCGGTCTGACAAACCGGGCGTTTGCTGTTCCGGTTGAGGAGGCATTAGAACGGGCGAAAATGGAGCTCTGCCAAAACAGAAATTCATCGGATGGCAAGGAGGGGGATCCGAAGACAAGAAGAAAAGTAGAAGAGAGCAAAAAGAAAAGAGGCAAAGAAAGGAAAGGAATACGAGCAGAGCAAACAAGCGTCCAGTTTATTGCAGGTGGTGGTAGCGCGGATCACACTTACAGTTCGAGAGGGATTGGTATGCGAGTAAAAACTGCTCCGGCTTGGCTGAGGAGAGTGTGTGGAGTTGGGCCGTACGGGTCCCATCTCGACGGTGTGGGCGAAAGTTGCACCGTCAACAGTCGACAAGAAAGGTTATCTATCCGATCCCCAATTATAACGAGCGTTTTCCTTTCCGTATCCTATAAGCGAAGCTGCATAGGAGACCGCGAGCGAGGGACCAAAGCGAGAGGTAGGGGACCCGGCAAGGATCGGCGTAGGGTCAGTTCGTTCGATCCGTTGGGTGAGGAAGGACGAAGAAGAAGAAAGGACGGAAGAAGAACAAGGGCTTCAATTGTTAAACAGGGGGGAAAAGAAGAAAAAAAGAAAATTCAAAATCTCCAAGGGTCCAGAAAAGAGATCGAAATCCCCCCCCATACAAGAATAAATGGGAAGGTACGAAGGCTGGTCAGTCAGCAGCCGTGCGTGTGGAACCATGGATGCATTCTATATATAAATTCCAATTTCATTATTCCTACGTGGATTAATTCTAATTTAATTCTTTCAAGGGGACGACAAGTACCCAACTGCCCGGAACGGCGAGATCCTGCTATGATCATTGGATCCGTGCAGGGACATGGCAAGGGAAAAAAAAAATAAAAGGGAAAAAAGGGAAAAAGAAAATTAAAAAAAGGTTGATCAATGAGCTGGAGTATTATTTTTGGTATTTTAGAGAAATATTTGATTAATCTCATAGTATTGTTCCTGTTCAGGCGTGCACAAACACTACTGCCTAGGTAGCCTGCAAGGGGGCGCAGTGATGGGTGTGGCTTGGAAGGACCTTCTCCCTCTCGAGATCAAGAACAACAAATACATGAGACCCCATGGCATCAGAACCAAATTAGAGAGAGAAAACTAAACTATAGACTAGAATGAAATTGAGCAGGAAAATAGATAGAATAGAACAACCAAACCAAAACAAACCAAAACAAAGTAAAAGTAAAAGAAAAGAAAGAATAGAGACAGTGTCATTCGACTAATACAATACCTCTCTATAGTGATGCCTTCTCGGTTGCTCCGTCATCAGCTTACTCTACGTGGCCCACAACCTGAAAAAAAGAAAAAGAAAAAGAAAACTGTCGATCGATAACCCCTTCAGGAATATCCTCGAGTCATCCCTTGGGTGCCTGAGGTACACGACAAAGCCTATCAATATTATCCATCGGTCAGTTGCCACTCCTACCGGGAGGGAAAAACCCTAAAGCTCTCATCCCAGGCACGACATCGTACACTCAATCCGAACGCAGCAACGCAATTTCATCCCGGCAATAACCAATCCTGAACATGATTCTTTGCGGTGGCTGACACCGACGGTCCATCACCATTGGCCTTCCCCAGGGAGCAGTGCCTCCCTTCATGATCGCGCGACGCGCATCCGGGTGGAGTCGCCCCAGTGCCTCTCCCGATCTCTCAGTGGCCGTTCTCCAGACGTTGCGGGTTGTGCCATGTCTTCTGATTTGTGTTGCTTGAGGAATGCCTACCCCACTGTGGGCCACAACATGCGCATAGCCGAGGGGGGCTTCAACATTCGATCAGTGAATGAATCCTTATGACGGCACATTCATGGACAACGGGTGCAGTCATCCGGTATGGACCGTGGCGGGAAACTGACATTTTCTTGCCTTGGAGATGACATTTCAATCAGCATCTCCGGGCAGGAGGTTGGTCGGCTGGGGTTGAGAAGCAGCCGTGAAACGCTTGTCACACTGCCAAGAAAAAAGGGAAAAAAAAATTAAAAAGTGGAGATCACAGTGAGAGAGAAGGGTCCCTTTCCTTTTCGACCAGTCCAGGGCACTTCGTTGTGCTGATCACAAGATGGCGGTTGAACACGTTGGACAACGATTGACAAGGCTAAGGGACGGTGTAGATAGTCTTTTTATTCTAGAATTTCCGGTGGGATCCGTCTCCATAATGCAGCGTTAGTTTAAGATACTACTCCGTAGATTCCGTGGTATTTTTAGATTTTAGTCTTCCTGTGAACTTTTTGGCATAATTAAGACCAGATCGTATAGATGTGGATGAGCATTGTCTCAGAGTGCTTGGTGCTTTGGTAGTACTCCGTAGATTGGTTCCTATCACGCATGACGTGCCTATTGATCAAGCATCAAGGGACCAAGGAGATACGCCGTGTAACTCAAGATACCAGACGGTTCAGATCATCAATGACCCTTTAGCCTTCCGGGTGGTGAAATGGGCATCCATGCGTTACTATATATGTCGCCGATTGGCCACCCCCGATGCAACCCTGCGGAGTACATCTCTTCAGCAACAGCACAACCACAAGAATGCAATGTAGGAAAGGGTGGAAAGATCGAGAAAGGGGGGAGTGAATAATAATAAAAAAAAAAGGGTAAATAAATAAAGATAAGAACATCACATACACAGGGATGTTGGCTTTGAGTTATGTGGTTTGAAAGCTACAATTCGTAGACTAAGAATCAGCATCATTCGCGATCAACCCCTCCTTTTCCTCTGGCATCAAATTTCACCATCTACCGCCCCAGGGGTTACGGATTGCAATTCCACCTTGATTTGACAGGGTGCTGGCCCACTTCCCGAGAGTGTCTGGGGATACGGTTTCAGACCATCACCGGTGCATTGTTACTAGGTCTAAGAACCCCTCAGGAGGCGTTGCGACCAAGGGTCCGTCCGTCCAAGACGGAACACGCCGAAAATCATTACACCTCGGCTTTCACCAGAAATACGATTTCATTGTACAGTACCAGAGGAACAAGTGAGAGTGCCCTGCCTTGGCTGATTGTATCTCATAATCCTTCGGCGGCCCCTACGGTCCATGTGCTGCCTGAGGCATTCTCGCGGCTTTCAGTGCAACCCAGCTCACTGCAGATCGTATAGGATAAAGAACAAATCGCAGAAAAAGAGACAGTACAGCGTATAGTTATATCCGTGGGTGCAATGAATATGACAAACCATTCTCTGATCACCAGCCTTCAACTGTCTGATGGCGCTGACCGGCATTTTCAGCTTGGCGCTGTTCTTTTCCTGCCCTTATCTTTTCGGCCTTGGTCCACGACCGTCCAATACAACCTCAGGCATTAAACGTATAAACAAACATTCCAGGTTAGTCACATTGTATCCAGTGGATCCCTCCAGCTTCCAACTTCTCATCATACTTTGTTATGGAAGAATCTAGCCCCTCCTACCAACCAGGCATATTAAGTTATACATAGGGTGCTTTGGTATCTGCCCAGTATTCTGCGTACCAGCCGCCAAACTCCCAATCGACAGGAGTGACCGGCGTGGGTAAAGCAGCCTCGATAAGGACAGGAATGACAATTGGTTATCTCTTAGAATACTTTGGCGGCGTCCTCAATAGGGATATCATTCTCTAGGAAACAATGGAGCTTGTTAGAACGGGCCCAAAGGAAATAATAATCCAATGCAATGATCACGGTCTCCTTCAAAGCTGATCAGTATAGCTTGTAATCTCACTAGCAATCTGCTTCTTCGCGCTACTGTAACGGCGGTTGCAATGGCAGTATACTATGTAGGTGACTCCAGGGCACTCAGGATCGTTGATCCCGAATTATATGTTTGGTCTTGTGGAATACAGAGCCCCGGCTGTATCTCTTACAGCTACTGGTAGATATCAACCTAACCCGGCTCTTTGGAGATCCATACCATAATATATTTCAGTTCAATATAGAACTCATCCGAGCATTAATAGATACCATAGACTTTTGGGGACATGTCTATTTGTATGCCTGGTAGGAATCTCTCGGATTATTCTGACAGCCCTCAAATCAATGGCCCGCCACCCATGGTGAGGGAGTCCAATCTGACTCAACTAGAGAAGATATCAAAAACAATTATCTAGATTATATTTGTCAAGAATGTATGACGTCTAGTAAGTCCTCTGAGGCTATGTATCTGGAAGTATTACAGTGGATGGTAAGTGTGGAGGTGGAAATAACAATAGCGATTAACCCTTTTCATTTCGGGTCATATGTAATCATATCGCAAGTGGAAGGAAATAAAGAGAAACAAAACAAACAACAATAACATCTGCAGTGCGTGTAAAAACATCAGGTGATGCATGTGTTGATGTGTTGAGAATTTAGCCAGAAGGCCTGGACCCGGCCGATGCCCACCTCAGGCAGGCACACCCTTCCAGTCGACTTGGCCATGTTCTTGATCCTTTCCCGATTTTTAGTTTTTAGTTTATTTTATTTTATCTACTTTCAGTGTGTTTCCTGCTTGAAAATCTTCGGGGGCTTGAGTGTTCCTTGGAGTGGTAAACATGGGACCCTATCATGGCACTGGGATAGTAGATGTCTCTATCTATATATAGAGGAAGGATCGAGTGCCATTGCATTTAAAGCTGCAATGCACAGAAAGCATTTGGGGCGCGTTTTGGCTCAATCAATGTCTTTTATATAAATATAAAGAATCTTTTGTCACAAGAGGAATAGTATAATGTTGAAAAAGAAAGAAGTTATGAAAATTGGTGGAAAGACCATGTCCTTGTAAAATGTGGTGATATACGCTAACTCGGGCGAGTGGAGTCGTGAGATTGATAAGATGATTTCATGCTTGATGTAAAGTCCTTGTATTCCTTGTTTTTGAGGCGGTGAAATCCAACCTCCTCCCAAAGAGGAAGACCGTTCCAGAAGGTACCACCGGGCCCCATCGCTCAGTGTCTAGACATATATTCCTTGCATCATTCACACTCGCTTTCTCTTTGCTTGACAGAATATGTAAATCCATCCAATTACTGCCTCTCATTTACTTGAATGCGCCTCAGTTGCGCAGCCTCACACCATAGTATCATGTCCCTAGTGCAACGGGTGTCTGCCATTGACGGGGTGGATAATGTGGACGTCGTCGAGACGGCGAGTATCCTCTCCACCCCCATCCGGCGCGAAATCAGCTACGATGTCTTACCGCCGCCTCCTGTGGAAGAGCGCTTAGATACGAAAGCGGCGACTCCGGCTTACAGAGTGTCAACCGCAAAGCGACTCGGTGGGTAAGAGAGACCATGGTGGGCGCATCAAGACACTGACCCGTTGTTAAGCTCAGGTGATTGTGACGTTGTTGGCTTGTTGGTGCGCCTCTGGAATCGTGTTCGGCTTCGCGGCGCTGAAGCCGGTGATGATCAATGAAGGCGTGTACCGGAACCTGTGCACTGAGGCGGTGTTGCCCAAGGAGGGCAACGTATGTAGGGCGCAAGATCTTCGGTACGTTCTCCCCATTCCAGCTTACAATTCGTCCGTCTCACACGCGTTCTCAGCCTAAACTTATTCTTCATGGTCGGCTCTATCACGGCGAATGTGTCCGCTCTTCCGGTCGGAACGATCCTCGATCGCTATGGCTCTCGATGGTGTGGTTTTATCGGCTGCATAGTTTTGGCCGCTGGTAGTCTGCTTATGGCCTTTTCTTTCTCGGGTGGCGTGGACGGTTATATCGCGGCAAACTTGATGTTGGCGTTGGGAGGCACGTTCATTTTTGTCCCATCTTTTCGAATCGCCAATGCGTTCCCCAAGTACACCGGAACTATTGTCGCGCTTGTCACGGGCGCATTCGATGCATCCGCAGCGGTCTACCTCTTCTATCGTCTGGCGTATGAGAAAAATCCAGGGACCTATTCCCCGGAGCGGTTCTTCCTGGCTTACCTAGCAGTACCCGGTTGTATTCTCGTCGCATTGCTTACGATTATGCCGACTCACGACTACCAAACCACACAACAGTTGCAAGTCAAGATTGAGCAAGCCGAGGACATTACGCAGGATGTCCATGACTCGGATACCGAGATTGAAAGCAATTCAGAGCTGTGGCAGGTCCGGACGGACCGCGCGAAGCATCGGAAGGATCAACTACGCAAGATCGACAAAGTCTTCGGAGACAAGAGGGAGCGTAAACAACGCCAGGAATGGGAGGAAGAGCGGCATGAAACGAGCCGGGTATGGGGGGTCTTGCATGGTTTACCGGCCCACGCACAGATGAAGACACCATGGTTCATCCTGATCCTTCTCATGACAGTCCTACAGATGTTGCGCATGAATTATTTCATTGCAACCGTGCGATCGCAGTACGAATTTATGCTCCGCTCAGAGCGGCAGGCCGGAACGATCAATGACTTCTTCGATGTTGCGTTGCCTGTTGGGGGGGTGCTTTCCACGCCCTTTATTGGGCTCCTGCTTGATAATCTCAGTGTGCCCGCTACGCTGGCAGTGATCGTGCTCCTGACCACAACTACCGGCGTGTTGAATTCTGTGCCCGCTGTATGGACGGGCTATCTGACTGTCATCCTCTTTGTTCTCCTAAGACCATACTACTACTCGGCAATGTCGTAAGTGCACCCGCTTGTGTCACATATCTACGCAACAGCAATACTAACTACTTAAACCTCAACAGTGACTACGCGACTAAAGTCTTTGGCTTCGGAACGTTCGGCAGAGTTTATGGAACGATCATTTGCTTTTCCGGCCTCGTCAACTTCGCTCAATACTTGTTGGACTACCTAACGCACGGTCCGTTCCACGGCAACCCAATCCCAATTAATATCTTCCTTGCCACAGCTGGCCTCGTTGTGGGTACAACCCTGGTGACCTTTGTATATATCGCGGAGGAACGATGGAGGGAAGAGAGGCGAGCGGAATGCGACGAAGAACGGCAGAGACTGATCCCAGAAGAGGAGGAGGAAGAGCAAGCTTGAGACAATGAAGGACACTCGCTTAGCTGTTATAGCGGTACAAATCTTTGCAGGTATGTTGCCGACTCGTCTAAAGGTTCCAGGGAAAAAGGCATGATTTACGCGGCGAACGTATTGTTAATGACCCAGCATACTTTAGAAGAATCGTATTGAGTTCCTGGCCATAACTGTTGAATATTGGTCTTGCAAGGATCTGTTTTCTCGTAGAGCCTAACCGCTATTCTGAGCATCTAGCTATGCAAGCGAGCGCTTCGTTGGTGAGGTGGATTCCATGTCATATACGCCTGCATTCCCTGGAAGCCTACATTAAACAGGTATAGATAGAAAAGTGGTGCATGTCTAATCAGAAAGCCATATACGAATATGCAAGTAACATATAGCATCTGCACTATCGTGCGGTCGATTTCGGAGTGGGCACAGTCTGATAAACCGTACAAAATCGCAGTGACAATTCAAGAGGAATACCCAAGCTAAACTTGGGATCTCTGACTTCCATTAGGAAATATAAGTATCTGTTATACCTATCTAGTTCGAAGTATGTGGCTTTGCGCTAGTCACGGCCGATCCTCGGTATTGGATCACTGCAAACGCTTGTCTTGTACCTTTAGGGAGAGTTCAATATCACATTAACTGTTGAAGCTCTTATGCCGGGAATTCCCAGTTTTATTCGCATTATAATGATTGGTTATGTTCGATACATGATTGAACATATCTTTACTTTGTTGGATGCTGAGATATAGGATATTTTTGTTTTTATTATACAGATCAGCTATTATTTATAGGTTCTAGGATTAAGTTGAAGTCATCATATATTATGAAGACAGAAGCAATGCCCTGTTTTCCAAACGCGAAGCCACCTACTCACTGAGCGCCTGCCCAGCCTTCCACAGCAGTGTCAGACAACTCAGATTGCCAACCCACCAAAAGAGGCCTCGCCACATAGCGGGGCGTCGCCGTTCCGCGGTAATGTAATTGATTGCATAGAGTATCCGCGCCACAGTGTACGTCAAGCCTGCCGCATTGATCGTAGTTCGTGGTACGCCCGCATAAGTGGCAAGGGTGATGCCGGCGACGAGGAGAGTGTAGTTCTCCACGGAGTTGGCATGCGCCGCTTCGTTGCGCTGGAGCATTTCAAGCTGCTTCCGGGTAATTTTGCCGTCCCGGACGGCCGCCTCGCCGTACTTGTTCAGGTCCTGACGGGGAGATTCTTGGTGGTCAATGCCGTAGAATTGTTTGAGGGTGCGCGAGGAGAGGACGCCATAGGCGAAGGCGAAGTGGAAGATGAGGAAGCCCGGGCCATAATTAGGAATGGGCGCCGACAAAGGGGCTTGAGTGAGACCGACAGCGGTCAACAAGGACGCCATTGTCGCTAGATGGTGATATGATTCGCCACTTGCTGTAGGAATTAGTGTGGTTGTAAAAGAACTTGGAAAATGTGGCTGTCCATTGCAACATATAACATCAGAATGGCCCCCACTCCCACCTCTCGGAGCTGCTCGGCGTTAAGGCGAGTGAGATTTTGGTCTGGCATGCCAGACGGAATGTCGGGGCGGCGACATGCCGACGGATCGACTCGCCTCTAAAATCGGGTTCTAGATGTCCATAGAACCCCGCACACGATCAAAATCGAAATCGTGGAGTCGCTGGCTGTGATCGGATATGTGCAACGTCAACTAACCGTCCCAAAATAATATATTCCAGCTTCAACTTGATGCTATAGACCAGCACCTTCGTGGTGACCTGTAAGGTGAAATAGCCCGCGAACTGAACCGCCACCACCGCTAAATCGAGCACCATGATAGCCACATTGACGATGATTAGTTGCGTGAGAATGGTGCGCGACGGCCCTCCGTGGTCCAGCCGCAGTAATTTAGCGGTCTCCATAATGTATACGGAGGAGATTAGAAGCTCTTGCACACAGAACCACACTACCTGAATTCGTTCCATGATACCGAACGCCACCGTCACGTTGTGAATGTGGGAGAGACCATTGTTCATGAACTCGAGCGTGGTCGCCGCGGTATGGAGGAGGACACCATCAATGATAATGAGGTAGAGAATGCCTTTGAGCACCTTGCGATTGTGAACGACGAGGTGCAAACGTGACCAGAGGACGAGGGATTGGCCGGTGACCATACCTACCCAGCCGATGTCGGTGATAGCTAACTCGAGATATCCGTTGGTGAAGGTGATATGAAACATCTTCAGGAGATATCCCAGGCCAAAGGGGATGATGGAGATGGAGGCCACGAAGAGACTCCAAAAGTAGGTGCCGGCATAGCGCTTGAACGTATTGAGACAGAGGACCACCAGCTCGAGGGCATTACACCAGGCGAGAGCGATAAAGACGGAGTAGACATATTGAGCGACGAGCGGATCGGTCAGTTGCCGCGCTAAACCCGTGCCGTCATTCTCGGGGGTGAAGCGTGGCATAGATTCTTAGGGCGAACATGGGATGGTGTTTCGTTTCTCCTGATCGATTGTATCGATCGCGCTATCTATCCATGTATGTAGGATCTAGCCGGGGTTGGGATTGGCAGACAGGCTCATTTAGTGTTAAAAGGAGAACGAAGGAAAGGGAAGGGGAAAGGAAGGGGAAAAAGAACCGGAGGCTAAAACGCACAGCGTCAGGTGAATAAGCTTTCGGCGAGAATATCTTAGTTCCTCAGGCTTGGAATGGAAGCCTCAGTCCGACGTCAACCTTGGAAGCTCAGGACTCCATCCAGTACCTAAAGTACCGTGAGAGGTGATGAAAAACTTCTTGGGTCAGCCAATTGTGTCATGAAGAACCCCCTTTTGCAATATGCCCGTATCTCCAATTGGCTGGAGATACATACCCCGGATAGCCGGAACCCAATCAGACGCCCGTCATTCTGCTTATCGCATGGACGCCACCAATCGGTGGTCTGGGCTTCCGTCATTGGTCAATGGGGGAGGAGAAACACAACTCCGGTTAGTACCTCGTGTCGTTCCATCACGTGGCGACCATCTGACTGGTAGCCTTCCATTACTCTTCTGACAACTACAACTACTTCAACTACTCCGTACTTGGGTGTATTACGTGACCACGGCTATGTGACAATTCCCTCATGCAAATCGTGTATGACATTATACCTCTTCGAACTCATGGGACAGCGATTATATATCCCCCGCTAGTAACCATGTCTGAGAAATGGCCAGGCCACTAGGTAATTACATCCAACTTAAACCTCTCGTCCTAGCTTCATGAAACCTCCTGGGACCTCCCACTCTGGTGCTTGTTTGCAGAGGATTCAATATCGGGCTCACTGGCCTTGCGCAGCTGGTTCTGATGTGTAGCGCCCTTACCAGCCATGAGGAATCCATAATCGTGTGGAGCCTCCCACACACCCAGTTTGTCAACTTCTTTGGCCGTCCAGTGCTGCGGGTTCCGTCTCGTCCATTTCCTTTCTTTGGCAAATTTCTCATTTAGTCCGGTGAACATATTCTCATACCTCTCCGATCCCTTGCTCCAGCCGCCATTGCGCTGGTAGCACCTCTGGAGCAAGGCCGTTTGCTTGGAAGCAATCTCAGCCGCCTCCGACAGCGTGATATCTGCGCTGTCCTCGAGAAGCTGGCGCAGGACGGATTCGTGTACCCCCATTGCGCGAACGTGATCACCTTCTGTGGTGTAGAGAGCCGACAGTAGATTCGTCAACTCTAGAGCACTCCGATCAAATTGACCCCAGACTCGCTTAACATTATAGCATAGACCCCCACAAAGCTGAGTCGCTTGTATCGTCCGACCATTTGAGAAGCGGGCCTCGACCAACCGACGTCCCACCAGAATGATAGTATCCGAAGACCATGTCTTTTGAACAACCCGAGAGGACCACAACTCGCTCAGGAGAAACTGTGCATGTGTCAGCGGTAGAGAAATACAAACAGACAAGAAAAAAAAAAAGACTGCGAGGAGGCCGGGTGAGCATGGATATTTACCTCTAGATCTTCAAAGTTCCTCTGGCCACCTAACAAGATTGCAAGTTGATTGAGATCCGTGGTCTCAAAGTCCGTGAGATTCACCCCTTTCTCATGATAAGAGGAGATAATCTCATGCAAAATGGTCTTGGAGAGTACTAGCATTTTTCCACTCAGTTCACGATCGGAACATCTCCGGGAGCCTTGGACAAGAAGATGCTCGGAGAGCTTCACTCCATCTCGGGTACTGTCCTGATCCTGAAACCCGCCGGAATCTTTGACGAACTCGTGAAGCATGGCGGTATGGCTATACGCTTGTCGAAAACGGCCGGTAGCCAGCTTTTGATAAACATTATCGACAATCACGCGAGTCAATCTCCTCACTAGACTTCCCTGAGGTGCCTGCGAGATACAGACGTCGTAGAACTCTCGCAGGATGGTCTTGCTAGTTTCAATGCCAGTGAACCGCTCGGTAAACAACTGGAACAACTCTGTATCGGTGGCGTTGGCGTTCTCAGTCCAACCATTGAGGCTTTGGAAATTCATCAAGTGGATTCCAGCAATGAACATGTGGATGAAGCCCTTCTGTTTTCTGGCGTGATGGAACGCCGAGTACAGCTGAATCTCTGCGATCAGGTCGGCCATCATGGATGCATAGTTGCGACTATTCCTCAGAGACATCTCAAATGCGACAACGAAGCTGGCGGCCCTATGAGACCCCTCCGTTTCCATCGCCTCTTGCATGAGTCGGTGGCGGAGCTCTCTCGAAAGCCGAACCCCCTTTTCTTTCAATCCAAAGTTCACGTACATTAGCGCAAGCTCGACAGCT
Organism: Aspergillus bombycis; assembly: GCF_001792695.1. NCBI lineage: Eukaryota > Fungi > Ascomycota > Eurotiomycetes > Eurotiales > Aspergillaceae > Aspergillus > Aspergillus bombycis. Next base: position 173,533 of record NW_019170016.1, on the reverse strand, counting down.
GCGGTGTGCAAATGCTGACTGTCGGCTTTCTCTTCGAAGGCTGCCACAGTACTTGTCTCGAGTGTCTCCTGAAGCTCCTGACGAGCAACTTTATTGTTCTGTCGATGCAGTAGTTGTAGCAATTCCCGCAACTGCGGGAGACTATATTCCTGAGAAGCATATCCATGATCATGAATAGAAGAAGTATATCTTTCTCTGTATAGTGCAGCAGCCTTGTGAGTGGTCCGAGATTGGCGGGCGTAGAGATCTGCCAAACAGTGTTTCATGGCCATTGTGGTTATTTCCTGTCGCCCAGCGACAGTTTCGCTCTGCTCAAGAGCTGTTTCATACAGCTCCACTGCTTCGTCATGATATCTCTCATCTCTGCGAGAGATTTCTGCCAAAGAAAGTGTTGCCTCGTAGGCTTGTCTACTTGAGCTTCCATGCCGTCGTTGGCAGATCTTGCGATAACTGGCCGCCAGGTCATGGATTTCCACGACATTTGCACCCAGCTTTGTCTCTAACAACGTCTTATAATGCTGATAGACTTCTTCGATAAGCTCACTGTCTACTAGATGGTCTTTGTCGCCACTGGAAATTGTCTGCCACATCACCTCATAAACGCCCCTTGCCTTCGTCCACTTTTCAGTTTCTTCGTAAATGGTAACTAGAGCCCGAGCAGCGGCAATGGCTCGATGGTCTAACTGACTGTTGTGGCGAAGGTTGTTGTATATTTCTTGATATGCTTGTTCAGCTTCCGTTTTGTGGTGACACCTCTTTGCCAAGTCTCCCCATTCGTACAGTATCTCAATGCTCTGCTTGTGGGCCTTGCCTAAGCGCGACGAAATATTACTATACAAGTCTCCGTATGTCTTTATTGCCTCATGGAAGCGATATATGGTTCGGTAAAAAGTAATTACTTTGTCCGCAGTGGATCGAATCATCTGCGTGTCAGTGGCATCAGAAGAGAGCACGGTCTTCAGGACGTTTTGATAAACCAGTGCCGCCTTGTCGACTTGCAGATCCTTGAAGTAACAATCCGCAAGGCTTGTTGCTAGCTCGACCGTTTCATCAACGTTCTCGCTGAGTCGGATCGTCGTCGACTTGCTGTCAATTTCGGCCCAGAGATGATACAGAGCTCGACGATATACATCAGCAGCCTCCGCGTATCGTTCTCTTTCCATCAATGAAGATGCCACCTGCTTGGCGGCCTTCATTGATGCCAGTGCAGTATCGGATGAATCCATCCCTACTGATCTGGCAGACTCCAAAATCTCATGGATTATCTGGATTTGCTCCTCAGACATAGACGCCTCGCCTGATGAAGCGGTAGAGTTAGATTGCTGCACAATCTGGGCTAACGATGCGGTGACTTGGACAAACCGCTGTGAGACTTGCTTCTGGGACTTGTGATATTCCCACAATGTTCCCATGGCCGACTGGGCTAGAGCGTCCCATTTCATCTTTCGAATATGACCGATTACTAATTCAAAAGTTGAGCTTAACTGGTCAAAGCGAGAGACCCGAGATTCCAAGCAGAACCATGCAGCACTGGTAACCGATTCTGCCTCTTTCTTACGAGAATGCCGCTCTAAATACTCAGCATATCTTATAGTGAACTCTGCCTGTTGCTTGGTGACAGTATCCGAGGTATCCTCAACGGCTAAAAGCTTTCTCCAGGTATCCATGAAAAGCGCATCGGCTTTGGAGGTTTCCCCTCCTTCATCGTAGACCTTGATCATTTGTAACGTCGAATCGATCATACGTTGGTCGGTGACCGCTAAACTCTGCTTCGAAAATTCATGTTCGGTCTGCAATATTTCTGCAGTAACGTCAGACATAGACAGCCTTTCGAGTTGCCTGTATATGTGCTGAGTTATCTTTTCCATCTCATGAGAGTGTTGGCCATATCGAGCGATGCTCATCTCAAAGAGCTCTTTGGATAATCTTCTCACGGACTCCTTGCGTTTCAGAGTGGCATGGTGATCGAGCAGCATTTGTGTGTATTTGATTGCTACGTCATTTGAAAACCCGATTTCTTCCTTGGTTGCTCGCAACAGATACTCTAGTACTTCCTCCTTGTGGTCCAAGAAGGCCTCATGCCTAGAGTCTCTTTGTGCTGCAACGTCAATGAAGACCTCTGCGCTAAATCTTGTAACGATATTGCGTGATCCCAAGAGGGAGCTGCTCTTTCTCCAGGCCTCGTAGGAATAGTCAACAGTGTCAACGGACTCAAGCCGCTGTGAAACTTGTGCTGCGCTGATTAAGCTTTGCAAAAGTGGCAAGGAAAGGTCTGGGAGGAGCTGCCGACGAAGTTGGACGGCAAAGGCCTGCAGCTCCTGCACCTGGTACGGCAGATATTGCAGTTGATGGCAGCCGCCTTCGAGCAGTGCGAGTAAAACGGAGTCCGGGAAACACCGCTTGAATAGATTGGTTACCTTGAAGTTGTCTCTTTCCTTCTCGTTCATCTGAGAAGACCTGAAGTGCAGCGTCCAGTACCTTGCTGCATACTCGAGAAGGTGATATTGATCGAAATATCTGCGTTGGGCAGACTCGCTCAAAGGTGTCGTTGAGACCTCTACCTCATCAGTCACATTGAGCTTCACATAGGCTAATAACCGCGTAAGAAGGTCGGAATGCGCTTCCTTCATGGTTAGCGGCAGTTTTCCTTTGTCGCTGTCACCAGCGGCTGACTTCGCCTGATTGATAAGATACTGTCGTAGGGCAGAAGATCTAAGGGAAATTACTTCGTCTTCAATTTTAATAAAGGAGCCGAACATCCGACGGATGTCGCCTTCCGTGTTTCCTACACGAGGTACAACCTCCGTCCTTTTCGTGTCGACCTCCAAAAGAGAACGAATCTCTTCCATTCGTAGAGGGCGGTGGGAAACGATCGTCCAAGCCAAAACTGATCGTGCTGTCCAATCACTCAGGTCAATCGAATCGAGTGTCTGTTTTAATACATCTTGAAGCGAAGAAGGGATTTTTTGCACCAGAGATATCATGTCTGACGAAGTCCTCAGGGCATTCAACTGACCGACTGCCAATTGTGCAATAGGAAAACATCCGTTTGCTTTCTTTACAATGCCACTCTCGATTGCCTCTCGGTCTTCTAATGCTAGCCCGATGCACACTTCGGAGCACTCAATCTCGTTGCGAACTACGGTTCGAACATCGCCTGCTGTCTGGTTTGGCTCCATCTTGATCCGATAAGCGTCACTAGGCACGCCATTCAAGGGCCTGGAGAGGGCAATCACTTTGATTGAAGGGCTTTGTGAAACCAGCGTTCTCAAGTGACCAAAGAGACGCGGAATAACCTCGAGATCCCCGTTGAGACTGTCGATACCATCGAGGATAACCATCATTTTGCCTGTTTCTTTCACAGCTATATTGATAGCCCGCCATAAAGAGTCCTCCACACTCTTACTGGAAGCCCCAGACGAGTGTAGGTGCATTGAGTGTTCCAGAGCCCTTAGTAAATATCCATCCTTTGCTTGACGTCCAAGTATCTCCAATAGTAGACCTTTCGCTAAACCTATAGGACCTGTTGTAGCGCTAATATCGTCATCTGCACGAGAATTAGCTCACTGTCGCTTGAATTTCCCGTTTCTTAGAATTTATATCTCACAAACTCTGAAGGTGACTACATCATAATCATGTGGATCCGTTGATGTTTGAAGTTGCTGGATGATCCACTCAGATAAAACAGTCTTCCCTGTGCCTGTGTCACCGGTTACAGTAAATAACTGACTCTCGCTCGATCGTATCTGGGAAAGTCTATTGGAAAACCACTCGCAGGTGTACTCTGCCGGCTGAGGTGAGCGTGCAGAAAGGATCCTCGAGGCCACCCGATCCTTGACAGACAAGTACTCCCATATCTCTTGCACCTTCTCTGATGGATCTACACTGACATCGCTCATGATAAGCCTACTCCAAAGCCTTTCTTTAACCGCGATCCGATGGCAATGGAATGCTTGAATCTGTGGATTGAATCGGGACTGTAAATCGGATGTATCGAGAGCCTTGGAGGCGCCATGAGCTTTTCGAAAATAGTGCACACTGGCTGAACAAATGAGCCCACTTAGCTCAGCATACGCAGCAACAAGCTCTTGTTGTGCAACGTTGTCGGACATTAAGAGCTCCCGATTGTTCCTAAAATGCGACAATTCAACCGCAAGTCTATGGAGTATCTGAACAAACGAGGCTAGGAGACTTGCTTGTTCTGAACCACACTGATCTCAAGTTAGTGGGATTCACTTGGCGTAGAGCCTCTGCCCTTATCCGGATACGCACCTGCAGAAGCAATAAAAGACTCCCACCCATTAGTCGGATTGCGCGCTCGGTTCCGGATGTGAAACTCGCAATTAGTCGGGCGAGCTGCTCCAACCGGCCCACTAGGACCACAGCTTGCTTGAAAGCTCGATCAAGCTGACTACCATTTTCGGGCATAAACCGTAATCGTTCATCTGCGATGCCGTCGAAGATATCTGTCGTCGCTCGGACACTATCGAGCACTTCTTTTGCCGATGCATCAAGCTGAGGTCGTACTCGGGAGGCGATTTGATCACTAGCCTGGTGGAGGGTGCCCAGCTTTCGAGCGTCATCCGTGCTCCCATTCTCTTCTGTTCCGGAGATCACATCGTGGAATACGTCCTGCCGGAAGGACGGATACCCGGCGGTGGGAGGAGCGACCTCAGCCGACATTTGCAACTCAACGCAGCCCTTCTTTCAGAATACCGTGTTGGCGCATGTGCATAAGTCTGTATTTGCTTAATTGACAAAGACGCGGGCCAGAATGGCTTTTAATTGACATCAAAGTCTGGCCAGGCGGCTGTCAGAATATGTAGTGATCTCATTGACATCATCACTTCTGAGAGTTTCGTAGACTGCTGCACGCACACGGTAGTCGTCTGTATGACAGCATCTGTACCTGACTGTCTTTCCCACAAAGGGAGATTTCCGATGGATACCTCGCTGGTCAGTGAACCATTCACAGCTTTATTTGGAATTGCGAAGACATCATGCCTTCCATCGTATGGGAGTGTCTGGTCCATGTTTCTATTTACATCATGGACCCGGTTGAACCCGTGACGACCTTCCGCAACGGTCCACAGCGTAACCCTAAACGCTGACTTATACACTTTGATATTCAACTGTTTCCATTGTTTCCGACTAGAATCCTGTTTTTGAACGACAGTGCATGGATTGGCTTTCTGGTACAATCGCTCATATAAGGTTTCTTCTCCACACCCCGCACCACACCTTTTATCCGCGCACATCCGGTGCTTCATTACGTATTTGCCATGGCCTGTGGACAGGGAATACTTGCCTCTGTTCATACCGAGTAATCCTGTGACTCGATCGTCTCTTGGAAAAGTGTGAGATAGACGACTTGGACTAGCGGACGAAACCCAGGTCCGCCCATCCTGGTGCCTGTTCGGACGGTCTAATCAATTTATTAATGCTTCAGCCTATGCTTCCTTACAAATTGTTGCCTTAAGGGCCCTTCCAATATCGTGTTTAGCTCAGGTGGAAGTCTAAGGGACGTATCTATTCCTGAAAGCAATCGCGTCTCCTTTCGTGGATAATCGCCAGTATCAGCTTCCAACGATGGCCATGAACCCCATCGATCATGAACACATGCCATGCCAAGTCCATTAGACCAATAAGCTTATACCATGTTTCCGTTAATATCCTCGTAATACCCACCTCATCCGACCCGTTGGTACTAAAAGTAATCTGCAAGACTCGGAAGATCACCGAAGAGCATGTTTCCACTCCCTAACGCTACCTTTTCAGTATTAGAGTCTAAAATAGATCGTATAAATCGGTAAGCCAGAGGCTGAGAGATTCTGTAGTACATTATGGAACCATACATGGTTTCGGGCCAAGACCGAGGTTGGATGGGAATCCTTCAAATAGTGTATTCACAACGGGCATTCTGCGTGTGTTTAGGACTAGAACAATCGGCTTACCGAGGAAATAGTTGCAATAGAAAGGGACTTGTGGAGTAGCATAATAAAGATATCATACTATCGGATTTGATATCGCATGGTCAGGGGAGTGTGGCTTAGCTACGGGTACTCTTGTAGATTGCGGAGGGAAGCTCCTATGAGGCAATAACAAAACAAAGAGAAAGGAGAAAAGTAAGTATGTATTCCGCAAAGTTATGCATCAAAGGAGAGCAGTGCCCTGGTGCCCCGTTGCCCCGTGGCTGTATAACTCTGTGCAGTCTTCTGGTCCGGCCGATGTATCTGTCCTGCAACGCCCAGCTATTCTCCTGTAGAAACCTCCAGATACATTAGAATGTAGCTCTAGGCACCGAGGTCCTAAACTGTAGCCGAGCCAATAGCAGTGGATATCAAGGAGGAGAAAGGATGGATAACGCGTCGTGCTAACAGATTTAATCTATTGCGGGCAAGCACGTGGTCCTCCTGTTGGTGGAGATCAGCTGCCGATTTGCCCTAATTGTCAAATTATGATCGTCCCCTTCGGCAGCCACGGAGTACTAACTCGAAATGTGCTCCTTCTCTCTCTCGCAAGATGAAAGAAGCAAAAGGAAGAAAGCCCTATATAAAGGACGCCTGTTTCGCGATGGGACATATTCAATAGTTGACTTTCCTACTCAAACCGTCGCCATGCATCTTCCGCTCACTCTCGCTGTGCTGCCTCTTGCAGCCCAGGCTGTAAACATCATATCCGCCAACGATGACGGGTGGGCCGAGAAGAACATCCGCACTCTCTACGACACGTTGACCGCGGCTGGTCACTCGGTGGTGATTTCGGCGCCAGCGGAAAATAAGAGCGGAACAGGTATGCTCTCCTTGTTGCTCTCCTTGCCACACACTGGGATCTAACCGTTTACACATTTTAGGCTCCTTGGATGCAGAGCCTAAGCAATTGACCGAAGCCTGCGAGTTTGACAGCTGCCCGGAAGGCAGCCCCGCAGTGGGAAACAACGCTACCCAGCCGCGGTGGAACTACGTGAACTCGTACCCAGTCACGTCAATCAAGCATGGTATCCAGAACCTCTCGACCACCTACTTCAACGGCAACCCGGACCTGGCCGTCACCGGTCCAAACGTCGGCGCCAACCTAGGAGTGGCGAACGCGATTTCCGGCACGGTGGGCGCTGCCTGCTACGCTGCCCACGACGCAGGTATCCCAGCAATTGCCTTCTCCGGCTCCAGCGGTTCTGCGACCGCATGGGATGATCCCACGCCCGAATACGCTACTATCTACGCCCAGCTGGCGGCCAAGGTCGTCGACAAGGTCGTAGCTGCCGGCACGCCCTATCTCCCCGAGGACGTCTACCTCAACGTCAACTTCCCTAAGGTGGACGACTGCGCCAGCGTGGACGACTTCAAGTTCGTGCTCTCGCGTATTTACACCGCCGTCCCCCTTATTTCGGGCGACGATGTAGAAACCTGCAGCAACGATCAGCGCCTTCCGACTGAGACCAAGGTCACGGGTGCGGGCTGCTACGTGAGTATCTCGGTGGGTAACGCGTCTAACAAGAGAGATGCGAATGCGACGCTGCAGGGACAGGTGCTGGACAAGTTGGGCGACTTCCTGACCTGTCTGCCCTAACTAGCTTGAGTGATTGCGCCACCATCAACTGGGTCGGACGTGCATGACTAGGGCGATTTATATTAAAACCGTTGCGTGGTCGGTAGGCTGCATGCGATTGGCGATATTGTTCAGTGTACATAGCCGACGTAATTAATATTAGTGTCATCACTCAATTCTTCCTGATCCTGCAGACTATTAATTTTTCTTGTTTCTGAATTATGATATTACTGCCTAGGTCGGCAGCTTCTTGCGTGCCTACTCGATCTAAACACTGTAGCTCGAATCCTTCATCATGCAGAGAATAAGCTAGCAAGGGTGGCTGCATAACATGATACGCATTAAGCGCTTTATCTACTCGATTAGTTAAAATCCCCGAAAGGTAAGGCCTACCAGAATAGGTACAAAAAGCGCACAGCGCGGTAGACATGTCTTCAAACATGATGCGACTTGGCATAGGTTGCATCCATCGTGCGCAGTAGCACTCTCACAAGCAAACTATCTAGCACTAGCAAGCAGTAGTTCTACACAAGCCGCCTCCGATTGGCAACTATTGAGGATGCGGCCACCACCTGAGACAAGAAATGCGTTAAATGTCAGTCAATCGAAAGGTGCCTGGCACGTTACAACCCACACCCCGCCAAGCCAGGATCAGTCTGATAGACCCTGGCTTATCCACTGACGATCCTTTCAGGAACCACGTTCCTGATATCGCTCGGCTGGTCGGATATCGCGCTGTTCCGCAGGGGGTCCGCAGGTGATCGGCATAACGTCGGAGAATTGTTTGCGCGATGGAATAGGGATCGACGAACTATGCGGAATGGTTCGGTCGCCCGTATAAAGAGTAACGGACATCTGTAGGTACAATGTCGGTCAATTGACTGATCGTCGTGCTCATCCAGGTCTCCAATATGGTCTCCAAACTCCTTCTCCTTACTGCTGCGCTGTCGCAACTCGTCCAGGGTGGGCTCATTCGCCGAGAGTCCATCGACCATGACAAAGTGGTGGGATTCCCTGAGACAGTACCCTCCGGAGCCACTGGCGAGGTGTACAAGGCGTATCAGCCGTTGCTGAAAGTCGTCAATGGATGCGTCCCCTTCCCTGCCGTGGATGCCCACGGAAACACCAAGTAAGCAGGACACCCCCTCGCCATAACCCCGTAGATTTTAGCATACTAAGTGCAACCAGCGGCGGCCTCGACATCTCGGGCTCCAGCAACGGCGACTGCTCCAAGAGCGATGGCCAAGTCTACGTTCGGGGCGGGAAGTCCGGCGACAAGTACGCCCTCATGTACTCCTGGTATTTCCCCAAGGATCAGGCCGCACCGGGCATGGGACACCGCCATGATTGGGAGGGTGTGATCGTCTGGATCTCTGACCCGGCCAAGACATCCGCGGACAACATTCTTGCCGTGTGTCCCTCCGGCCATGGCAAATGGGATTGCTCGACGGACGGCTACACGCTCCAGGAGACACACCCGTTGATCAGGTATTACAGTGTCTGGCCTGTGAACCACCAGTGCGGGCTCACGAATGAGGCTGGCGGATCTCAGCCTTTGGTGGCTTATGAGAGCTTGCCGGAGCCTGCGAAGAATGCGTTGGAGTCTACGGACTTCGTCAAGGCGAATGTGCCATTTAAGGAGGAGAACTGGGCTGAGAATCTGGGAAAGGCTATTTTCTAAATATTGCCAAGGCTTCGTGTGAGTGATGCATATGAACAGGGTAGAGTACACTTTGTATACATAATGTTTAAATTGGGAGCAAACCATGTATATAGCTTGACGGAACGACATTCTTGAAGTACCATTTTCCAGATTTCAGCATGTTAGCTGACATTGTGATAGCTATCGCAGTAGCTCTATCATGGCTGTCTTTGTCATTGTTGAACTGTTTCTTTCCATGTGTTGTACCAAAAATGCTAAATGCAATGACTATGAACTAGTATAAACGGAGCCCTAATTACTGGCACCAGCCTCACACCGGATCCCAAGCAGAGAATCCGCTCCACATACTTAGCAAAGTTAATGTTAGAATAATCATGTTGTGGAGTTCAGACGATGTAAATATCTTCGTAAAGACCACCATTTCATCTTCCTGCCATTAACGATTTTAAATGGCGATGTAACTCGCCTCCACTGCTATCAACTCCCATGAACTAAAGGCCAATGATACCACTGCTTGATATTATGTTAAGTTGAGCGCAGTGGCATACGAATCTTGTCCTGTCTAGTGCATAGAACGTCAGAGGAAGAGTACTTAGTGATTGAAAATTAGCGGTATTCTTCACTAATGTGGAATACTACTACAGTTTTGAGAGAGCAAGCACTACGCGGATAGGATAGGCTGGACCGGAAAAACAACTGTGGTCAATTGAGTTTGTGGCTCATGAGTTCACAGAAAGAATCTATAATACAGTTTTCCAAAGCATTCCGATTTCTCTTCAGCGCAAACAGTATCTTGAACCCTAATGATGTCATCTCCTTGGAGTCAACGCTTAGCGGGAGGCAGCAGCAGAAGAGGTGGGAGCAGCCGAAGAAGATGGAACAGCCGAGGAAGAGGGAGAGCGAGTAGGGGCAGCGGAAGAGGAGGCGGCGCCCGAGGAGGAGGCACCAGAGCCCGAGGCAGGAGTGGTAGCAGCGGCGCCAACGGTGAGGGCGGTGCCGGTCGAGGTAACGGCAGAGGTGGCTTGGGTCACACCAGTAGCGGCGCCGGTGTAGAGGCTGGGCCAGGAACTGGGTAGCTGGAGACGACCTCATAGATGTTGAAGATGATGCCATCGCTGGTTGGGGTGTAGAGCTCGGTTCCAACGACACCGGCGGGCTTGTCGGCACCATCACCGTTGACCTTAAGGTTGAAGCAAGAGGGGTAGTTCTGAGCACCACCCTCCGTGCCGGCGGAGTGGAGGGCAATCAGCTCGTGGCGGAGGACATAGTAGCCCGGAGCGATCGACTTGGGGATCTCGACGAGCCAGCTGTTGTTGTTCTTGATCAACTGGTCGTCGCCCCAGACACCGGGGACACTGGAGCCATCCACAATACCGACACCATCGATCTTGAAGAACTCGAGAGAGGTCTTGTCAACCGAGGCGCAGTTGGGCTCACAGCGGGCGAGGTAGTCAATGACAGGGCCGTGGTGGGATTCAGGCCATGGAGTCCATTGAAGGCTGATGCGGTCTCCGGCGTTGACCTCGACGTAACCATTGCCAGCGGTAGCGTTCTGGTGGCAGATGATGTCGGGCGAAGTGTAGTCATCAGGGGCGAGAGGGCCGTTGCCAGTGTTGGGAGTGGTCCAGGCGGCTACGGTGGGCGCGCTTTCACCCATGTAAGGGAAGGAGTTGATATCGAATCCCTCGTAGTAGACGCCGTTGACCACGATGTTGGTGACATGGCCGTGGGCAGCAACCTTGGTGGCCGAGAGGAGGGCCGTCAGAAGAGAAGCAGACTGAACGTGACGCATTTTGTCAGGGCAAAGAAAGAAGTTCAGATAATGAATGGGGTTAGGTAGCGAAAGAGTGATATATGCGGTCCAGCGCAACGAATGTAAAGATTTAGCCTGGTAGGCAAATACAGAATAAAGATATTGAAAGAAAGACCGGTGATTGAATAGAGGAAAAGAATGAACGAGCCCATCGTCCTTTTTAAATCACAAAGATGAATCTGACCGCCACCCTATACCTCACACCTCAAACGTCCGTTCCTCTCTTCTGCATGCACGATGGCCCATCGCTTGCGTGCCCTGGAAGGATAGCCCGAAGAAAAGCCACCAGACGCTGCGGTTCCACAAGCGCCGAAGTAATCAATGTGAGAATACACGGTGATCGATCAACTAGTGAGTGTAAGCGACGACAGGATAGGGTATTTTTTTCGGGTCTTCCTCCAAAGATACCAACCCTGCCAGGAGTTTAAACGTAGCAGATTGATTTAAATTGGCGCCGATCCCCGTTAGTTGGTTTGGAGGTGAAATTATCCGTAGCATGGATCCACCACTCACGCCCTTGAAAACCTTTAGCCGCGACAAGAGTGGAGATAGTCTAACTAATAATAGTCGTTATTATCCCTACTGCATCCCTAGTCTACTATAGAGCTAGAATGTAAGCCATGATTGCTGGGATTACCTCACTCCATAAGGTTGTTTCATGTCCATGTTGACTGTCACACCATCATGAAGACAAGTCTACGGATACTCGCGAATCAGCTGGAGTGTAGGCATGGCAAAGACCCCAACAAGTTGCCGAGGGATTATAACAGCTCCATTTCTTCCGCCTCTAATGAGTAGCCAAGCCGGGAAATTATTGCAATGCGATATTAATCTTCACCTGATTGTCTTGAGACCATCCTTCGGCCCGAGCCCGGACCAATAGAACACTCTGAGAATTCCTGATATCTTTCCATTGGTCCTCTAGAGCTGGTGGTTCCACTATTGGGTGCCAAAGCTCATATTATATGTGAAGCCAGAGGAAAGGGCGAGGCTTTATCTTTCTAACGGGGAAGAAGTGGAGTGACTATTGGCTCCACAGCCCAGGTTCACATCTACAATACACACCAGCAGGTTGTCGAACACAACTAATTCGTATACTCCAATCCAGTCCAACTTTATAGTAGACTGTCTGGGTCTTCCAAAGGCTCTAATCTCCCATATTCATCTACTGCACGTATTATCGACCGGTCTAGAATATCTCTAGGGTTCAATGAGCTCAATAACATCTTACATAGTCTTCACAGTTGGGTCTTAATAAATGCCTGATGCAGGCGTCAACCCAATAGTTTATATTCTTTGCTAAACATGCTTCTAGGGTCAAGGTGGATACTCTATAGTTCCTGGTGCCACTATTCAAATGTTGCTGCATTCAGATAGGCATGGAAGTTCACCCCCTTCCATGTCTATCGTACTCCTAAAGGAGGCGCAGGTACGGTACCTCAGCCACAGGAGATAAATTTACTTCCTTCCCCTTTCATTGGCCCCATGGATCGTCAGCCTTTCTATAATAGTAGCGCAACTATGATCATCCTACTCGTACGAACCCCTGGTCTGAAAAAGGAAGTTACTGCTAGTAGTGATGATCCACTTCTAGAAGGAATATATGAGAAAGAGTTATATGCGAAGAGTGAAATCTCCGTGAAGATCTCACATCATATCCGTCAAACATACTCGTAATGAACCAGGAGTCAGCATACTTGTCCGTTGTTCTGGCCTTCGGCGAAGGTTTGTCCAATATATTGACAATGACAACCCCAAATGCTAGATGCCTTTAGCATTTCTGGTCGATTACTGAAAGGGATATATTGTCAACTGATGCGTGATCGATGATGGACAATGATATATTATTGAACGACTGCAGTATTTCAACTAGTGATCGTGATGTAGTGTCATGCAATCTGCAAAAGAAACGCCATGGGGATCCTGCGCCTGCCTTCCTGAAGCTATGGAGGGTTTCTTTACAAAACAATTTGAGGTGTATGTCATAGTCTTCGAAGTGCAGTGATAAAGAGGAGCAGACCCTTCGAGAGACAGGGTGAAAGTTCACGTGGGAAAGCCATACAACTACACACGTAAAAACCAATATAAAAGGAATAAGAAAAATGGTACACAGCGCGGGAAAAAGATGTGGGGAGAAAAACAGCAAAAAGAATGACCGACGCAGGGATCGAACCTGCAATCTCTTGATTCGTAGTCAAGCGCCTTGCCATTGGGCCAGCCGGCCAATTGTTGAAGTAACAATTGATTATTTGATATTATGAAACCAAGGATATACAAGTTTTACTTTTCATTTTTGCATCACTCTTGCCACTCAGAGCGCGCGTCTAGGAGATGTGACGTGCCAAAAGTTTTCAAAGCCTACCACTAATAGTTTTCTTAGTCTTTTCTCATTTCCGGTAGAGCGTTCCAGATGCAACCTGTTGATCTTAGCTTTTACAGAATTTAATGCTATCTGGGGAATAGTTCGCTTTATGGTCGCTACTATATATGGTCATGGACTTATATATATATTGTCGGGTGGATAACTATATACCCACGTACCCAGACAGGAATTGTACCTTGAAAACGCTTTCAAGTATATTTTCAATTCAGCAGTGAACTACAGTGCTTTCTGTCTAATTCAGAAACAATATACCAATTGCGTGTGGAAAATTTGAGGGCTATATAAAATACAAATGCACAGCTCAACTTGTTACTGTCTGTTTTGCACATATTCTCCCACAAGGTGAGAGTAAGTCCTAATTTGGGTAGTTGATTGAGTGAAAGACATTGGAAGGTGTCTAAAAATACCGAGATTTCTGGTAACAATATCGGACACTTGGAAACCCCCAGTTGAGGGGTTTCAACTCATGGTCAGAGCTACCAATACCAGCTACCGCGATCTCAACCATTGTGTAATTTAATAGAATGCGGCAGTTCTGTATCACATTTCTTTGGCAATGTCTACCCCAAGCCAACGATAAAAGACATCTATGCAGAGCTAAGTATACATACAAAATAGTCGACATGTGTGAATGTGCTGCATGCCCAGCAGTAAATAGTAGGAAGGCAGCCGAAGTCACTATTCCAGGATTCCTCCCCTAAGTATCGACCCCCTCCTACGGAAACCATAACTAGCTACTCGAGCGAGTCATCTATTTCAGCTCACCCTCACCATTGCACATCTTCAGAGGGTACCCGTCACCCAGGCAGCTGGTGATCACACCCTGCACCCAGTCCAGCTTGGCCTGCTGGTAGGAGACGCTCTTGCGGTCGAACGAATCGGCCTGGAAGTACTCGTACTGAGCCTTGCCAGGAGCACCGCTGAAAACATAGCCTCTGCGGCGGTGGGTCAAGGGGTTGCTAACAATGGCACCCCACTTGTCCTTGGGGATCGTCATGGTGGCCGTGCCGGTAAGAGTGTTGGTAACAGTATCTTGGTAGTTGATACTGGCGCCAATCTGGAGCCACTTCTCAACAGTAGCAGTGAAAGAGGTACCGACGCTGATGCTGTTGGCAACGCTCTGACCGGCGGCAATGGCGACAGTGGCGGCGGCTCCGTTGGCGTGAGTGATGGGGGACATGGCGATATCCCAGCCCAGGAATTCCTGGTCGGGGAGAGGGATGATGAACTGAGCATCACCGCGCTTCTGAAGACCGGTGAAGCCGTCGGACTTGAAGGACCGGGGGAGGTTGTCGGTCGGGGGCTCAAGGGAGATGCCGTTCAGGTGAGATTCAAGGTCCTTTTTCTCAACAGCCTTGGTAGTACCGTCACCGAGGACGAGGATGGCCTTGTCGGCGGAGATTTGATCGGCAGGGAGAGCCGTAGTGAGGGCACTATTGGCGCAAAGGGAGGCCAGCAAGACGAAGGGGACCTTCATGATGTCGAGATGAGCAATTTAATTGCTAAGGAAGTATTAAAAAAGATTGCGAAGGTTGCTTGGAGAGAGAGAACAAGTCGGGGGAAGAGGTCAATTGACGGGAAGGAGGCTTCTATATAGAATCTGGCCACGGGGAGTATGTAGCTGCCATTGGGAATCCAACGGGACCAAAGACCAAGATGAATACCTCTGAATCAGGAGCCACTCTCGGCATAGCTGACGTGCCATTCACCATGGGGTGTCGGAGGATTGGCAGGCGATCCCTCTATCCTATTTGGAAGGAATTCTCCGAGGATTGCCCGGAAACAGATGAGCGTCTTAGAAATAGTCTAAGACTAAAGGATCTGGTGATAGTTGAATGTCACCCCCATATTTGGAAGGCAGCAGTAGATAGCCGGCATGTGGGAGACAATAATTCCCGCAGGTTAATCTAATTAGCTTTACGCTGAAGAATGTACGTACTCAGACATAGGGCCCATGTTCCTGTCGATCATCAGTCGTGGACCCAAGGCACCGGGTCATTGGCCATGATTTAACGTTAACTCAGGCCACTGGGGATATTATTGCTTGGACAGGCATTCAGGAACCTGGTGAAGTGGAGCAAAACCGACGAGCTTTCCCCAGGGATCAGTAGCATGGGGGATAGTCATACACTACCACACATTTGATTGCATCCAGCCCCACAAGCGTCGACGAACCACCAGTAGAATGAAGTCCGATGGTCTCACTATCTCACTATGGAGCACAGCCACGGATATCAAGGTTCCAATCTACAGTTTTGCCACCCGCTATTCCTTCGCCTTACTATCTTGTGCACCGAGGGCATCCCCATCGCCCAACCGTGTTGATCGCTTCCGAAATGATCGACCCGGGTATCCCCACGCGGCTCCGATTGGATCTACAGGTGAGACAATGAGGTGCAGCTACTGCTACGAAGGATTAAACGCAGTCCTGCATATGCATTTAATGTCCAGAAGTGAAACATCTCCCGCGCTGAAAGACGTTGGCTAGCCGGAAATAGAGTCCCAGATCACTGCCGGTACCTGCATTATCAACGGCCAAGCACATCATTCTGATTCAGGTCATGTCATGAGGAGTCTTGTCGGTTCGCAGATTATGATCGTGGGATCTACATGGGGTATCTTCGGATATTTCGCCTTGGACCGAGACATGCCATTACCATGACAGGAGCCCCGGGATCGGCTCTGTACACATATACTCCGCCAGGGATACCCTCTCGTGACCGTTCGTCATCTTTCTTAAGTACTACCGTTGCTCGCGAACGTCAGGAGTTCCAATCTAGGATTCCCAAACCCCAACACACCACCTATCATCTCTCACTTCTTCGTCGGGACACAAGCAAACATGAAGGCATCTCTCTCTTTGATCGTTGCAGCTCTGGCCGCTGGGTACGGGAATTCATTTACTACCTAACCAACTTCAACCACTGGCAGTATTAACGATTCATTAGTGTCGTTGCGGATCTTCACTATACCGGTGTTTGCGTTGATACCAATGGCGGTGTTGTACGTGCTATCCCCATTCACTTTCCCCCGCAACAGTCAATCTAACAATCTACTTAGGATGCCTATAACCGGGCTGCCACCGAGAAGGCTTGCGCCGCGTACAAGAAGCGCAACACCGGCAACAAGCAATGGGATCAGTGCCCCGACTGCACAGTGAAGAACGAGAAGGACCTCCTCTATTACTGCGACTCCGCAGCCCAGCACATTGGAGGTGATGAGCTGCACTACTATTGCACACAGAATGGCGCCGGTGGCAGTGTGGCCTGGTAGATTGAGTATCGCGGACTTGATTAGGACAACGCAACTATAGTGGGTGATGGGCTTGAGTTAGTCGCAAGGCAGTCAGCGAGTATTGTACCTCTTTTTACAACATGTATATCACAGAATATTCTCCTGGTTAATGGGCCTGGGCCCTCGAATGGGTTTGCAAACAAGGGCGACATGCGCTTCTCACCGTTAGTTTGAAGTATTCTGTACTTGAAACACTAGTCCGAGGGACGAACCATGGCGCGAATCTAATAGGATGATCATATCTCCATACTCATAAAGATGACTTATAGGTTTCATCTAGAGAATGATTTGGCGTGGTTATAGAGCATGGTATCCGTCAAAATATAGTAGCTTCAGGTACGGTGGTGGAGCTGGGAGTAACTTATAAAGTCATCATATGTACATCATATGAGACGACTTGGCTTGTCCATCACTACCTAAAATCGAAGATCACAAAAGCCTGAAACACTGAGTAAGGGAACCATCATGAGAGCCTTTGTAAGGCGCCCTACAATCAACGTGAGAGTCTTGAGTCTCTATCGTTGGTGTAGCACTGAACTCCAGGTAATGTCAAGTGACATTAGATGACAAAATTAGGCTCTAACAGTATACGGCAGGATGAGATCCGTATATAGGCAAGGCTCGCCTTATAAAAGAGCAGGGGCCAGGGCTAAGTTGTGGACTATGGCACATAGTGATACATTGTATGGCAGATATGAATCCTGAATGTGGCACAAGGATATTAAAAAAAGTTATAATCATTATGTATGTTGACATGATCGCACTCGCATTAAACATTATTGGTTGCTTGAATAATACCATCATAGACCCTATGGTCTTCCTAGCCCAGAGACAGCTCACTAGGAGTTCCAAAATGAATGCCAAATAAATCAAAAAGGGAGGATGAAGCATTTCATCGCACGTCTTTCCCAGCCATCACTAGATGTCGGTCAGACCTTAAAGTCCGTGCATTCGCAGGATATCAATATTATCGTGATTAAACATTATTTGATGGTGGGAAATCGCAATATCAGACGCTAATGGCGAAAGGTATGTGTTGTAAGCTGTCATGATTATCTTTATGATGAAAAAGATCTTGTCGCTAACAAGCGCCTTAGATATCCGTCTTGCGGGGTTGCTTCCTGAGACGGTGACAAGCCCAGCAGGCCCAGACGAACAAAACAAAATGAAGCACTCTGTTCAAGTCAGTCTAAGCACTGGCTCAAAAGCACTGATTTTTTTTCGTCTTACGAGGTGAGCAAGGCCATCGCGAATCCAAAGAACTCGACCCTTGGCAATGTGGTGTCCCGGCAGACAGATCTACGACAGGAATACCCTCCTTCCGCGGCAGGCGTCAAGACGATCATCGTTACGAGAGTAGTAGCAAACACTGCCGAAAAAGCAATAAAGTCGAATGCAATATGGACGCCCGGATGGAGAGCTCGACGGAGAAGAAGTCTGGCTGTTAAGGGCACAAGCGACCAAAGGAATGCATATGAAGACTGATCGACAACATGAGCTTCCGTAGAGATAGCATCAGATCGCAAAATGAAGTGGCTCACTTACTGGAGCTAATATCATCAGACACAGCATGGCGCCATTGAGATCCGTAAAGACGCGATCGTGAGCTTTTATTGCCCAGGCGAATACCACCAGAGTCGTAAAAGCACTGACAAGTGCTGCTATGCGAAGCGATAAGTTAACCGGATGGCCGCTCTGCAAAAGATACTTTCTGTCCGTCATATTTGGTCTGCAGGACAATTCTGAGCTTAGTGACTTCGAATATGGTTGCAATATGCAGCCATAATCGGAGAAAAGGCTGCATAACACTTCTTTTTGTATGATATTGATGAGGGAGTATTGTTTCTTAGAGTTTCAAGCCACACTGGTGATCTACACGATAGCATCAGCCAAGACTCAAACACGAGGTTGAGCCAACACAGCCGTAATTGCTGAGTTGGTACTAGCCACCCAATAAGAGTTGGCAAAGAAGAGGGCAGTGCCAAAAATATACTAGATTGCCTTACTGCACTGCCCTATGCATGGATAGCATTCCCACCGGAGTCGTCACTGACCCTGGCTGGAGATATAAAGCCGACCAATTAGGAGAATACACCATCCAACTGTAGGGTTGTTTTGGCTTGCTGATACCGTTCATTGGTTCTAGTGCCAAGGGCGCTTAATGGAACTATATCAGGCCATACACTTGTTTTGCTGGGTCCCGCTATAGGCTCAATTATAGGAGTTGTGGGAAGTTCAGGACATGTGCCGAACATCATTGCCAAATATACATCACCCTCAATGGTGAATCGTGTGTATGCATTTACTCTCTAGGTGTGAGTTCTGCATTTCAATATATTTTCATTTGCTCTGACCTTTGCATGTTCACTCAACATGGTTTCCCAGTGCAGAGTCTGTCTGCGTAGAACTTTATGATGATCAGGGTTAGCTTTCCATGCAGTCTCATGTGTACGACAAGATGTTGGATTGATCAAACCTGGAGATACTGCCGATAAGCAGGCCTCATCTGTGTCTACCCGTAGTCACAAACCCATTCCTCTGGCTCCCATCCTGAGAAATCTAGCTGCCTTATTAGAAGTGTGACATAGCAGAGAATGGCATGTGAGATCATCGTTTCTCTCCCCATAGATGGGCTAGTCAAGAGACAACAATATTTATATTTATAGACTGTTTTTAGTACCCACTCAGAAACTTTGGGCAGGGTGCCTTGTGTTCGAGCTCCCGAGACTTCAGTTGGCCAAGCGAGGAGTTTATTCATGCGGCTCATTTACAATGACAGCCTTTATCTCCATTCTATCGCTCATATCACAGACAACACCAGATAAGTCAACCGTAGCGTAGTTGACGGATGCTTGTCTCATAGTGTCGATATACTGACGACTATCTTCCGTCTCTTGGGGCCGATGGGCGGGGGATTCCGCATCGGGCTTTTCCGATCACTTCACTGCCAGCTGTACTTTGGCAGGACGAGAGCTTAGATGCTCTATCTGAGTGAACTACCCATATTGAGGGTGGGTACAGCAACAGAATGGGAGAAACATATCAAAGAGAACGCTCAATGCACCCCTGGATTACGCGACAGTTTCCGACGCAAAGGTAGCGTTCATGTTATGGCTTAATGATTACGAGCGCTTTGCGTCTTTCACTGATCATCATATAAGAGACACGAGTAGACGAACAAAGCTTCAAGCCCAGACACATCGGCTGTTTTACCGCACGACACAAATGACAGCTGCCAACGTACAAACCTAAAGATAACCCTCATCCCTCAGCAAGGCAGAAATGAACGGAGCGTCTAATGGGGTAGCCAACGAGAAGGGCGTTTCCGCTCATGGGACACTTGAGAGACAAACTAAAGCTTCAGTTAATGATACAGCATCTATCCCAGATGGCGGGACTAAGGCCTGGGTGCAGGTTATAGGAACCTTTTTTATTTTCTTCAACACATGGCAAGTTCAAGAGATATAGCCCTGTTAGTCTGGTCTGACGTGTATAGGGGCGTACTAAACACGTTTGGTGCTTATCAGACCTATTATGAGACCCGGAAACTGTTTCCCTCATCCTCATCGAGTATTTCCTGGATAGGTTCAGTGCAGTCGTCTTTGCTCCTCGTCTTAGGATTGATAACTGGTCCGCTGTATGATGCGGGCTACTTTTATCCCCTTCTTTTTAGTGGCTCGTTTATGATCGTATTGGGGCAGATGATGCTGAGCCTCTCCAAGGAGTACTACCAGGTGCTGCTATCACAAGGAGTCTGCATCGGTATTGGAACAGGCTTAATTCTCATTCCTGGCGTTGCTGTGCTCTCCACCTATTTTAGTACGAAGCTGGCCCTTGCGAATGGATTTGCAGCTGCTGGCAGTGGATTGGGTAAGCCGTAGGAGTTGTGTTTTCCTATAGGAGGAAGTGTTTCTGACTTTGAACGGTAGGGGGCATTCTCTATCCGATTATCTTTCACCGACTTCTCAACCAAATTGGATTTGGATGGACCTGTCGTGCGATGGGCCTCGTCATATTAGTCACGATAGCCATTCCGATCACGGTCTTTCGATTACGAGTGAAGCCATCTGGCAAACGGAAACTCTTGGACCTTGGGGCATTTCGCGAGCCCGCGTATACGTTCTTTGTGCTGGGAGGAACTCTCGAATTTATCTCGCTCAACATCCCATTTTACTATATTCAATACTTTGCTATCAGTCAAGGGATCGCCGCTAACGACCTTGGATTCTATCTACTCTCAATTTTGACCACCGGATCGGTTATGGGGAGAATATTACCAAACGTATTTGCCAATATTATAGGCCCATTCAACATCATATTTGCATGCACGGTTATCGCGGGGGCCCTGGTGTTCGCCTTGGTTGATCTATCTAGTCTGGTGGGAGTGATCATCGTGGCTTTTCTTTATGGCTTCTTCACAGGAGCATTTGTGTCCCTGCCGCCCACTTGCTTTGTCAAGCTTTCCCCAGATCGGGCTTTTATTGGCACTCGAATGGGGATGGGGTATGCAGTAATGACTGTCGGAAATCTAGTCGGCACTCCAGCGGCTGGGGCCATCCTGCAAAACCGGGGCTTCAATGCCGTGTGGATCTTTGGGGGTGGGGTTTCGATTGCAGGAGGAATAGCTATGATGATCAGTAGGAATATCCAAGGGGGATGGAAGGTACTAATGCGACAGTGACATCGGGATAGCTCTATGCTTGGCTACTACTGCCATATGGAAGTCATAGAAAAGTTACATGGCGTGCAAGTTGGGTCGTCATGATGTATCTCCAGAAAATGATAGGGATAGCTCGGATATCTTTGCTGCCGCTCAGATATCTCTCCTTTACTTCCTCGCTCTTTTGTCTTTTGCCGTAGCTATTTCTAGTATTTCTGGCTCGTATATCGGTTCACCGTTCGCTGCAAGTCATCCACCGGCGACCGCACATGCTCGAATTAGTTTCACGGTGATTATCTGGGAGGTCCTGCGGTGTGGTCCCATATTTCGATGAAACTAACTTTGACCATGTCATCATCCAGTCCTTTGGCCAAGAAATAGCCGGTTGCGTGACTTGGTGTTCGTTGCGGCGCGTTATTAGCCATCTTGGCTGCCGGTTCGCAGGGGGTATATCCGCCAATAAATGGAAGACCCAGCTCGAATGCGTTGCAACCGTAATGGCACTGACGCTTGGGGCGTTGGATAGAGCGCCTAAGGCCAAGCAAGGTTCATAACCATGTGACCTATCGACCAAATCGGAAAGGGGTCGAATGGTTGCGACTTTCCTTCTTTTCATTCCTCTCCCTCTGCGGGCACTCTGTGAACCGATAAACATTAATATCATTCTACAAGAGGGCTCTTGGCAGAACAACAAGCGGGCCCATTTTTGGCTCCAATGGCGCTGATCTCCAATCCAAAACCCAAGGGCAAAATCCGAGGTGAACTTTTCGTGCCCCGCCGACAAATCGTTTATATCTGAACACATTTATCCCCCCGTAACGAACTCTGTCTTTAGGAGACTCAGACCTGCATGAAAAAGAACCCTGGCGGGAAAGCACCATCCCTAGTGGAAACCCGTCCTAGTCACCTATCGGGTTCCGACAAAATCGATGAGTCGAACCTGTGCTCTCGGACAACCAGCTGTGGACGCCTTGCAGGGTCGGCATATGTAAGCCAAGCTGCTAATCTTGGTATTTCCGCATGCGGATATACCAATGGCAGTTTCTGTGAAAAGAGTCTTCTTGGCCTCCCTCGGGATGACTGGCTGTGCGCTCTCGGCGCCAAGCTGCCGAGAAGTATTGGACCGAGTGGGAAAATGCCGATTGCTGTGCTATGATGCCAGAGGGGAGTGAATTGCTGTCGGAGCCTTGAGCCTTGAGCATTCTGTCCAACTGACCTTTGGTTATTATCATGATGATCCCAGCTAGCCCTTTTCCGGTCTCTTTGTATCGGGCATACCTACAGGGGAATGCCACTACTACGTTTCTCGGACCACATGGCTTACATATGTGCACTACCGCTGGATGAACCTGCATGACTCCGTCGGCGAGTCATGTTTCTGCTACTCGCGTTTGTCGTCGTAATAACCTCCTCTAGTCCCGCAGTGCCCTGTCAGTCTGTCAGCCATGAAATGCCACGAAGCGACTGTATACCCTCATGAAAACCAATAGACATTAATCCCGCCGAACTGTCCGTTCTTCGTTACAGAGGAACAGCCACACACCCAGCGACATTGGCAAAGTGGACCCTGGGTGGCAGGTTAGGTTTCCCCATTCAACTCGTCTGGGACTTCCAAGAACGCCACTAGGATGCTCTTGGGACTCCAAGCCTCTTGGCCTGGGGACAGTATGGAGTCAGTGGGAAAGTCTCTGGGGTAGGTGGTAGCTAATCTGGAGACGGGCAGTCATCATGCGGAGCAAATCAACTTGACTGGTCAGCAAAATGGCACGATGGCTACCCCTGTTGTTGTGCGGGCGACAGCTCTTCTTCTGGGCCCTTGGAGAGGTTAAAAGCGACGGTCTGCCACTGTCTGAGATTGTGTGGCCCCAGAATTTTCTCCTTCAGCTGCCTCTCATTTGCCTATCATATCCTGCACCTCTTCTTGGACATACTGACCCACGCCTTGGTCCTCTGATCTGCAAGGTGCTCCGCACCTAGACTTCTGCCATGGATAGGAAGATCGATGACCCCGAAGCACCTGCTTGACGTCTCAGCATCTTGAGTCCGCCGTGTCAGTCGAGAAACAAGATGCAGCGGAGACAGCCAGGGTTTGGTCACGGGATGTTATTAAAAATGATACTAACACGAAACTGAAAAACCCCCTCTCAGGATTGACTCGTGAGGAGCTTTACCGCGATGTCGAAGAGTTTGCTCGAGACAAAGATCTCGAGCACATTATGGAACACCTCAAACGGGGCGCGCTGGTGGCCCAAGACCCAAAAGCTTTCGAGGAATTGAGCGAATTGTCTGAAGGCGAGAAGGAACTCCTCCGACGTGAGAAGACGCACAGATGGAGTCAACCTTTCATGATGTATTTTATGACCAGTAAGCACCGCATCTCGTAGGAAGCGTTTTTGGTTTACTTTCTTTTCCCGTTTCCCTTGTTTTTTAATTTTTGTTTAACCCCGATGATCTATAGTTCTCTGCGCTGGTTCCGCAATTGTTCAGGGAATGGATCAAACTGCAGTGAACGGAGCACAAGAGTGAGTAAAGTCAACTGATTCAGGTGGTGACTGTCAGTCTGACAATAGCCAGATACTACTTTGTGGAGTTTAACATCACGAATTCGTGGTTGCAAGGCCTAGTGAACGGCGCGCCATATCTTTGTTCAGCTCTTATCGGCTGTTGGACTACTGCTCCGCTCAATCGCTGGTTCGGACGACGGGGTTGCATCTTTATCTCCTGCTTCATCTCATTTGCTTCCTCCTTTTGGATGGCAGCCGCACACACCTGGTGGAACCTCCTGCTGGGTCGTTTCCTGTTAGGTTTTGCGGTGGGTGCGAAGTCAACGACTACTCCAGTCTACGGCGCTGAATGTGCGCCTGCTAATATACGCGGTGCCCTGGTGATGATGTGGCAGATGTGGACGGCATTTGGCATCATGCTAGGCTATATCGCTTCTGTCGCGTTCATGAATGTGTCACATGCAACCATCCCAGGTTTCAACTGGAGGCTTATGCTGGGGTCGACCGCCATTCCGTAAGTTTCTTCCACAGGGCTGACCCACTCGGCAGCTTTATTCTGCGTGAATTAACAGTCCCGAGTCCCTTCTTTGTTTGTATCCAGGTGTATCTGTGCCCCGAATCACCGCGATGGTATATGATCCGCAACCGCTACCGGGACGCGTACGGGGCACTTTGCAAGCTGCGCCCATCGGAATTTCAAGCCGCGAGGGACCTTTATTACATTCACTCTGCGTTAAAAGTAGAAGAGAAGCTCCGGGAAGGAAAACACCTCTGGCGCGAGATGTTCACCGTCCCCCGTAACCGGCGCGCCGCCCAATCATCTTTCTTCGTCATGTTCATGCAACAGGTTCGTTTTTGAGCATCCCAAGCCTCCATCTGTGCCTCTAACGTCGTCTAGTTCTGCGGCGTGAACGCAATAATGTACTACTCTTCTTCGATGTTTCGGGACGCGGGATTTGATCTCCGAACAGCGCTTGTTGTATCCCTCGGATGCGGTATCACGAACTGGATTTTTGCTCTCCCGGCGGTGTACACAATCGATACCTTTGGTCGGCGCAACCTTCTGCTGACTACGTTCCCTCTGATGTGCCTGTTCCTGCTCTTTACCGGATTTTCGTTCTACATCCCCGATCAGACTCCTCGAACGGCCTGTGTCGCAACCGGTATCTACCTGTATATGATTGTGTACTCGCCTGGGGAGGGACCCGTGCCTTTCACATACTCCGCCGAAGCATTTGTGAGTAACATTTCTTACCTTCCTCCCGTGTCATCGACCAAAGCTAATCTAAACAGCCACTGTACATCCGTGACATTGGCATGTCGTTTGCGACGGCCACGACTTGGGGATTCAACTTCATCGTTTCGCTCACATGGCTCCCTCTGCGGGATGCATTCAGTGTCCAAGGGGCATTTGGTTGGTACGCAGCATGGAATATTTTCGGGTGGATTTTCTGCTATTTCTGCCTGCCGGAAACCAAGGCGCTGTCCCTGGAAGAATTGGATCAGGTCTTCTCCGTGCCTACCCGCAAGCATATCAACCACTATCGCGGCATGTTACCGTGGTATGCGAAGAAGTACATCCTCCGTCAGGATGTACCGCCGCAAAAACAACTGTATGATTACGAGTGACAGTTGCCCCGACAAGGCGTTTCGAATAACGGGGCACTCGGCTCACGCGTCCGGGGTCGATGAATGATGGTAGTATGGGTATTAAATATGGATTTAAGTAATGTGATGGATGTGATGGTATGACCTTTTGCACTTGTCGCCATTTATTCAGGGTAGTAGTAACTAATATGACCACGTTGAATTATCAATCCGAATGCGATATCTCCATTTAAGGTTTAAACCCTGACTTTTATCTTCTCCATGCATCCGACCGAGGTTAAGTAAACGGAGTCCGTTTCCCGTTAAAGTTTCCGGGGTTCAGCATCTGGATCGGCCTGGACGACCAGTGGTGTGCGGTGGAACTGTAGCCGAACATTCGAACGTCGCTGGGAGGCAACTATGATTGGTGTAGTACCTGCAGGAAGCCCCGGCCCTAAGGCACTCGACGGCACGCTAAGGCGCTCAACTGAAATTTTCTAGGTTAGTGTGGCTGACGATCCGGCGTCTTCAGGCTTCCTATTGGCCGGAAGGTGGCGGTGGCACTCCACATGGGCGCCACCCGGGCGGAGACTAATTAGGTAACGGATTCAACACACACTTGCAGAATATTCCCTCTTCTCCAGGCGAAGGTGAGTCAGGCAATAATCACGATGCTTTCCTGACGTCGAGCTTGATTCAATGGCGCTCTTCTTTCATTTCCCTTAGACACCGTCTTCCCCAGAGTGATCAATCGCGACCGGTTGACGAACGTGGAGCACTCCGGACCGTTGGTGTCACTGTGCTGTAGTATCCATCAAACTTCATTCTCCGCTTCTTCTTCACCCCATTTTTCTTCGGTTTTTTTTCTTTTTCCTTGTCTTTTTTGGTGTTTTTCTTTTCCGTGACCGCTTTCCTTTCTTTCCCGGTGCCCCTCTGCATCCGGCTGAGAGTCACCTCACGCTGGTCATTAGCCAGTTCAATATCAAACTCTTCCCCCGAAGCGCACTCATGGCTCCCTCACCGGATAATCATGGAAGCGCTGTATTGAGTGACATGAGTCAGGACGCAGAATATGATGTCAAGGACACGGAAAAGCAGCAAGAGGAAAAAGCCCATCCGGAATATCAGGACACCTTTGGTGATGAAGAATACGCCGAGGTGAAGTACAAGGTGTTGAGCTGGTGGTATGTTGTCGGACGATCTCAATTCTCAAATGATCCCAGTTGGCTGACCAGCTTTACACAGGCAATGTGGTTTTCGTGAGTAACTCTTGGGAGCTAGTGTTCGGGGAAGTGTACTGACCCTCATGAGTGATGGTCGCGGAAACGGTCTCGCTGGGGATTCTCTCATTACCCGCCGTGGTTGCTGCCTTAGGCCTTGTCCCGTAGGAAGCCCCATTCCCGGAGGATGCTCATTTCATATACTGACATCCATTAAAAGTGCTATTATTCTTCTGCTCGGCCTCGGCCTTCTGGCGACTTATACTGGCTATACCATTGGACAGTTCAGATGGCGCTATCCTCACATCCAAAGCATGGCCGATGCCGGCGAGGTCCTTCTCGGCAAGTTCGGGCGCGAGTTCTTAGGGACCGGTCAACTTCTGCTTATCATTTTCATCATGGCTAGTCACATTCTTACCTTTACGGTGGCCATGAATAATATCACCGACCACGGAACGTGCTCCATTGTCTTTGGTGTTGTGGGACTAGTCATCTCTTATGTCTTATGTTTACCGCGCACATCGGCCAAGGTGTCGTATCTCTCTATTGCTTGTGAGTAATGCCAGCCACTTCGAATTTCTAACAATTAGATTTACTCACACTCCACCAGCTTTCATAAGTGTCTTTAGCGCCGTAATGATTGTCATGATTGCGCTTGGCATTCAACGCCCATGGCACGGTGGGGTCCAGGCGACCGTCGACACCAGCCTGTACAAGGCGTTCCTTGCTGTGTGCAACATTGTCTTTTCTTTCTGTGCGTTTCTCTCCCGTCATGTGTCCTTTGAACCTCATTAACATGTATTTTAGCGGGCCATGTTGCCTTTTTTGGATTTATGTCCGAACTCAAGGATCCGAAAGAATACCCCAAATCTCTGTTCCTTCTTCAGGGAATCGATGTCTGCCTATACATCGTCACGGCTATCGTGATTTACTACTACGCTGGCCAGGATGTGACTTCCCCGGCTTTAGGGTCTGCTAGTCCCGTGGTGCGCAAGGTGGCCTACGGCATTGCGCTTCCTACTGTAAGTGCAATACTGATGTCAGTTCGAGAAATACTTTATTAATATCGTCATCAGATTATCATTGGTGGCGTAGTCAATGGCCATGTTGCGTGCAAGTACGTCTACGTCCGCCTGTTCCGTGGCAGCGACCGCATGCACAAGAAGGATCTAGTGGCCACCGGCTCTTGGGTAATCCTTATGTTGCTTCTGTGGGTTGTGGCCTGGATCATCGCGGAGGCGATTCCAGTCTTCAACAATCTTCTGAGCTTAGTCGTACGTCCCTCTGGTTGCTCTCCATTTCCACAATGAACCCAACTGACATATATCCTAGGCCTCTCTCTTCGCAAGCTGGTTCACCTGTATGCACTGCCCAAATCCACCCCCCAGCCCCAATCATCCAATACTAACAAACGGAATAGACGGCCTCAGCGCCACGTTCTGGCTCTACCTCAACAAGGACCGACTCTTCGCGACGCCCATGAAAATCTTCCTCACCATCCTCAATGTCCTTATTTTCGGAATCGCAGCATGCATCGTACGTTCTTCCCATGATATCCTGACTTCCCTCTTCGTTCCTCACTAACTCGCCTCACAGTGCGGTCTCGGCCTGTATGTGTCAGGCAAAGCATTGCATGATGACCCCAGTAGCGCTAGTTTCTCGTGTGCAAATAACGCTTGATCTTTTGCATTGTTCCAGCATCGGGCCGGAGTTGTTGTATTATACGCATCAATATTTGTATCTATAGATTAGATTTGTTTGAATGGATTCATAGCCCGCATGGCAAGCGCCCTTCACTTTGATAACGAATCGATGAAAAATGGTGGAATCCTCATCCGCTTCCCGTTACCCTACACGTGATTATGATCCACGCGCAAAGGTTATCCGTTTGGATGAATACTTACTAGGTAACTCGAGATTACATGGCTTAAGATATAACGCTCCTGAATGTCTCCGTATGGCGAATCGACCGGTGCTTGTGCGGCAAATGACGGCATGTTGAAGTTTGTACGATGGCTGTAAGTTTATTGGAGGTAATTGATTTGCAATTACTATGTTTAAGTTTAATAAAAAACATATTGTTAACGATAGATAGACATAAACATACAAGAAAGCTTTCGTTTGCCACGGTTGTATTCGTAACATACCCAATGACCCAACTGTATATACGAATCAGACCAATTTGGATTAGACAGGGTCTAAGGATATATACAATGGACACTTCAAGACAGTAGCCCTATCCATGTGGAAGTAATGGTGTTCCTTAAGCAGTTTGTCTGTTCTCAATCCTCTTGTCTTCAGAAACCGCCTGGCGAGCTTTCCTCCACCCTAAAAAGTCCTAGTAATGTCAAGAATAAAACAAAATCGCTATGATGATGATGGATGGTGATAAAGTGGGTTTAATACAGCTGGTAATGAAGCCACCTGCAGTGACTCTATAAAAGGACTTGAAGTCCATGAACATGTAGGACTCACTTCCAACTTACGTTCAATATCCATATCTGCTTAAACGAACTCTCTTTCGACTTGAATCTCCAAGCCTTTCTTTGTAGCGCATTTAACCCGCAATACAGAATCCAAATGAAGTAGATCAAACTAGAACAGTTCCAAGACTTGGGACCCACAATTAGCACAACTGCATCATGGCACGTTCGGTGCAGTTCCGGTGCACAGTCTATATGTTGCGACTTTGATGACGGTTGATATTAATTGACATTTCTCCTGGCCGAATATTTGCCGATCTAGCACGACAATTGGTGACAAGTTCTCCGCTCTCGCTGGACAGCATTCTTCGGCCGTGCATTAGCCTCGCCTTTCAATTCCCTGAAGCAAATGACGATCAGTAGTCTGACCACCCGGCTGATTTGGTAAATTGTTGTCTCACCTGTAGAGTGAGTAATCCCTGGAATTTATCTTATCTGATTGATAGCGACCTGATCAATGCCCGGATTGGTGGAAGGATCCCGTTATGGGTCATCGCGGCGGGTCGTTGTATAAATTATACCAATGCTAGATAAAATCAGGGCTGTTGCAGGTGGATACAGTCAGAAGCCGTCGTTGAAGGTTGTACCGACCTCGGGGATATCATCCCCGATCGGAGAAGCATATATAGACTGGCATGGATTCCAAGCTCGTCCGTGATACTCTCGCAGTTGTTCTTCTCAACATATTCGCATCCTGATCTTACATTGAATCTTTTTTTGTCACTTAAGGTCGACTCTTCCTTCACGATGCGCTTCTCCACTATCGGCATTCTCTGCTCACTCCTGGTGCTTCCTAGCTTCGCCAGCCCCGTCGAGACCAGGAATCCCACTTCTCTTGCCGCTGACACGAGCAGTAACGAGGTTAGTGCCCTTGGATAACAACCCTGCTGGCACATACCATATGCTCTCCCCTTCCATATATTTCCTCTATATATGCGCCCATGTGGAACCAAGGTGAAATACCAAACAAGCTGCTAACATTATGGTTATATAGTCATGGATCAGCAAACGCTGCTGCATCCTCTGTGACAACCCATACGCCAGGTGCGGAGCCAATGACAAACGCGAGGCCGTCGAGACAGAGGAAGAAGCTCTCTTTGGGCTGGAGAAGCGTTGCTGCATACTCTGTAATAACCCGAATGCGCGCTGCAAGCGTGGCGAAACGCCAGGACAGTGGCCTGAGAAGCGCTGCTGCATTAACTGCGATAATCCGTACGCTCTGTGCGACGGTACAAGCCCGTCTGGTGGGCGTCAGCCTGTTGATACGTTGAAAGAGGCTGTTGAGGGACTGAATTAGAATATTCGGTTCGCTATAAGCAAGGATGGGCATCTGTTCGATGTAGGGGCTAACCACGGGAGAATGGATGCATATGTGAAGCTAGATTGAGATATATCTGAATGCATTGCATAGTCATAGGCCATTCCCAAATTACTATATCAGTTGCTGTACTTTGTCGTACTTACCGTCGCACGTCCATGAAGACAGCTGAAGCTGGTCTTTCATATTTCATTAAGGTTCAAATAACCTTATTACGTACTATCATGCCAAGCATGGAGCTTTCAATGCTTGAGGGAGTCAAGCTTCACCATTGTGCCTGCTTTCAGACAGGTGTACCAAGTTCGGCCTGGTCGTGCAGCTCAGAACCATAGCTTAGCTGAAAGCCAGATCCAGAAGGCTCTGGATATACTTCTCAAAAGCATGAGTCATATCACATCCCGGTCGGTGCCTACAGAGTAATCTGTAGCCATGGTTGCGCTGAGTGTATACATATAACATTGAGCTCCGCTGATGCCTCGGGTGCTGGTCGAACTATGTGACGCCGTAAACGCATGACATATATATGCCTGGTTCCACCACAAGAGATTGCATGGTAACTTGACCAACAGAATTGAACTGTCAGATACAGTGTAATTTCATGAAGCAGAACATATCAGGACTTTCGCTTGACACGTTAGGCATAGCTCTAAGCAAGCTGGAAAGGATACTTCTTTCTGTTGTTGCCCAGGCTTATGTTCTTAAGGCTATCAATCCAGTATGGCCATTTTAGTTGGATATAATATGGCAGCAATTATGCTATCGAAACGGCCCTAGAGCCTCAACAACTATTGAAGGCCAAGCTACTCAACATACCCAGCCCATCTAAGGCCTTGAAAATCGAGGATGGGCCTCAGGTATCGCGAAAAGATCAGACCTAAGGTTACTGGAGTAGTTCTGGCCAGGGCTCATCAAAGAATCCCCTGGAGCGTGCGATCGTAGAGAGCATCAATGTGAGGAAGATAGAACTATTCGCACTTAGACCCTAGGTGTCGAGATTGGATACTCCAGCAATATGACTCTGAGATATCATTGCGATTCTTAGAACACAATCTGGGATGTCACGGCCTACCCTTGAGAAAGTCATTTCCAGGACAAGCGCACAAATCTTCCAGCAACGCTATCAAACCTGAGGCAAGTCGAGCCGAAGAGGATCAGTTGTACGAGGTGGATACCACATTTAGCTTGCCTCGTGCATTTTCTTCCTTTTGTTCCTTAGTTCAGTTTAGGTAGCGCCCTCACTGAGACATTCCTTCGGCCATTAGATGCTTCTACATCTTGGTCACATGTGTTTATTTACTGAAGGCTAGAACCCTGACGCTAGTAATGTTCTAGACCCATATATAAGTGGGTGCTAACGTGCATGATTATATATCTTCAAAGCACCTGCTGCCGTCCCCGGGTATACTCCCTACGACGAGAACGATTCCGTAAGCCATACTACTTAGCCATATCTAATTTCGGCGAATTATTATATCATCAAGGATATTTTGTTATCGAGTAGGGTTAATGAGAACATACGTGGGTAGTTATTCCCACGCTATGCCTGTTCCGGACACTCAGGCCATTGAATCACGTGGACCGAAGGAGAGCCCGACACGTGAGAGGCCGAGGGAGGTCCCGCAATGAAGTCAATGGGATGAAACAATTCCCATAAAGATCAATGGAAAGCGCCATGGAAAGCGCCATCCACGTCACTGGCGTTGAGGTTGTCCTATCTTGAGTTTTTTTCCCCGGCGGGAACGATGGAGCCACGAACGGCACGGAAAAAGGGAAGGGACTAGCGCATGCCGAAGCGGCGACCTGGCTTGCGATTTGACCCCGTACAGCCAGCGAAATTGGACCAAGATCCGATACGCAACCCACGATAACCGCTCGGTCGGACCGTCACAAGGCTCAACCGGGAACTGCAAAGATCGGCAAAGGGCAACCAAGTAGTACGTCGCACCGAGATGATGGCAAAACTTCGGCTACGTCAGGGTCAAGTGGTTTTCCATCTTAATCCGTTCGCTGGAAGTAAGAGAGAGTTCGGGAAACCTGGGGAAATCGTATCTCCCCATGGGCCCATACTGACTATCGCGGAGATCGCGGGGGGGGGGGATGAGAAGGCGCGAGACTACTGTGTACGATGTGCAATTTTCTGAAACTCAGCCGAGGCATGACAGGGAATCTGTAACCACATGGCACTCTCTAGATCCCATTCTGGTCTGGGTGATTTAGTAGGTCGCCTCGATGAGGTGCCAAGACGGTCTGTGAGTCGTCGGAAAAAACAAATGCCAACAGGAAGCTGACTAGCAGTGGCAGCTTGACAGAAAAAATTTCCTATCCAGGTGACTCTCCAGCGTGGTATCCGTGAGGCATTTCCAGTCCCCCACTTTCTTGGCGTAATCTCAGTGTGCCTGATTCCAGAGACTCCGCGTCGCCAAGATCTGGTACTCGACCGTTGAGGGCGTACCCAAGACTTTCAATGCACTCAAGCACTCTCAAGCACCGGGGGGAGAACACAGAATTATTAAGCCACATTGCTTCACTCGCCAAAGCTACTGCCAAGACGTAGTAGTCCATCGGCTTCTCAGACTCGTCCTTCTCACAGGCTCACCACGGTGCGCCAAGCGCAACCGCCCCAATCTTGGCGAATTCGGTCACGGTCGGCACAATTAATATGACCAATATCGATTTTTTTTCCGTCTGGAGAATCGTTTCTCTATTCTCTTTCCCTTTCCTTTTCCACAGTGGCTCGGGCTTGTTTCGCCTTCTGCCGGGATGTTTTCGGCTGACATGTCAGCTGTACGCTCCAGAGCTCATGTAGCATGATGAGGTGTGGGAAACCTTTGACTGTGAGGCGTCTTCACTAGCTCGATACTCCGTAGAGATCCTGGACGCCTGCTTCCCCAGGTGCTCTCCGCTCTTTGGAGAGGGCCATGGCCGCCACCCCCCATACCCCGAGGAGAAGGGTGCCGATTGGAAGGTAAACCGAGATGATGCTGTGTCCCGGATATGAAGAGCCCCGCTGTGAGCTTTGGGGCCATCGCCTGCTACGGATTGGTCCGAAGTTTTCGTAAGTCGCCGGGAAAATTTTGCCTAGCGCCGTGTTCGAAACTTGGCCCCAAGTTTTTGACATCATATTGGGGCAATGAGGCCTCTCCACAGTGTACACCCTGACTTGTGGAGCCGTGCCAAGCGCCAAGGACGCCCGCCAAGTGCCAAGAGGACGGATTCCTTCGCGCTTCGGGAACGATCAAAGCCTTCGCTGGACTTTCCCCTTTTAGTCCCAAGGTTGCAATACAAGTCCGATATTGAACTTACGCGATTGCTATAAGAACGCCGAATCGTGCTGTTCCGACGTCCTCTTTCCTTCCATACTACTTTTCCCTCAGGTTTCCTTGAATCCCCCCCCTTCCCTCCCCACCAAGAAACTGACGGCTGTTACTTGGTTCCTACCGTCAACATGTGGACGACCACCAGCGGCTTGAGTGGTCGGCCACTCCGGCTGAGCATCACCTTCGCTGCTGTCGTGGGTTTCTCGCTCTTCGGCTACAATCAGGGTATGATGGCCGGTCTCCTCAACGGCGACGAGTTCGTGAGCTCCTTTCCAATCCTGGCAATGCCTGAGAATCCGACTGCGGGGGAAAAACACTACATCGACGTCATCCGTGGTGCGGTCACATCCTGCTATGAGCTTGGCTGTTTCTTCGGCGCGCTATTCTCCATGTTCTACGGCGACAGACTCGGCCGTACTCGCCTGATCTGCATGGGTGCCAGTGTCCTCATCGTTGGCGCCTTGCTTACAACAGTCTGCTTCACTGGTAAATGGGAAGTTGGTCAATTCGTTATCGGCCGTGTTGTATCCGGTATTGGAAATGGCATGAACACAGCCACGATCCCCGTTTGGCAATCAGAATGTTCCGGAGCGCATAATCGTGGATTCCTGGTCTGCTTTGAGGGCGCGATGATTGCTGGTGGTACCTTTATTGCCTACTGGGTGGTCTTTGGTCTGTCGCACGCCGCGGATTCTGTCCAGTGGCGATTCCCGGTGGCGCTCCAGATCTTCTTCGCTCTGATTGTGGCCGCCGGTGCCCTGATGCTCCCGGATTCCCCGTCATGGTTTGTACTGAGAGGACTTGACAAGGAGGCTTGCGAAGTTCTCGGTAAGCTTAAGGGCGCATCTCCCGATTCTGATGAAGTCCTCCATGACTTCAACTTCTTGAAAACCGATATGGAATCCTCAAAGAACTCCCAGTCAAACTGGAAGGCAGTATTTACATTTGGCAAAACGCAGGAATTCCAGCGTCTTCTTATCGGTTGCTCTGGTCAGTTTTTCCAGCAGTTTACTGGCTGTAACGCTGCTATCTACTACTCTACGCTACTTTTCCAAGAAAATCTCCATATGGAGAAATATCTCTCTCTAATTATGGGTGGAGTCTTCGCGACTGTTTACGTCATTGCCACGATCCCATCCTTTTTCATGATTGAAAAAGTCGGCCGCCGGAATCTATACTTGATTGGATTTCTCGGCCAGGGTCTGAGTTTCGTGATTACATTTGCTTGCTTGATTAAGGAAAACGAGAACAACGCGAAGGGTGCCGCTGTTGGTATCTTCCTCTTTATCACTTTCTTTGCATTTACCCTCTTGCCACTGCCCTGGATCTACCCACCCGAGATCAACCCCCTGCGGACCCGGACTGTCGGCGCGTCGGCGTCAACCTGTACCAACTGGATCTGCAACTTTGCCGTGGTCATGTTCACCCCGCTTTTCGCTGGTCAGAGCCCATGGGGTGTGTATCTCTTCTTCGCCCTGTTTAACTTTATCGGCTTGATCTTCGGTTTCTTCTTCTACGTGGAGACCGCCGGGCGTGAGCTTGAAGAAGTCGACATCATCTACGCCAAGGCCCATGTCGAAGGGAAGCTGCCATTCAGGGTCGCCAACGACATGCCTAAGCTCACCTTCGAGGAAATCGTCCAACAGTCTCGCGAGCTGGGCTTGGATGCCAATGATCACGGTACCCCGGAGAAGAACGAGCTTGGCCTCAGCAGTGACAGTGGCCCGGAGACCGAGGAGGTCCAGGAGAAGCACTAAATGCCTTTTAGTGGAGGTGTTGTAGTTTTGGATGAAGGTGATGAACATATGTGAAAGTGGTTGTATCTAATGTCTTTTTGACTGTTCTGTGTATTTTCGATTCCCCCAAGTGATTTCACCGCACGATCCGCACAATAGCCAGGCCTCTGGCAGCTACTACGTGATATTAATTGATAGAGCCAATGCCAGCTATATATTACAGACCTTGTCTCGCGCACCCTATCGAGGATAAAATCATAACCGTAGAAGATAGTTAGACCCGAAGGTGTATTCCATATATTAGTTACTAACATATCCTGTAATCGAGGACATTGTCAAGCGAGTTCATTCCGATGAACCGTTCTACGAACCTGCGGAGCACATTAGGAAAGATCAGGGGAGCTGTGAATCTCTTTCACTTGGGAAAGCCCAAACTCGTTACACCTCAACAAATCTCATTCAGTAAAGGACGTTGGGCCCGTTAAGAAATCATCAGACGATACTCCGCGGCCCCTAGATCGTCACCTCCCCATACTTTTGGATACGGACCCGTAACGGCAGCAAAAAACTATATCCATTTCTTGCTTTAACCTCACCATACCTATTTTGACATCTAGCGATTCACAAAGAAACAAAATGTGACATCAGTGGCATTCGGCTCGCTTTCCTTTTTCATAGATCGTTCTTAAAAATTTGTGCTGACTAGTATCTCGGCAGATATCTGCCTAGATCTTGGCCCCGAAGCCAAGGGCCACAAGTTGCACTGATTACCCACAGATCTCCCCGTCGCCCATGTATCTGCCCGAAAGATTCTGCTCCGTATGTGGATAATTCCACTTACTCGCGTCTAACGCTCGTTGTCGTCCCACTGTCCCCTGTTGCCGAGGGTTCGCCTGTTAGCGTTCCAGTGGAGAAGAGGAGCTCTCGTTGAAAAACTTTTCATGCTGCCCCCATGTGCTTAAATCTTGGACGCCGCTTAGGTCATGTCTCGGGCCACCTGCTTCCACGTACCTCGGTGACATATACTCCGCATGCTGTGGTCTATGCTTGCTTGCTTTATCCCGATTGTCTACTTCTTCTAACCGACCCCCGAGACTCTAGTGTAGCCGCCGGCTACCCTCAGACCGCGGGTCGCTCCGGGAAGAGATCGACTTTGTCTTCGCGGAAGGTTTCCTTGAGGATATGGCCTGCGTTTGCGCTGCGTGGGAGCTGCCGTACTTAGCCGACGAGCAGGTTGTCATCCAGTATGGCTTCGGTGGTCCTGGCCAACAGGCTCCGAGCGAGGCGAAGAGTATCGCCGAGTCGGACGGTACCGACTCGATGGCTGTCAGGAACAGCGACCCTGGGAAGAATAGAATACTGTACCCACTGGTGGCCAACAATGATTCCAGCCTATGAGACAAATCTTTGAGTCATGCAGGTGGATCGTCCAATGATTACCCTTTTTGATCTTATGGAATACCCCGCTGCGGATGGTATAGACTGAATATGTTAGTTGAGATTGTGCAGTGTTGGTTATACACGAGATTAGCATCTTTTGATATGACTTTACTGTTGTTGGCTTGGTAGTCATGTAGAAACAGTAGTATAGATCAATAACAGTTGCTAACTACACTAATTGTCCCGTCTTCAAGAGCAACTGCAGTACCTGTGTACACATGGTCTATGCCACACCCTTCAGCTTTGCTCGCCTATCACACCTCGTGCAAGTGGCCTGTTCTTTTGTACGTTCTGATTTACCTTCATATCTTGGATTGCAAAGCCATCTGTATGTTTATGCAAATTCCTAGTCAAGTATCTGTGATCGAATGAGCCCTAGTAGCAACTGATCTCGGGCTTTCCTTGGGCAATCACGAATGAAGTGTGTCTCCAATCGGAGACCGCATAAGCCACAAGCTCTTATTGCAGTGCATCAGTACCCCCGAGACTTCATGCAGTAGTGCCCCAGACCGATTTGAACACTACATGCATGGACGGCTGCATTAGGGCCGTGTAGGATCAACCTGCCATTCGAGGACAATGCACTGCGACTACAATTCGTTTGCATCAAATAGGATCTCAACTAAGCAGCAATGCAACCCTATCCCCCCTAGAGCATGTCATGCATCTCAGAGCCAGTCACATAGCATCCACAGGACTAGGGCTCCGAGGCCCAGCTGCGACGTAGTAGCTCTATAGGGTTCAAGGAGTGGAGAACTGCTACACAGCACAAGCCAGTCCCTCTCACTCCTGCCGCATCTCTAGTCCTAGTCTTTATTCCACTTAAAGTTCCGATCGCAAGCTGTTGGTGGATAACTGACACTGCCGCATTAGGCAATCCTAGCCCTAACCCCAGATCCCCTTCATTGACCCCTTTGTCCGTACCACCTCCCCATACACACATACATCGTCGCCTCTACCCCTCGAAATTGTGATTTCCAGTACCTATTGCTAACACCATTGAGATCAACAATGAGGCAACCAGGCAGCCGTGTTTCAACGGGGCTTGGATGACGTCATCCATGCCAATCACTGCGATAACGAGATGAAGTATCGGTGAACAGCTGGAGATTGCCCCTCTTTATATCCAAACAGTCCCCCCGCCTCTCAAGCCACAATCAACACTCTCTGATAACTCTTTTCGCCGGACGAATAGAACACCAAACACAATGCCCGGAAACTTTGGCCAGAAAATCCTCAAGACCTTCGGGTTAGACGATAACCAACATGGTCAGGGCCAGGGCCAGCCTCCACAGCAGTACCAACCACCGCCACAGCAGGGTTATCCAGGCCAGCAGCTGCCTGGCAACCGCCACATTGAAGATGGCGATCGAGCACTTCACCCGGACAAGCACGGTACATACCCCCGGCTCGCCAGACTCGGTGACGGGTCGTTGCTCGCCTCGTTCACCCACTTCCAAGGGAACACACGCGTGCTGGCCGTATCGAGAAGCACCGACGGCGGCCGGACGTTCGAGGACTGGGGGGAAGTGACGCGCGGCGAGGGCGACGTCGACAACGTGTTTCTGCTGGAGGTCGCGCCGGGGACGGTGCTGGGGGCATTCCGGAACCATGACCTGGGGCCTAACGGGCCCACGCACTTCCGGATCACGGTGTGCCGGTCGATGGACGGCGGCAGGAGCTGGCACTTCCTGTCGCAGGCGGCGGAGAAGAGCCCGCCGCACGGCATCTGGGAACCGTTCATGCGGCTGGGCCGCGGGGGCGAGGTGCAGCTGACGTATTCGCTGGAGTTCGCGCATAACAACCAGAGCACGATGATGGTGCGGTCATTCGACGGCGGTGCCACATGGACTCAGCCGCAGTGTCTGCATGGGGACTGTGATCTGTTGCGGGATGGCATGAACGGCATCGCGCCGACCTGGGATAACGGTCGCGAGGCGTTGGTGATGATCTTCGAGACCACCTCCTTCGGCACATTCAACTTGGAGGCGCTGATTTCCTACGACGACGGCCAAACTTGGGGCTGGCGTCACCGCGTGTATGTCCCGCCGCAGGGCCACAATGCTGGCGCCCCCCAGATCGCCTCCTTCGCTGATGGTTCGCTGGCGGTTATCTTCATGACGGACGAGGACCACCAGGAGGTGTCGTGGACGAATAATGCCTCCATCAAGGTCGTCTTCGCTGGACCCCCGCAGAACGGCCAGATCCAGTGGACCAGGCCGTCCGTCATCTGTCCTCATACTAGTCACTGGCCGGGTATTGCGCCCGTGGATGGGAATACGCTGTTTGCGACTTTTGAATGCGAGGGACGCCCGAGGGCGAAGGCTATCACTCTGCACTGAATATCTGGTTGAGCGTGGGATGTTTGATCTAGTGAGGGGGGAGGCGAATGGTTCTACGAGTAGTTGTAGAGCAACTGCCAGCAGAAGCTACTATGAATCAAAATCACATACTACCGCTTGACAGAGTGTCACACTTTGAAAGTATTACAGAAGACGTAAAGCATTGTATAAACCTGACACGGCAACATTCAAGTAGAGTTCATTATACGGCGTATCGATCAACTAGCACATTGACTGGACAAACCCGCTATAGGTTCGCAACCAACTCATCGACGCTCTTCATCTCCCTGGCATTGTTCTCCCCAACGTCCAAAGCAACCAACACCCGGCTCACGCAGTTATATCCCGCAATACCGGTCGTCAATTCGACGATCTCACGATCCGAGAAACCCTCTGTCTGCAACTGCGCGAAGGTCGCATCCTGCACCTTGACCGTCTGCGTCATTTCATCCGCATACTGCACGATCGCCTTTTGCTGGGGAGTCAAGGCGCTTTGTGCCAGGGCCTCCTTGGCTTTCGATAGCTCGGCAGCTTCTCCGACCACGGTGGAGGGGAGAGTCCGCACGGCCTGCAACTCTGGCGCTTGAATTCCGCCCTTCAATGCCAGCGGGGCATGGGCATTCCATTCGTAGACTGCTCCAGTCAAGACCGCCACGCGACAGACGGCGAGTTCGAGGAGTCCCTGGTCAATGATGGTGCGGGTCCGGATGGCACCGAGGAAGCTGTTCCAGCCATCAGCGACCGGGGGCGAGTGCAGCAGGGACAGATCGAGCGGGATGAGAGGGCGGGGGTTGCGACGGGCTGCAATGCGGGCGTAGATGTCGGCCGCGTCGGGGTCGGATGCGGGGGGTTCGGAGGGGGCGTAGGGCAGACGCATTTTCAATGGGGGGATCGTGGAGAATCTGGGGATGCTCGTCAGTATCAGTGTTATCCGCCGAGGCCGAGGATATACGTCCAGAGAAGGTGTACTACTGGAACGGGACTTACCCGGGGTTGGCTCTATTGGCAAGTTTTGAGGTTGTTGTTCGGTGTTGAGTCACTGATTTGCAAGGGGACAGTCGAAGCGGAAAGCCCCTCATGCTTTTGAGAGCGTCACTTGGGCTTCATGATGGTGATTGCTTGACCAGGTGGGGATCTTCTCTCTCGTCTTCTCTCCTCATTTGCGTTTATCCGGTTCGGCAGAACGAAACGGATATCCACCAGTCAAACAGGACAAACTCGCTGGACAAACAGATCAACACACGTGATTTTGGTGGGCGATACACGCTAAGCCTATCGAGGAAAGGTGATCGGTGATCCTCGACTGAGAGTGCGAACGGAGTCGACAAAGTATTTACCAGTCTGCCCAAATGCCACTCTTTGACGCCCAAGTCTTGTCGTAACTGAATGTATCGATTCCGCACACACCCACTATGATATTAATATACCTTGACTCCGTATAGTTGCCGGTATGGGGGAAGATCTTGTCCCAAGGTGTCAGTGCGTAGAGGAGCTGAATGATAGCCAGCGAATCGGGCTCTACTGACCCCACTGCAGCTGTAGAACACAGTAGATATTTAGCTATCTAAGAGGGGTTCAGCTCACCCCATCTTTCAACGTGTGCCTTTCCATATTCTTATACAACGATGACTCACCACATTGCATTCACGCGCGTACGCAACGACACCTCCCAGCCGATTTATGCGGTTGGCTTGGCCCATAAGTACAGTAACGAGTACCAAAATAGCGACGAATGGGGCATCATTGAGCCCGGAAAGTCTAGCCCTACATTGCCAGTTGATTACACCATGGGGTGGGGTCACAGCCCTCGCTGCAAGACCTCTGACGGCTGCATTCCTCGCCCCAACCACTACGACTGGATTCAAGCAGCATATCTTGAGGGAAGAAGACGCCACTATCACCATCAAATCGAAGTCGGCATTCCTCAAACCGTTTCCTCCACGAAGGAGCTGTGATTTAATCCTCTACTGACCAAGTCTCCTGTATAGAAAGCGACCCTTCTTTTCGTGGTTAGTTTAGCTCCCCGGTGTATATATCGCGATAATCTAGTCAATTGGTAGCTGGCTGTTCTAATACCAAGAAAGATGGTGATATTGACCTCAGGCGAAGATATATAGCGGGATTATTGTGACCCATTTGTGACTTTAGGTTGTTAAGCTTTTGCTTTACCATGTTTTTTGGGGTTTATACAACCATATGTAACGGCGGGAGGCAATATAGGTCACCCCAGAGCATTCTAGATCGTTGATCCACAATTATTATGATCTTTTGGTCTTGTGGAATCCAGTGCCCTAGCTACATCTCTTATACCATAGTAGATGGGATTACTCATATCTGAAGCAAAGTTTCTTTGCAGTTTTAAAAATACGCTGCTTGAATTCCATACCTTGCAATTACGAATGAATACAAAGATCGATTGCAGAACGTGTGCTTCCTCCAGCAGCTGTAAACCGGGGCTAGTATCATGCAAGGCTCGATAACATCATCCAGGGTCACTAACAAAAGTTTTCGTCAGCCGTGCTACTCTGATCCTTGGTTTCATGTATACGTCGGAATAGTCCCGGTGACCTCTGATAAGTAGACTTTGACCGACTCCCATAATGTCTACCATCTCATATGATACTTTTTCGTTTTCCTACTTGCCAGAGTTGAGAGTTACTTATCTATTCGCATACGGTCTATCGAGAATCATGAAATACATCAGGCTTATGTTCCAGTCATAATGGTTTGAGGAGACTGTACGAAGCACACCCATCTTACGACTTTTGCAGAAGCGATCATGATCGAGACAGAAGTGGCAGTAACGGTGAAAAAGCGGGCACTTTCGTCAGGCTAACTCGAAGAGGGTGGGTTGTATTCGAATGGTACACTGAAGGTGCATTAGTATCCTGTATAATACTGTCCACTATAACTCTCTAGTGCCAGTTGGCACTCTTCAACATATTGGCCGATCATACAATCCATATCTAGCAAGTGTCATGCGATAGACGGCACGATGCCCTTTGGAGATGTTTTTACGATTGTCTCGGAGATGCCTTGTATAATCACCGCCGAGGAAGCTATGGCGTCCCCACCAAAATGAATATCGGAATACAGGCGGAGTTAACGGCCGCTAAAGAAACCCAGGGACGTTTATCCAGGCTATACAGAGTACTATACGATGCATAATCATATGCATAGGACCCTTTCCTGCCCCTGGCCCCACGTGGTTGACCATGGAAGAGGTCACGCTTTACGCGGCTTGAAGAGCCCTAATTCATCCTAATTCGAGTCTTCCGCGGGCCCCCGAGTCCTAAGTAGCTGCTTAGCACATGCCCATTTTTCTTCCCTTTAACTTCTTTTTTGGTTGATTCTGTTTTATCTTACTTTGCTTTACTTTGCTTTTCATTTTCGTCTTTTTCAGCTCTCTCTCGAGTGAGTTTTCATCCTTTCCGACACAGATGAAACATTGGCGGAGGATTGAAGTCGGTACGTTGGATACGCCGATATACCTCCATATAGTATGGGCTACTATCGTGGGAGCTTCTGCCTCGGAGTTAATAGTCAGATTAGTTATAGGCGAATCTGGACATCCGATAACCGAACTGATTAGAAATGCGAACGGAGTAACATGGACCAGATGAATTTTTACTGCGTATATTGCGCCGATCCCTATTTCTACCCGTCAGCAATACCACCCTGAATTATTGGTGTGTGCAGCGTGGGGCCGCTAAAGATCGGGTACGGCGGACTAAATCGAAGTTCCCAGCAAGGTAAAATATGAGCCGAAATCTTGGTATTTTATATAAAAGCCACGACTACTATATACTTCTAAATCTATTTACCACCAGATTTTAAAAATAGTGTTGTATTATCTCTAAATATTACTACTACTCCCGGAATACTACTACGGGGTGCTGATAGTCCCTAAAAATAGGATACTGGTGCCCCCTAAAAACAGAGTGCCGGTGCCCCCTAAAATCAGGGTACTGATAACCTGTAAAAACAGGATATTGGTGCCCCCTAAAAACAGGGTACTGGTATCTTCTGAAAACAGAATACTAGCAGTTTGTAAAAGACTATTTAAGACAGAAGAAAAGACGGTATAATAATGTCTTGGAATTGGACTAGTCGATAATCCAGAGCTTGATCTTATATATAAAGAATATAGTTGATTAAGCAGTATAGCAGATCTCTACACATAGACTTAATAGATTAATAAAATTATATATTGGTATTGGTAAAGTTGGTAATATTTTACATCGTCTGGAGCTTCGATTTAGTCTACCATAATCGGGTGTTCCTGAGATCCACCGGTAGGCTTTTCTTGGGTTGCCTTAATTCTCCCAAAAAGAATACCACGAAAAATGATGTGGCTCACTCAACCCTCCAGGGAGTCTACGAGACCCTGTTTCGATGACAATGGTTCCCATCGTCGCCTGGTTGATCATGACACCTGAATTGATTCGGAATATTTTGCAGAAAAGCCTAAATCTGCTAAGTTCAAATAATGCATGCACCAAGTGGAGCATCAAACCGGCCAGAAAGTTGACCCTATTTCGTGCCGCTCTTCGGATGCACTAGGATGGTGGATCAATTGAGTAATCAATCATGATCGCATGCCTTACCTGGATACGGAGTTTACTCCAGTTATTTCCTCAGCTGAGCACTCCCGTATCGGTAGCACGGGTCAACTTTGGATCGCAATGGTTACTAAGGTGCTGCTCCACAGCTCAGTATAAAGAAAAGGAGAAGATGCCCTCGAACTCGTGAGTATCAGTGAGATCAACTCCCCACCATTGAGCACAAGACATCATGCGCTGGCTTCCCCTGTTCGCCGTCGTCGCGGCCGATATCTGGTCTGCAGTGACAGCCAAACCTCTTCTGCCAGCCGAGGACCCCTGGTATGACCAACCAGCGAA
Source organism: Aspergillus bombycis (assembly GCF_001792695.1). Lineage (NCBI taxonomy): Eukaryota > Fungi > Ascomycota > Eurotiomycetes > Eurotiales > Aspergillaceae > Aspergillus > Aspergillus bombycis. The sequence goes on along the minus strand of NW_019170016.1, from coordinate 129,324 downwards.
TATCGCCTCCTACGCGCCGGGCCAGACGATCCGTTCTCGCGAGTTATCGGGCAGGCTGGCGCCCTTCCTCCCCCTCCCAGTCGACGTGGCGGTTGAATCGGTGCATCAGTATCTGTTCCGGACCACGGACAGTTTGGGAAACCCAGTCGCCGCAGTGAATACGTTGATTCAGCCCCGTAATGCGGATCCGTCAAAGCTACTTGCGTACGCGCTATTCTACGACTCCTCCAACCCGGCCTGCGAGCCCTCCTATACTCTTCAGCCAGACTCGGATTCTGGTCTTGCCGGAATTCTATCCCCTAACAGCACTCTGACGCCCGATGCTGCTGTTGTAAGTTTAGGAGATTCAAGCCTTGGCCACGATGTTCAGCGTGACTGACAAAACTCGCCAACGAATAGTTGGCCGCCTCCCTGAATCTAGGTTGGTGGGTCGTGACCACAGACTACGAGGGAGTGAACGCCCACTTTTCAGCCGGTGTGATCTCCGGTCAGGCGACTTTGGACGGTGTTCGTGGAGCTCTAATGGAAGCCCCCAAGCTCGGCCTGTCAAAGGACGCTCGCTACGCCATGTGGGGATACTCTGGCGGTTCGATCGCCGTGAACTACGCGGCAGAGTTGCAGCCAACCTACGCACCGGAGCTGAACTTCGCCGGTGCCGCCGCGGGAGGCAACATCGCCAATCTGAGCTCTACTCTCCAACGAGTCACGGGCGGGCCGTTCGCTGGACTTGCCTTCGGCTCTATTGACGGTCTGTCCAAGGCCTATCCGAATGTCTCCGAGTGGCTCGACCGGTCCCTCGTTCCCGAGAAGCGAGCGGAATTCAAGAATATTGCCAGCAGCTGCCTGATCGGTGAGGGTACTCAAGGGTTCCTCCAGGATGTCTATTCATTTTTCGTGAACGGCGAGGATTCTTTCAATGAGGACGTTCCTCAGGATGTGATGCGCCTGGCTGGACAGATGGGTGTGCGCGGAACCCCCAAGATGCCCATGTACATCTACAAGCCCGTTCACGATGAGATCAGCCCGGGGGCAGACACTGATGAACTGGTGGACACCTACTGCCGCGACGGTGCCACTGTTCAATACGACCGGGATCTGGTCGGGGGACATGGTAGCTTATGGGTGACTGGCACTGCCAATGCCATGGGATGGATCGCCGATCGCCTTGACGGAAAGGAGGTTTCCCATCCGGGAGCATGTACGAAGCAGGATGTGCTTCTGTCGGATCTGAATCCTGACATGCTCCCCTTCTTTGGAAATCAGTTGTGGGCCACGCTGAAGTGGACTTTGGGTGGCTTCTTGGGACCCCGGTGAAGGGTGACGTTTAGCATTAAAGTGGGAAGGTGGGAGTTGTTTCAAATTGGCAGTTATACTTAATAGATGTAATATTATAGTGGGAAATATATAGATTCACGTGATTAGTACTAGATGGAAAAATCAACCATTATTGGGTGAGCTTTAGTAGTTCCAGACCAAATCTCTTGATTTCCTAAGTCCGGTCAAAACCAGGTAGAAACTCAATAAATCAACAAACCAAACATCAGTACACAATAAACTAGGGCTCGAAGCAGGCGCTACGAGTATAGTTATAGTCCACGAACCTTCGGGATGCAGATTTGATGCCGAGGCCGAGGTCGGAATTACTAAGGATCCGAACCCTTAAATTTAATTATCGCCTTGTGGAAGGCCTTCAGATCTTCGCTTTCTTGGCATGGAGAGAATGTATTCATCCGCCGTCACTCCGCCATCATTCCCCTCGCCAGCTTGACCATGGGTAAAGCTACCAAATCGTACCAGTGCCAAAGGTGCGATAGGACGTTTGCACGATTAGAACATCTCCAACGGCATGATCGTTCGCGTAAGCTGCTTCTCCCTTGGAGCCTTCGGTCGAGTTCCCCCGACTAACAATGGCGACTAGACACGAAAGAGAAGCCGTATGTCTGCGACAAGTGTCCCAAATCATTTACGCGCAAGTATGTGGCATATAGCTATACCTGCTCAGCATTTTAAAAATATATACTCATCGCGAGCAGAGACTTGTTGGCTCGTCACGAACGCTTGTCGCATAGTTCCCCGACATCAGGTGTGGGCCAAGATGCAGTCACTCCGCCGCCGTCTTCCCACCAGATGTTCAATGGGCTGAACATGCTGGCATCTGCTGTGACAAATCATTCCCTGGATTCAACGAGCCAAGGGAATCATGGCCTTCTCTCCGGAGGGCCGGCGCCTTTCTCAGCGCAAGCAACGCCAACTGCCGAGTCCTCTGGATTTAGCGAGCCATTTAGTGGGTTTGGTCCGTCCACTGCCTATGATGGCGAGGACTTCACGTCGTTCCTCGACAGCATTCCTTTACCTACCCACCCGTACTCCCCTAGTTATCAACCTCTTCCATTGTTTCCGCCGTTTCACTTTGATACCCCTCCTGTCTATGACCAGCTACAAAGGGAGAACCCGGCCGAAAGTGCTGAAACCCCTTCCAGCTCCATTCTACCTCGGCACGGCACCCAAATACCCTCACTTCAAGCCGAAGAATCTCCGACAGCATACAGAGCACGACACCCTCCAACTTCACTATCCATGACGACGCAATGTAGAGAGCGTATTGATGTTCTCCTATCTGATTACTCCAATGTGATCCCGAACCCACACGTCCCGTCGCGGCATGCCCTCTCACGCTGTTTGACCGGCTACCTCACCGGCTACCACGAGCATTACCCCGTTCTACATGTTCCCACCCTGGATCTCGATTCCAAGTCCTTGCAATTGATTCTATCCATGGCTAGTCTGGGCGCCCGATATTGCCGGGAGCCGGAAACGAGCACTGCCCTCTACCAAGTCGCCAAGGCTGTGACGCTCGAACATATCCGAAGAGAGTTTCAATGGGTGGAACCTAACAGCGGTATTAACCCAAACCGGCACACTGCGCCATCTCCGGCGGCCCGAGAACAGGATCTTCTAGAGACGCTACAAGCACTCTTGCTGTTAGTATCCGTATCTTCCTGGCACGAACATGAGCCGCCCTATGAGGAATCGTTGTACATGCGAAGCTACATGGAAACGCTACTCCGACAGGGAGGACTGAATGACCTCCCCGCGCAAGATGGATCATGGGAGAGTTGGGTACGAAGCGAAGAAACGAAGCGAACGCGACTTATCGTGTTTTGCTATTTTAACATTCAGACTATCGTCTTCGATTTGCCACCGATGATGCTCACTGAGGAGTGTACTCTTGACCTCCCGTGCACAGAGGTAGAATGGCAAGCCACAACCGCCAGCCAATGGATGGAGGAAAGGAGTCAGAGCCGAGGTGAACCCAAACTACAAGATGCTCTCGCCTCGCTCTTCGCCCACAACCCGGACATAAAAGGGCGACTGGAGAGCTTTTCCTCCTTAGGCGGCTACGTGCTCATCCACGCAATCATCCAGAGCATCTGGCTCATTCAAAAAGCCCGCCGGCTGCCTGGCTTCAATGGGAACTCTCTTTCCCCGTCTGAAGTGACCTCGTTAGAATTCGCATTGGAACATTGGTGCCAATGCTGGGAGCGCAACCGGGAAGCATCCATTGACCCCTTCAATCCACATGGCCCGTTATCTTTCACATCTGCTGCCCTCCTCCGACTAGCCTATATCCGGCTGAACGCGGACTTCAGTTCCGCCCGGCGGCTCCAAACCTGGAACCCGGAGGAGATCGCCCGGTCGTTGAAAGAGAATCTCAGTGTCGAGCGCAACGACCGATTAACTCGGGCGGCGTTGCACTGCGCTCACGCTCTCAGCACTCCGATCAAACTAGGAATCAACTACGTCGCCCAGACGCAGGTGCATTCCTGGTCGCTGCAGTATGCCCTGTGTTCATTAGAATGTGCCGTCCTACTCGCGAAATGGCTAGAAGAAGTGACGGTCGCAAGCCCCAACCCGAGTCTGACCGAACAGGAAAGTAAGCTTTTGGAGTTTGTCATCGAGATGGTGATGGAGACTCGACATGGGGTATCCCGAGGATGGCTCTTGGCCAATAATACCCGGCTGAGTGCGATTGTGACTCGGCTGTGGGCTCGGCTGTTTACCGCCGATTATATCTGGGAATTGGTCAACTTGATGGGTCGGGCTTTGAATAGCTATGCGGATTTATTGGAGAGCATGCATTAGGAGTGGTTTCTGGCGATCACGAAGTCGACCCCAGCTTCCCTCCACTGAGCTGATTTCAGCAGAGAAAGGCTGCGCCCAGCGTTCACAAATGGTCATCACCCTGCAGTACTACATATAGTGCAATGCTAAGAATGAGACCCCGCTCATATAATGCGGCATCAAAACGTCGGGGCAAAGGACGTCCAGTCAAAGAATGCAAGAGGATCAAGATCCCAGGGCGTCGGGGCATCTCCAAAGTCGATCTCTGGGCCTGTATCCGGCAGCTCTGGTTGGTCCATTAAGCCTAGGTCGGACAGTTCTCCTCCTGACTTCGCACCTAAACATGATCGTCGGATCGACAATGCCTTCTGTCGAAGTCGACATAGAACCGCCCAATGAGGGCCAGACTCCCGCCAGCCTGAGTCGCGCTCTGTTAATTCGAAGCACGTATTAACGGCATTCCAAGCTCGCTCAACCCCGGGGGTCTCGGGACAGACACATAGATGCCACAGGGCATACGTGAGCAAATGGTACGGAGTGTAGGTTGAAGACAGCCAACTGTAGCTTTTCAGGACTTCGTCCGTAAGCATCTCCAATCCACATTCGATACCCTCGCATGCATATGATAGCGTCTCCTCGTTAATGTGCTTTGCAGATTGCTCTGCACTAAGACCATTGAGCGACTGGATGTGCACCAGAGCCCTGGCCTTCGATAGGAGTACCCGGCCCAACAGAAACGTAGCCTTCTGGACTGGAACGTTCTGGTCGCAATATTTCAGATACGTTTTCCTCAAGCGGGCATCCAAGTCGGCCACGAGCTTCCGGGATTCATCATACGCATCTCTACCGTGCTGTGATTGTAGCGAAACCCGGTGGAGGCGCGCAAATACCTTACTCGCCTCTGTGGTGATCAAGAACATGGTCATCTCCGTCCACGTTACTTTCGGAGACGGCGGAGTCTTCATCTGGGGACTGAGATCGTTGTCATCGACGTTTAATGGCAACTCGGTATTAGAGATCGTCTCAAAACCCCCGACGAGCCCGTGATCTTCAGCGACTCGCCTATCGGCGGTTATAATATGCCACCACAGGCGACGTCGCAGCTCACATTCCAGAACCGGGAGATTGAAATTGCTTCCGTCGCGATGGAGGCCGATCGACTGAGCGGCGTATATAGTCAGACCGTTCAAAACCCAGTTGGAGCGACCGCTGCTATGGAACCGGCGGCACCGCTAGAACAGTTAGCCCCGCACACGTTTCCCGTCTCTTAGAATAGGGAAGATCTTACGACATAGATAGCCATGGCCTGTAGAGAGGTTATGGTCGGCGAGTCCAGAAACGAAGAATTGTACAGCGAGACTTCCAATCCCCGTTGATATTTCTGCAGCGCCACGTGTTTCTGGCCGCCCAAGAAATCGCCTTCGTTGATAGATAGCAAGCTCGTGGTTGCAGCGAAGTAGATTGCAAATAGAAGCGCGCTTAGATCCGCTGGTACATCGCTTGGAGCGTTAATGGCATTGTATACCTTTGGTAGTAGCGTCGGAATATGCACAACCCTCATGAGCGGATTCACGTTGTTCAAATAGACCTGCCATAGCTGCGTTGCCTCCCATCGAGACGGATATAACTGCGTCACGTCTGATATGGCGTGCTCCGGGTTTAGCAGTAAGCCCTCTGCACGTAGAGGAGAGAATACAGTAGAACCACCACCGGCGCTCTGTGGAGACTCTATGACCGTTTGAAGCTCTTTTTCCTGGTAAACAGTTATGAACATGAACATAGGAACAGAAAACATGAACACACCTTTTCCAAAACATGCGACAAAAAACTCTCGTTGATATACCTCGTCGACGGACCAGAAGTCACCAAGAAACCCTCTCTCGGTACATGCGGTTCCCTAGCCTGTGGACCGACAGCAGTCCGATCAGTAGAACCCGGCCCTGAGCCTGATGAACCTGGAATCGCAATACCCTCATCCCCACCCACGATCGCCGAAACAGCGCGTTCCAAGCGCGCCAACCGGGCCACAACCTCGTTACGGCCTACATTCGGAGCTCGGCGCTTGGCCTTCTCGGATCCTGGGTAGCGACAGGTCACATTGGACCGCGCGCAGGTAGTACATGGGTGAGACTTATCGCAGCGCACCTTGCGCTGATGGCAGCGGATACAGGATCGCGAGACGTTGTAGCGACGCAGGACCCTTGGTTCCTCGTAAATATGATCTGAGGCACTTCCGCTTTCCATTGTTCTGCCATCCATTGTACTGTCTTTATTCTAGACCAGAAACGTAGATAAAATCGAGGGTGGTAGGATGAAGTGAGGACGTATCGGAGGTTCGGCTGTTCGGTCATTCGCGCTCGGCGATTGAACGGCCGGTCCCGATTGCTGGCTCCGGATATTCGAACCCAGTAGAAGTAGACTATATATCAATAGAACTCTTTACTTTCACATTGAAGCGGATATTCATAATATTTGGATCATATCGATTTTTAATATACTGGGTACTGCGTAACTCGCCTCTGGCTGTGGCAAGATGTAATTTCCTAATGTAGTCCAGCATTCATGATCTGATAAACACTTCATCGGGGCAATATATGGCGAGAAGGCTCGCAAAGCATCAACCACCTATATAGTTACATATTTAAGTTAAGTCATGAGGGGGAGGTTTCGAGTTCCTCAAGAAAGAGTCCTTCAATAACTGGGCTTAGTACCTTTCTCTTACTTGGTTGACAGGCACCTACCCTGATAAGAAGAGTATCTCTTTACACAAACACCGCGAACTGGCTATCTTGCTGTCCCTTCAGACTCCTATCGTAATAGCTTCGGTGATCCAAGTGGAAGAATGATGGTTGGAATGCGGATCCAAGTAAGTATATATTCATGTTTTGTCCCAATTGAACAGATCCTAGTGTATAGCGTTTTATTCTCCATACTGCTCATAGGAGTCCACTAATCAACTCAGGCAAAGCAGGTCTTGAGATGAATAAAGTCCTTTCAACCGTCTCTCTGAATGACTGTAAAAAGAGTATTTAAACACACACGGTTAGGCAGCACATTAGGTAGCAAGTTGCACAGAGACTAAGGATCTATTATATAAGAGATCTTCAATGCAAAAGGACGCGGATGTTATAATCCGTGGTCAGTTTAGTCAACTAGGCTAAGGAAGGGAACCCTGTTAAGGGGGTTATGGTACTAGCAAAGAGACTTCTATACGGAAAACTGATCGTCTGATCTGACAGGCTTGCAAAGAAATACACACACATAGGCTGATATAATTGCAGGCGCGCCGTTTCGTTCGTCAAATTGCTTTTTGAACAGACTGCAAAGTCTTATTATAGTGGCTCTGTCAATTACCATTAGCGAAAGTATTCCTAAGGGCCGGATGGAGACAGTATACCTTCATCGATCTAGAATCCAGCTTTCGTGAGCAACGGATCCATTGCAGACTGGCTCAGTCTTTCAGATTTGAAAATTTGTTGAAGACCCTTGGCAGGCTTAGCCGCCTCACAGGAAAGGTCGCCGGCGTATATAACGTGGCGTACGTCATCTTCCGTGTCGGTATCGCAAAGCCAATACTTGCCGTCCGTGGTTTGTTCACATGGAAGCCTCCCAGTAGCTTCAAACCCCAATGCAAAGTTCGAAATACCCTCTTCGCTGAGTCCCCTACAGCTCATCACCAGACCACTTACCTGGGGATCCTTAACCTTTAGATAGACAACGACGGTTTCTGACTCTCCCGCCTTTTCAGCCTTTTCAACGTTTTCAGCATTTTGAGCCTTTTTAGCTGACTCGCCAGCCTCATATATGGAACACAGCACAGTAGACGCAGTAGACAGTGGGCTAAAGGTCACAGATCGCTCCATATACTCGTCTGTGCAGAAATTTCTGTCCATCTCAATCGGTCCTTTGCATTTATGCAAGGCTGTTCGACAATTGCTCAACGACTTTTGATTTTTGCATTTGTCGGTATCTTCTTGACACAAATATGCCTGGCAGTCCTCTAACTCAGCGCTAGTGCAGTCTCGTCTGCATGCTATTTCCTTCACGAAACCAGGGACGACGTTGATTATAGTCTCATAGTTCGATGGACATATGCCCATACCAGGAACATAGTAATCAATGCAGCTGTCGTAACGACTGCAGCGAATCTTAGCGGTAGCACCGAGTATGAAGCTACCAATTGCGAAGAGCATGAGCAGCCAGCGTTGCATCGCGGGCATGATTTGTATTATTCGGAAATGGACGATTTTTGAAAAGGTGACCGTGTATCGTGAATATTTTGAAGGTCTGAAAAAAAAGGGGGAAAGGAAAGAGGACCAGAAAGGATGGTAACATGGTTCAAAGGGTAGAGAGATTGAGGAAAGTATTTATAATGGATTTTGGTCCAAGCCTCGCGGAGGTATCTCATTCCTCAAATAACAATAATAATGTGACGCGTTCCCGCGAGGAAGTTTACTTTCTTAGCGAGATATAAATCTAATGCAAGGGGGTTGCGTGTGGCCAGGTACCAGGCCGATCTGTTCCTACCAGACAGTTTAGGAGGAAGCGCACACAGCGTATTAGAAAAATGGATATTTCTACCAAAAGTCAATACATCTCACTAAAAGATAACGCTATTTGAGTACTTAGAAAAGTGGTCAGTTATCTAGATCCTGATATATAGACATTTGTATGGCACGGCCCTTACCAGCCTCATTGCCAAGGAAATAAATAGCCACTACTTAGGATCTCGCTGCCCTTCACTCTAGGCCAACCGAGCAGACGCTATACACCCAACAGCTGCGAGCGCAAGGAACACCATTTCTGGACCGGAGAACCCTGCTGCATTTTCCGTGCCGGCGAGCAAGACGGGCACCAGCGCAGTCGTTAGATTCAGGAGGCTAGTCATGATCCCGTAGCCAAGGGTGATCAGACCCTTGTCAACTGCCTCCTCCTCCGTGCTTTTGACTGAATGTTCCTCCTCGTTATTAGAGGGTCTTGGAACATGGTCCGAAGAGTGCAACGTTCCGTAGGGGTCATGATGCTCTATGCCCGAAATACTTGTGTTGCCTGATCCGGTGGGAACAGACAGGTCACAGAGACATCGGGCAAGGCCGGCCCAAAACGCCACTCCATAAAGCGCGTAGGCGGTTCCAAGGAAAATCAATGGTAGAATGGGCCCAATCTTGAAAAGAAACATCAGATGTGCTGCCACCATGAGGATATGACTGAGGACAAGGGACCGAGGTGGACTGCGAAACCAGGGTAGGTCCAACAAGAACCCAACCGGTGGAACGAGTATCCCGGAGAGAATATACGGTATGCTGATGCAGAGACAGGTCAGTGCTCGATTCCTTCGTTGGATGGGGACTGAGATATTGCTGGGCTCTTACCTGGTTGCAGATCCAGCAGCGCGCTGATCGCCTTTGTAGAACCACGCGGCCAGGAACCTTTGGGCGGAGTTGGTGAACGTGTTTATACCACCATATCCCAAGACACAGACGATGCCTAGCTGCCAGTAAATCCGATTGAAGCGAGAGACTGACGAGATGAACCCGGGAGGGTTGCTGCTCGCTTCTGGGCCCGCGACATCACTGAGGCGAAGGAGATAGAGACAGCTTAGCAGAGTGACCCCTAGGGGTAATACTGTACCCATCCAGCTCGCGGACACTACGCCGGAGGCTTCTGTCCATCCTGGGACCAACATGGAGTTTGCGACACTCCCGAGCCTCGAGCCTCCTAAGTTCAATGCTAAGGCAAAGGATAATTGTTTGTCCTGAAACCAGCGGGTAGTGATCTCGCTCCCCAAGACGCCCATCGTCTCTCCACCGATTCCCACCAAGACACGCCCCAGGATCATCCCGGTCACCACTCGAGTTTGCACCGATAGGCAGAACACCAACTGCCCCGCCACGATACTTAGGAGAGTCATGAGAAGGACGGGCCGCTCCCCAAATCGTTGCACTGCTAACCCCGAGAGGCAGGGCAAAAACATATTGGGTGCTGCATAGGCCGTGTACAGTGCCGACACCAGATAGGCGTATTGCGCATCCGAGAGTGACAAATGATGTCGTAGTGGGTCAGATAGGCTTGCGGGAAGATCATAAACTGAGGACAGGAACCTGATCAGTACCACGGCGATCTATCCATGCCCATGAACTAAGTGAAATATATTAATTTACTGAAGTATACCCCCCACATCATCGCGCAGACAGCTATGAGAACTCTCCAGTGGCTAGGGATCGCCAATCTTGTCGCTGCTTCTGCCATCGCTTGGCCTCGCTACTGTCTGCCTGCCGGGGTGTTCTGCTGTGGACTGGCAGATAGGGAGGAAAGAGAGAGGGGTGATTGTTCCAGACCAGGCGCTACAAATATCGCGAGAATGGGATTCTAGAGCGATTGCAGGTTGACTTACGTGGTATACCGGTGCGGTGGGGTTGTGGGAGGGGTATATGCAGGTTTATCGAGGGTCGAAGCGTCCATCACGTCGCTCCTGAGAAGACTGTTTCTGACGCGGGTGGGAGGATGCGACGGAGCGATCTTCGCTACCCCGGCTGGTTCAATCCTCGCTTGAATTCTCATACTGTCTGCCCCTCGTCTGATACATTGAAGCTGTTATTACTACTGTACTACTCTCATACATGAAGCATGCTATGGCCTGGTCGAGGGTCAACCCTGGCGGTGAGGGGTTCCGATGACAAATTGCGTGCCGTGAGGGGTGCGTTTGATGCAGGCCACTGAGGCCAGCCAATGGCTTCGCGCTCACTCCCATTCCTGGCGCTATGGCCCTTCCTGTTCCTGTGTCAACACTACGGACTTGTGTTCTAGTGGGCAAACTCTACGAGCGATTAATTCCCTGTTCCACTTCGGTGGGTGGGTCGTTGCAACACTGAGGCATTTCTCCGAGCTGTTCATATCTGCGCGGGTTTCCCATCGGGAGAGGGGTTGTATGCAGGACGTTACTGTTCACCAGTCCGCAGAGAGTGAACATGTGAGGGTTCGAAGTGTGCTTTAAAGTCGGTATTCCACTGGAAAAAGGGAACACAGAAAGAAAGCAAAGACAAGAAAGGCCCCCCGAGTCGACGTGGGATCTGAAAATCACGATTGCCATTCTGAATCACCTCCCTGCGAGTGGACAGGACCGGAGAGGTAACTACAGTCTTCCATCCTCGCCCAAGATGTCGATGAGAATGCAACTCGGCCGGGTCGACTCCTTGTTTGCCCACGTGGAAAAGGACTGGTGGAAGGATGCCCATAATGAAATGTATCTGTTCACAAACGGCGACTGTGTGGAGGATCCCGCGATTACCGACACTGAATGCGACGAACTCCTTCGAATCCCTAGCATACAAACGCTCTTCGAGCACTCGACTGGCACCTCCCCCATGAAAGTTCTGGATCTGTGTTGTGGACAAGGTCGGCACACCATCAATCTTGCGAAAAGGTTCCCGGCGGTGGATTTCCAGGGTGTGGACCACAGTGCGTATCTTCTCAACATCGCCCGCGAGCGGGCTGCGGCAGAAAACACCGGTAGGAACACGGTCTTTCTGGAAGGGGACGCCCGACAAATCCCCGCTGCAAATGACAGTTTTGATCTTGTCTTGCTCATGGGGAATTCGTTCGGGTACTGTAGCGAAGAAGACAACGCCCAGCTTCTCGCAGAAGTCCAGCGAGTCCTAAAGCCACAGGCCATCTTTCTGATGGACAATGTCGACGGAGGCTGGATGAGATCCAATTTCACACCGGGCGGATGGGAGTGGATTGCTGATACTCCCACGGTGAGGGCCAAGAGTGGCGCAAAGACGACGAATGGAAAGCTCCTGGCTTGCCGGGAACGGGAGATGTCGCCAGACAAGAAGACGATGGCAAGCCGAGAGATTGTGATCGACTTGGATGGTCCATCCGTATGTCAAGATTTGTTCTATTCGGTTCGGCTTTACGACCTAGACGAAATCAAAACCCTTCTCCACACCAACGGACTAGCCATGATGACCGAAGATGTCAGGCAGATGTCCGGTCCGACGAGTGAATCTGTGGCCGACCTTGGTATGATGGAGAGTCGACAATTGGTTGTCGCACAGAAGACCCGGACGACCGTTACCGCAAACAATTTCTGTGCTCAGGATATGGACACATACATCCATCCGAACTTGGTCCAGAGCTATGACCCGATCAAAGGGAGAATGGTAGTTCTTTCCGCCCCTGTTCCTGCGGGAACAGTTCTTTTAAAAGACGCACCCTACGCAATCGTTCCCGCCGTTCACCCGGCCCGGAATGACGCCGTATTGTGTAGCAGCGTGGAGTGCCGTCGCCGACTTCCACAGGATGCAGGAGGTATCCATTGCCAAGAGGATTGTCTTCAGGATGTGGTTTGGTGCAACAGTCATTGTCAAAGTGCTGACCAGACTCGGCATGACTTGGAATGCTCCTGGCTCAAGCGTCATGGACTAACCCTCCGGGAGACAGAAGGGGAGGATGACTTTGCCATGCTGTGGATTATTGTGCGCATATTTGCAAACCGGCAACTCGAGCAGCAGGCACGGACTGAGGAACGCAATCATCTTCACTGGGAAAGTCGGTTCCAGCGTGGGTGGGAATCCATCGATATGTTTCGGGGCAATCAAGAACAGTGGCCGAAAGATCGACTGGAACACTGGGAACGCCTGATCAAGACGTATCTTAGTGATGTCCCATGGCTTCCAAATACGCAGGAGGTATTGTCCTTACTTTGCAAAGAGGAGGCCAACTCCTTTGGCCTCTACCCAGGCGTTACCGGTGTGTTTCCGTTGCCAGATCCCCCGGTAGAACGTGGCATACATTATGGACTTGCGGTTTATCCCAGAGCAACCATTTGCAATCACTCTTGCCTTCCAAACGTAGGTTCCCTTTCTTTGTTCTGATCAGATCTCGAAGATTCTAATGCTAACCACACAATCATATAGATCATACATGGGCCGGATGATCGTGGACGGATGGTTTTCACCTCCCAGCGCGACATTGCCGCAAACGAGGAGTGTCAGATCAGTTACTTCGATCTCTCAAAATACGTGGACGTCCAAGCGAGGCAAAAGGTGCTCCAGGATTATTTCACATTCTCTTGTGTCTGCAGACGGTGCCAGGAGGAACAGAAAACCGAGAGCCACGAGCATTGAATTTGATCATTTTGTCCTGCGGTTTCAGCTTTCTATAGTCCACAGGGACAATCTGCGGGTTCAGGGCAAGTCTACATTAGCGGGGCCATGATGGGGAAAGTTGTTCGGGATTCATAGTGTAGATAGATTCTTTAGCATAGATGAAGGAAATGCCCGTTAGAAACGAATGATTCCTCACTAGTGCACCTAGAGGAAAGCATCCCCAGCCTAGGCGCCATGGTTCTGTGATCCTCGAAATATAAGAGAAGCGCAATGCACGGGTATAACAGCTTTATCTCGGAAATAGCTCACCAGAGAATGGCCCCGATCTGAGAGCACAATACGTTTGATAAGTATAATATGGTGGATACCCCATTGCAAATACAGGATGATTAGCCCTAATAGTATTATTTGATGCTGTATTCGGGTTCGGAGCAGTGGCCCCTATCCTTAGCTGGCGTCTTTCAAATGCACTAACTAATAAGGAGCTGGGGAAGCTAAACCCAGGCTCGTATACATCGGCACTTCTTGGGTCTGAAGTAACCCTCAACACCCAGCTCCCGATCAACTGGACTTCGACTTCTCATCCACTAGGCACAGTGGCTGCTGTGGCTGTTGTGGTCGCTAGTTTTGTCGCGTATACCCAAGTTGCATCATGCCCCCGTCTCACCTTACCTTCCTTCGTATTCCAGGAGATGTCTTATTCGCCAGTAGCACAAGTCGAGGGGCATGTACGCCTTGAAATGTTCTTAATATGATAGAAAGGGAATTCCTACTATGGCGTGCTCGGGTCAGAAGTCCTCGCATGAAATCTTATAAAGGGCTGGCTCTCCCTGTGCTTCACGATCTCATCATCACCAACACTACTCTACACATCTTTTCACACCGTATTCAAATTGCTACCGATCCAGGGCTATTGCTCTTGTATCCACTATCTTGCAAATGGCAAACCCAATCGAGTACGCCACTCCAGTTTCGTTCACCAAGAGCTGGCACACCGAGCCCTATCCGTTCATCTCCCCGTCGCGACCGGAACTGTCCGCCGAGGGTAAGAACGTGGTCGTACTCGGTGGCAGCGCAGGAATCGGCAATGCGATATCCGTTGCATTCGCGCAAGCAGGACCCCAGTCGGTCGCCATCGTAGGCCGACGCCCGGAGAAGCTCCAGGAAGCAGCCGAGAAAGTAAATACTGCAGCGGAGGACAAGGTCACCGAAGTGCTTGTCGAATCTGCCGATCTGCAAGACCGCGCTCAGGTCGACCAAGCATACCAGTCCATCGTAGAGAAGGTGGGCAAAATAGATATCCTAGTGATCAATGCCGTGTTGCTCCCTGCGCCCGGAGGACTCACAAATCACAAGCCTGGGGAGCTCGTCCGTGCCGTTGAAAGTAACCTCTGGATGGTCATGAATGCGTTCCAGGCCTTCTTGCCCTTCGCAGGGCCAGAGCCAATCGTCCTCTACACGTCCACCTGTCTGGCCAACATCGCACCTACCCCGGGCCTTGCGGCTTACTCAATCAGCAAGGCTACGTGTCTGAAGACGATGGACTATTTTGCCATGGAGAACCCGCATGTGCATGTGGTCAGTATACAGCCAGGCTGGGTGGCAACTGACTCCAATGGACATCAGGAAGAAGCTCCTGACAAAGGTAAGATATTATCTTGCAGGCGTAATGCTCTTTTGATTGGTTGCAGAAAAGCTAACGACAGCTAGCTGAGCTGCCGGGCCAGTTCTATGTCTGGCTCGCGTCTCCCGAGGCCAAGTTCCTGAAAGGAAAATTTGTTTGGGCCAACTGGGATGCACAGGAGCTGGTGGAGAGAGCGAGCGAGATTCAGTCAACAAAGCTGCTAAACTGGGTCGTGGAGGGCGTGCCTATGTGAGTCGTTGGTAGGAGTATGAATACGTGTATCCAGCTGTAGTCGCATGTCTTTCATCTGACTTTTGCTCATGCAATATCCATATTGTTATCGTCCGTAGAGTGAATTTGAGTATTGAGCCACTCTTGTGACACATGAGACCTTGGGGGCCATGGAGCCATGGAGCCATGCTACATATATGGCCGTAGATGCTGTCTAAGTTTAGCGAAGACTGAATCCGTTTACTCTCACATATGGAGACCCAATTTGGGATTATACCGCGCGCGCCGGCTAGAAAGCATCCTTGCTAACTCTACAGGATTTAATAGCTCTAGAATAACGGACCTATATGCGGGGCGTTATCTATCAGACATGTCCGGTGGGGCGAGGCGTCTTTTAGCGTTGGACTAAGTTATTCCTTCGATTAACAGAGGGCCAAAACTATACGAGCGAGGGTTAGCGCCATAAGTACGCTGGTTATCGTCAGCACTAACTGTGGTTCGTATTTCAGCGCCACAGCTCGTGGCGGATGACGTTTGAGATGCTGTCAACGTCGCCTGCATGATACCAGTATGTTTCGCCCATATTCACAACTTCAACAGCGTCCGGAGGGATCGCAAGACATGGCTGTGAAAACTGCGAACCAGAAGGACGTCGCATTGCCGAGACTCAGGCTTCGCAAAGCACACCGGAAATCTCGGAATGGCTGTCGCAACTGCAAACTACGCCGGGTAAAGGTAGGTAGCCTATACGCTCCTTGACAGTCCACTCATCTTATGTGTCTGGACATACCAGTGTGACGAGGTCCAGCCCGCCTGTCGGCGATGTAGTGCCTATGGCGTCTTATGCAACTATGGCTCCGACGCCCCCGATCTACAAATGGCCCGCGAGATGGAAGATCCGGCGGTGATCAGCGCCGATGCTACGACCACGCTAGAATTGACCCGAGAAGGCAGAGACCATCTGATCTCGTTCGAGAAATCTGGGACCCTTTTAACGATTGCCACCGTCCACCACAAGGAGCTGTTGCAGTTAGCGTGCCTAGTGAGTGGATACCGTTGAACCCGAGCTGGGGTGGTCGAACAATGAATGGCTGAATGCTTAACCCCCTGTAGAATCCCTATCTCATGCATGTAGTCTTGGCCATTGCCGCTACGCATAACCGGCTCCGGGGCACACCGACTCCAAGAGGCCCCAGCACATTCGAGAGTTACCACGTCTCCCAGTGCGCGGCCCTGCTGAGTCGCAAATTATCACAACCTCTACAACCAGAGGACCGCGACCCACTCTGGATGACGTCCACTTTACTAGGCATAATCTCCACATCGAGCATCCCCTCTCTAACACCTCAGGAAGTCTGGCCGCTGAAGTCGTCCTACACGTCCGACCTGGAATGGCTGCGTATGGCCGAGGGCAAAATGGCGGTCTGGAGGCTCGCAGATCCCCTACGTCCGAATGGTCTCTTCCGCGACATGGCCGATGAATACGCACAGATGTATGACAGCCCTTTGTGCACGGAGATTGATCGAGTTCCGTTGGCCCTGGCGCGGATTTGCGGTATAACCCCGTCCTCATCCCCAAACACCAATCCGTACTTTACCGCTGTGCATACCCTTGCCCCAGTGCTTGGTGAGTATCCTGGTCAACCGTCAAGGGCACGTATTCTGTCATTTACGAGCCGAATGGACCGTCCGTTCAAGTCATTGTTGCATGCAAGGGACCCAGTCGCATTACTGCTTTTGTCTCTGTGGTACATCAAAGCTGGGGATGTGGTATGGTGGCTCCGGCTTCGCGCCAGAGTCGAATACCAGTCGATATGTATCTATCTTCGACGGTATCACGCGGATAGGTGGGATATCTTAGACCTGTTGTCCTGCGGCGTGAAGCAGAGTGCAGCACTGCATGACATCCTTTCCCCGTCTCAGCCCAGATCTTCATGTTCCTTTCCTAGTATATCCACTCCCGTCTAGAGGCATTGCTTTGTTCTCCAAATCTAGTTCATCTTCAAGTGACAGGCAAGCAGGAGGGCTAAACTACCTTACAAATGGTACTCGATCAATTAAGATCCAGTTTACATTTCATATTGGCAACAATCTTTCTCCCCTCGTGCTAACCACTGTCTGATCCTTTACTATTCCGACAATCATCCCATCTCCTAAGCCCAACACCTCAATCAACCCGATACCACTCAACATATCTCTCGCATCCAGTATGGCCAGACCAAAACGCCATTTCAAACTCATGCTGTGTGGGCTTATCTCCCAACCGCATGGGCCATTTCGCAACGATGCTGTTATTAGTCTTCATCCCCAGACCAAGAAGATGACCCATATCTCTGAACCGAGCACTCTCAACAAGCCGATTAAAGAGGGTGTCATTATCCGTAAATAAGTCCGCGGCACTCATCTGGTTGAGGAATTCTGCATTGTATTTATTCTTAGGGTCTCCGTGCCTGGGTCTCATTGGTAGAAAGCGCTGCAATGATTCCATCGCACGAGGCACAGAGGCGAGTTGATCGGCGGGCGTGGACATCTCTCTGACAGCATTGAGGAATAGCATGATGAGTGTAGCCTTGGGGTTTTCATTCTTGGCTTTGAGAAGGGGGCCGAATAAGGCGAACGTTTTTGCTGGGCCCAGGTATCCGAGGTCGGCGATGTTAGCAAGCTGGGGAAGTATAAGTCTAGACTCGATGATGAATCAATAGAATGGTAAAGAGTGTCTGACCTCAATTCTGTCATAGAATGTTTCTTTTCCTCGGAGTGTGGCCAGTTTGTCGGGTAAATCCATTGCGTCTTTCTTGAAGAGACAGATGCTCAGATTTAAGGTGTGTAGTCGTTTACAGAACCTCTGTAGATCCCGCTGGAGGTGTACGTAAAGCTGACCATATAGATCATGTTTAGCACCGTAACAGGTTCGCAGGACTTCGGTGAGTGTCCACCCTTGGAGAGGATCTGCCGAATCCGGCATGGGCCATGGATGTTCGTTATGGAACAACGTGCTTGCTTTCATTAGCGGCTGCATGTCTGTTGCTCAAGGATGGGTACGTCAGTACTTACGGGTTAGGAACCCTGAAGTCTTCACGGGATGCCCCAAACGGGAGTAATATCCCATCGCCCCGGAACTTGCAGACAGAAAGACGCCATGAAGGATGCAGCGGAAACAAAGCTCTGTCCCGGTAATCTCGACGACTATGGGCCAGGGTGACCGACTCATGCAAAGCAGCGGCTTTATTGTAGGACATATCTGGTACTTCTGGGAGGTAAGATAGAACCCTATCCCACTCAGTTCTCCTGAGCGTCGCAGATAGTGCACTACTCCCGCAAGACCATGTCTTCTGTAGGACACCAGCAGCCGGCACTGGGTCGGTTGCCAAGAACTCAGTTATACTCGGAAGCACCGAACTCCGGATAGATTGCAGAAGGGAGTCTGGCAGAAAGGCTGAGTACCATAGATGCAAGATTGCTACGCTGGCGATATCAGGGGGTAGGTGGAAAGCCACCAGGAGGAATATTAAGTTTCGCGCTACAACCGTCTCATCGCGGTCGTTGATATCAACATGGATGCGTCCGTGGTAAGTATCCGGGAGAGATACAATGGTCTTGACTAGATTTCTCAAGTCTCCCGAAGCTATAAAATATTAGAGAGACGAGGATCCACAGAGCCTTTTTGGCCCGCATACCTGCCAGAAGAAGACAGAGATCCTTCGAATAGCCCTTGCCTTCGTTATCCTTCAGTTGCAGTAAGTCCAAGGCTGGGACATTTCCCCATAGATATTTGCTTCCCCCATGCATCGCAACAGGGGCGTGCTCTCCATCCGAGGTATCGATGAAGTGTGGCACGCGGTGTTCGACTTCCCATGCTGGACGCCAGGCGGCTTTTCGGATGGGATTCTTACAGTCGAGCTTGTGGACCGGCCAATGAGCAGCCTGACAACCCTTGCTGCAGTACTTTTGCCCCTGTTAAGTCTTTTCATGCAACAGGATGTTTGAATGTGGGCTACTTACCATCACTAGATAGCAGCCGGTACAAGCCTTAGTGCCAGGCCCGAGACACCTGGTGACATCATGGTCCTCTCTCCAGTTTGCACACTGAAAAGGTTCCATCTTGCCACTAAAAGACAAAAAACATCTAAGCTCAATCACTTTTAAAAGGTTTCGTAGATGAAAAGCCAAACTAAGACCCCTGAGTAGGGTTGTGCACACAAAGGCAGTAGATACGAGTAAGCGTGCATGAAACGTTGGGCATAAGTCCTTTAAGTAGTCGTTCACTTCTCTAATATGACATATCCTAAATAGAAGAGGGGTAATTACTCTTTCTCTCCAGTCGCACACTATTGGTGACTCGGTTGCTTTGGCTACGGCAAGGCTGGCGTCTCTGCAGTCCCAGACGCAGCAACAACTTGCATACAGGCCGGATTCGGGCGGCTCTACCCTTACTCGCCCTTATATTTATGCACCATACATTTGATAAAATCGAAATCCAGGCAAAGACATGAGCGGGGACATTCTATGCACCACTAGTAGTCAGTCACTCCCTACGGAATTCACTTACGCACCAGTAATCCACCAATCATGGCCTACAGTCAGGCCTGTGCAATAAAGATCTTACTCCTGTCTTCCATAATCCAATGAAAATAGCCGCGGAACAGATTGGATTGTCTGTTCGCCCATAGAGAACATATGGAGCAGCACGTGACCGTGCCCTAGGCTGCCATTTGACCCGCCTCAGGCGCTATACGAGGCCGTTGCCTGATTGGCGGCTACTATATTTCCAAAGTTTTCATGAGCAACTAGGTACATACTTTCAAAATCCCCTTCATTCTTCTATTCCCCTCGCCATGGATAGGCTTCCTATTGAGATCCTGCTGAGGATCTTCAGCTATCTACAACCCAAGCTTGGTCCAGTCCTCCGAGTGAACAGTCGGTGGTTCAACTGTGGTATTTCGCTCATATGGCGGGAAGCATTCTGGTTCCATCTGTCTCGCATCCCCAAAGATCGACGGATACTCTATGCTGCTGCAATTGGGAAGCTCTTTCTCTGGGAGAGTGCCACAGAGCAGGTAGAGGAGTTCAGTCATTTTGCCTACCCCAGGCTGAAGCATCTAAGTCTAGGGTCAAGTCCTTCAGCCAAGGTAGACATCGCTTGGCTCAAACGATATATGCATGCAGGACTGCAATCGATTGAATTTTCAGGGGATTTCGATCCGGAGCTATTGCTGCACCTGCAGAGCAACTGTCCCCAACTGCAGAACATATCAATCAGTACGCCAGGCGACCGTCTTACGGGAGAGATATTTCACAACTTCCTCAAAAGCACTCCTGTCACTAAAGTCTCCCTGGGTGGAAACCAGGTTAAACCTTTACTTGGCCACGTCATTCTCAACCATCTCGCCAGTCACGACACCTTGGAAGAAGTATCTCTTGGTTATACTATCGAGAAATTACCGAGCAATATCAAAAGCTTAAACCCTGTCCGGTCGCTTCGAAAGCTCTCCGCCACAATCACACATGATCTATTTCCAAGTTTCATCTCCAGCTTCACGTCTTTGCACGAACTCAACTTAAACGTGAAGGGGGAGCCAAAATCACGACTTACCCCCATCGACCTCAAACATCTTTCAACCCTGACCCAACTGCGCTCTCTCCACATATCCCTAGATGGCAAGATGGAGATTCATAAGGAAGACCTTCTATTCCTCAAGAACCTCAAGCACCTAACGAAACTACAACTCACGGGAACGATCACAACGGCCCTCATTGCAGCCGGCTTCAACGACATCGACTTCGAGGACCTGGTTGCAGATCTGCCCAATCTACGAGTACTCCTGTTACACCTATACCAATTGCCCCTGACTACACAGAGCTTAGCAGCTCTTGGCCAATCCTGCCCGTTACTCGAACGATGCGATCTCATGGGAGGCTTTAACATAGCACAGCTGAAGGCGTACCAGACACCGCTATTCCCCAAGCTCGTTTCCCTCTGTGTCCGGGATTTCAACAGGGAAGTTATTGATCGCACTGGCCCAAAACCACGCACGGGGAGGGGGCCCGAGTAAGTACCCATGTATTGTATCGTATTGCTTGCTACGTGCCTCCGCTGACTCTCTCTCTCTCTGTCTTCAGAAATCCCGAAGACCACGTCATGCAGCTGGAAGCACACTTTCCGGAATTGCAACACCTTACACTCACCTACGCGGGGATTGCGAACGTCGCCATTTCGGAGGAGGTGAAATTCTCGGACAGCGTTCTTTATGGATGGAGGGCCAGGCAGCAGGAGCGAGAACAGAGTGTTCTGAAGAGTTATGGCTAGGAAATCACTTCTCCTGTTGAGGATTTATCTTTTCTTGAGTGTATATATACCTCGACATTTGTGATGAGACATATTTGATGCATACGTGTTATTTATCCGATGTTCTAGGACGAGAATCAATCAGATCAAGCAACCGATCCAGTGATTACACGGGATATGGGATTTGGAGATTGGCCCTCACCGTGACACCGCATTAGTGGCAGATAAATTTAAACCTCTACTTGGAATATGAGTGCAAGAAGCATTATTTGCCGCAGCTTTGGTTACGATTTGTATGGCCGCGTTTGCGTCGCAGTCGCTGGTCCCCCGTCCTAGAGCCATCGCTGGGCTGAGGAAGCGTATGGATATCCTATACCACTATCTGCAGACTATGTAGCCTATGATCCTTGCTGTCATCAAGACATAACACCGAGATTATCTGTGTCAGAGATCTCCCGCTTTCTAGTTGTGATAGAGAACTGCCTACGTGTTGCCAGGCGTGATGGTAAGCTGGTAAGCAGTAACTAGGTAGGTCGTATTGTTTCTAAGCCTTGCTCGCATTCTATATGTTGTTCCTACTCCGGCGCGCGGTCGTACTGTGTAGGTTCAATTTACTGGCCTCATTGCTTATCGTTGGAGTCAAACTGCTACCGGCAGGAGTATACAGCAAGAGGCTTATGCTCAGCTACAGTAACCTACAATAAAACAGAAACAACCATGTAAGTAAAGCTCCAATTAAATCCCGCAGCAGAGGTTCAGTTATGAACTCTGCAATATTGCTAATTCCGAAAACCAAACAGATCTGTGTAAAGGTCTAACAAAGTATCATCAACAACGCCAATACTCTGTCTATTGCACCATATCCTATTCAACGCCACCAGGATATCTAAAATTAAAGTACGAGCCGGGGCCCGTGGTACTTCTTCTGCTCTGTAGCAAAAGCAGTGATGGAATCCTTCGTCCGCTTAGGGAAACCTTCAAAGGATCTAGCATAGGTGGCAACTGAGTGGGCGACAAGCTGGAGTAAATGGCCGGGTTAGTAAAACGACAGACAACAGGAAAGGTTTGCCCTCGATTGGACGCTCTTACCTTGGTGTTCCACTCCCATGCCGTTAAATTCACATTGCCGACAACATCACAAATCTGGTGATAGCATGGGTCATACCAGGCGCCGGCAACACCGCCGAACATTTCCTGCTCCTCCGGTGTCTTGATACCCTCGGCTCCAGTGGCGATACCGCCTCCTGGGATACCGTGGCGGATAAACGCGTCGTAGTCGCTACGGCCATCAAATGGAATGTAGGTGTGGTTGAGGTCGTGGGCATCATAAAAATCGACGTACAAGTCGCGCAGCTCCTCAGACCCGACCGGGTTCACCGCATTGGTGGCGTTGTAAACCTGGTACGCAAAGTTCGGGGAACCAAGCATATCGTAGTCCATGAACAAACGGATCTTCAGGTTCTCCTCGGGAGTGAGAACGGAAACATAGTAGTCCGATCCGAGAAGGCCTTCCTCTTCACCAGCCCACCATGCGAATCGCACGCAGTTGTTAACCCGGTATTGAGTCAGCAGGGTCGCGAGCTCCAGGAGTGTCAAGCTACCAGAGCCATCATCGTTGATGCCCGGTCCTTCGGCGACACTGTCACTGTGGCCACCGAGCATCACACAGTTCTCGGGATCGCCCTCGGTCGTTTGAGCGATGATGTTGGTCGTATGAATGGTCTCGACGATGGCATCCATGTAGGCGATACCATCGACCTCCTCACCCTTCTTTAGTTTCTCCAGAATGGGCGCAGCATCTTCATCAGAAAGACCCCAGGTAGCAACATGATCCGGTGTGGGGTTACCGAGCGTCCCACTCAAACTTCCTGGTTCGTTGTTATATACCACAGCCGCAACAGCACCGGCTTTTCCAGCCAAGTCCGACTTCGTACCGAATGGACAGGTGCCACGGCTAATGAGCGCAATGGCGCCAGACACATCAGACGGAAAGTCTGACGCGTCACATCCGAAGTTGGAAACCGCTACCAGGGGTGCATGGACGGGCTCTTTGTGCTTGGTAGGAGGCGTCAATCCCATGGGTGCCGCCGATTTGGGTACATCGTCGCCGAGGACCAGGCGGGATTCGAATACATTGCCTGTGACGGCAGGGAAGGACTGGTTGGTGATCGTGTAGTAGTCTCCCAGCTTAGCAAGCGTCGCATAGATGTAGTCAATGGTTCCGAGGTGCCCTAAGGGTGTCCATGGGTCAGCGGCTATGGGCGGACTGCATAGTTCAGCTACCTACCTTTGCTTCCAATGACTCGAGTCGGATGATTGTATTCTTCCTCTCCCAAGTCCGCGATCTTGGATAGCTCTTTGGCTCTCTTTAACAGGTTCTCGGCTTTGACGTGACTTTGGAACGCGGAGGAGCTGACCAGCTCCTTGTCGGAGGTGATGGGAACCTGGGATTGCAACAGGGGAAGTTGGACTGCGCCGACTTCACCGAGAAGGAGGGTAGCAATTGCTACCTCTGGAAGCTGTAGTCGCATGATGGTACAGTGTGGATGTCGCAATGGAGATACTGGAATCAATGGGGAGCTGTTGAAGTGAGTCAGTCACGTTGGAGGAGATGAAGTCCCCGGTTTGTTTATCCGAGAGGCTGGGGCCGATCGATCACATCACGCGATAAGCGATAAGCGATAAGATAACCGCTATCTGGAAACGTGACTCATGGATAAGATTGTCCTTCAATGTACACCTCCCCGGCCTTTCAAAAAATTATGCCACTTAAAACACCGATTATATAAGATTTAGCATTTCAAGAATCTAGAGAATATGTATACTACAGTATACTTTTGTGCCAAAGTCACTTTGGTCCGGAATTTGTGGGGAGATATATATCTTTCTAGTAGGGCTCTTAGCATTCTGACAGCACTACTATATGTTTATTGTGAACTGGTGCCCTACTAGTCCAGTGTGCATAACGCAGGCATAACTCAGTACAATACTTTAGTAGGTCTTTATACCTTGGTATTATGTATATGATATGCCAGGCTGCTGGCGGGGTTTGGTCTCAGGCTAAATTGAACCCTAGACCCATGAACTTGGGGGCCAGAGAAACAAGCCCGGCCCCATGGCGAGGCCCATGCGCCTGCCATGTGGAGTTGTGTTTTATCCGAGGTAAGGTACGCCGGAAATGCTGTAGCCGAGTCTCACGTAGCGTACAGCCTCATCGCTGTTAGAGGGGCCGTGGGTATTGTGGGTACAAGGGATCAGGGTTGACAAGTTATGCTTGCTCCACTTCCAAGTTCGAGGAGCACAGCCCACCCACCTTGGAGTTCTGTGACGCCGCAGGATAAGATTTTAGTAAATCCCTTGTTCCTCTGTGTTTTATGATAGGCCTTCATGGCCGAATCAAATACCCCATCGCACCTCGGAAAGGGGTCCAACTTTAATGACTTGTAATGATGGCTATTAGTGGATGTTATAAGACGCCGGTCTTTTAGTCCCTGAAGAGGAAACGAACAAAGGGAGAGGTCCAAATGTCTGCTAACGGGAAGAAGAAAAATGCCTGGTTTACGCAGCCTCAAGCTAAATAGTTTCGGGTATGGCTAGGTACGCAAGGCTTGCGATGACTTAATAAATCATACCCTGTAAAGTGAACGATACTTTATATTCTTCTTTCCACTTTTCGATGTTTTCACAGACAATATGCACATATCGCCAAGGCTTCTGAGGCTGTCCTCCGTCCTCGAGTCATACACATGCCGTGTGTTCCTAGTCTTTTTGATTCCTTATGCACTTCTGGTATACTTGGCTCGCATAACTAGTTGGCGTGACCCAACGTCACTGTTCTTCCGAGAAAATGAAGCCTACAAGCCTTCGTATTCGAGCCCGCGTGCGGCGCAGGGCATGGCATTGATCAACGAAGCGAACAATGTGACGGAAGGTCCCCTCCCCAAGGCATCTGCGAACCCTACCATGTGTGTAGGATTTGCCTCTATTGCCCGGGAGGGTGTAAGCTATTTCGAGAGTGCGGTCGGATCGGTGTTGGCCGGCCTGTCTCCGGTAGAGAGAGCTGATATATTTCTCATCCTATTCATTGCTCATACAGACCCCAAGCAGCACCCGGCCTACTCGGAGCCATGGCTGCATGAGCTGGCTGACAAAGTTCTGCTCTATGATGAGAATGACATCGACATTGACCACATCCGAAGTCTTGAAACAACCGAGGCCAAAACTCTAGCTCTCGAGAAAGGCCTACTGGACTACACTTATCTTTTGAAAGCATGTACCGCTATTGGTACACCATACACCGTTATGCTCGAAGATGATATCGTCGCTCTTGATGGTTGGTATCATCGAACCAAACAGGCCTTGCGCGCTGCCGAGCAACAAACAGCGGAGAAGAAAGCATCGAAATGTAAGTTCTAGATCAAGACCACTCTGCCACTTACACAATTCTTGGGTATGGAGACTAATATAAATTGCATTTCTAAAGGGCTTTATCTTCGGCTTTTCTACACCGAGAACTTTCTGGGCTGGAACTCAGAGGATTGGCCTACCTATCTATTCTACTCTCTACTCTCCGCGACCACCATCTTACTCACAACCTTGATCGTCCGCCGTTATCGACCGTCTTTGAAGCCATTTTTACCGAAAGAAACCATCATTGTTCTTTCCTTCATTTGTACACCTCTCCTGATCATTCTCTTCTTTGCGACCGGCCGAGTCACAATGCTACCGATCCCTGAAGGTGTGCACGAGATGCCTAAATTCGGATGCTGTTCGCAGGGATTCGTCTTTCCACAGGGCCGTGTCATGGACCTGATATCCTGGTACGAATCAAAAGGAATCGGCTATGTCGACATGCTCACGGAAGATTATGCGAATCAGAACGGGGAGATACGCTGGGCATTAACACCCAGTGTATTACAGCATGTCGGGAGCAAGAGCTCCAAAACCAACAATCCGATCCCCCAGAAGGGCCTCCGTACGATCCCTGAAACATTATGGAATTTCGGGTTTGAGAAAAACGATGTAAATATTCTACGCAAAGAACATGAACAACACATGCGATGGGGAGAGCCATCACTGGATATATAATCGGAACGTCGCAATATTTCAATGAAAATGCTTAACCATGTTTAACTGCCAGCGTTTGGTTACTAAACCTATCTCTCCGTAGCATAGGTCTACTCGGAACCAAGTACGCTATCTGAGATCAGGATGGCTATAGCAGTAACCTTGTGTGGATCAGTCCAGTCGAATGAGAGAAGAGTGGCATTAAAAGAGATCTTACTAGTGATAAGTCCACACCTGGGGTAACGATGATATCAAGAACAGGTCTATAATTGCGACGTGTGCTTGGGGTCAGGGCGAGTTTCTGGTTGTGATGCACACTCTCGCGCACTTCAGTGAACTTCCTGTCTCCATCCACGATATCAAGGGACTCCAATACACGCCCATATCTTTCAATCTCCAGCGTGACCTCTTTATCACCCATTGAAACTTTCGTATCGGTGGCAGCTAGATTTGTGAACGTGAACATGAAGCTTCCAAACGGGACCAGTCGCGGTGCACCAGTGGCTATACTATCCACAGTTGCACTCCCCGGTAGTGTGATGGACCAAGCATTTCAAAATGATATCTTCCTGTGAAGCTCGAACAAGGGTAGACCCAAAGCATCACGAGATTCTCGACATGGGCGACCGTTGTATTTCCCACCACTGGCTGTGAATCGAGTAACCTCATTTTCGTCCTGTACTTTATAAGCAGCCACGGAGTGGCCGTCGCCCTGTGATCTGAGTGCCAATAGTGTTATCGAGTCGGTGATGTACTGTTCCCGGATCGCGACTGGGCGATTAGGAGCTTTTAGGACCTTGCAAGGCTGAGAGGATATCGCACGGTCCATGCGTGCTTGGATATATGCTGTAGGCATTGTAGGGAGATTCTGGTATATGTATTGGTGGCGGGGTATTCGTCGACAGAGGGCAGGTCCAGGAGTACAAAAGATACTTGATTATGCAATGCCATGCTGACGACGCATGGTGGATAGGAGGTTCCAAGAAGTCAATATGAAGCCTTTTCAGCCCCTGGGGAGGGTTGCTGACACCTAGCTCTTCCTCCTGTGCTGCTGTATACGCAGAAGGCAGTGGACTCAGAGTGGGAAATCTGAACCCAATTCGCGTCATTTCTTTAAAGCTATAGTTATACGCACAGGAAGAAACTCGGTGCTACATAAATACACCCTACCTTGCCATCTGTTTGCCAATGCGGCCGGAAGAGTGTGTCGCGAGACCTAATAGTCCCTCTTTCAATAACGAATCTGTACCACAAGAGTCAGCTTTCGTAATAGACTCTGCCGCCATTGCCTATGTTAGGTGCTTATGTCCCAATTGCCTGTGTCTCCTCGCGTAGTCGATAGCCAATGTACATCCTCCGTTTACACAAAGGGGCATATACATACAAAGAAAATGTAACTTGACCTGCATTAAGTAGCGGCTTAGCAGCAGATCCGCATCGTTGCTCGGACAACACCCTTATTCTGGTCTAGCTTGCGCGAATTTGGTGATTCACTATAGCTGTCTTTGAACAACTATTCGTTTCTCAGTCTACTATGGCGTAGAGTCATTGGTTTCGGGATGTATAGTACAGGGCCGCCTCCTCACCCGTCCAAAAAGCGCTCATCTCAGATACACTGAGGTTACGGAGTACATTACACGAAAAGGTTATGCTAAATCTTACAGTACATAGTCTGACTTCGCAAAGCGCAGCACTGCTACTGAAGCAATATCTAGAGCTGCGGAACGAGTGATTTCGCGCAGTTTTACTAGCACTTGAGTATATATGACGGTCCAGGGCTATTGACAAAATAGGGACAGGTCACACTATTTCTTAAATAAATAGCTAAAAGCTAATCAAAATGAAGGCTCAGCACAAATAATACAAGTTTGAATAGAGAAGAAAAGACTTAAAAGCAATCTGACAAAAAAAGAATGACCGACGCAGGGATCGAACCTGCAATCTCTTGATTCGTAGTCAAGCGCCTTGCCATTGGGCCAGCCGGCCAATTGTTGAAATACATGTCAGGTATTTAGCTAAACAAGCTAGCACAACATACAAACCAGTCCCTATAATGCATTGGCAGCGAGTTCCACGGAGCGACTAGTTACTAGGAATACGAGAGTGACAAGTCGAACACTGCGTGAGGTGGGGGTTTAGCTCACGATGATATTCCGAATTGACCAAAAAGGCACACCGTGCCAAATTCTGCAACATTATTGTCTTGTTTCATATAGACTTCCTCTCCTTTTATTGGTTTTGGTTTCCGATAACTTGTTTCTCAACGTCATCTTTATATTTCCATCCCCGCAGTCGCCGTTAACACCGCCTTCCCTATTTCATGAGACGTAATGCCAAGTTCGGTTGGCGGTCTGTTTGTGCCCCGCCTTTTGACAAAGTGGGGGAATTTTGATATCATGTCCATGTCGTATCAACTATCCCCTCCATTGCGAAAGAATAACTGAACATATCTCCCGTTTAAAAATGCCTTCCCTTCAAGACAGCAAGCTCGCCTTTATTGGCGGTGGCAACATGGCCTCCGCCATCATCGGAGGTCTCCTCAGCAATGGCGTCCAAAAACAGAACATCTGGGTGTCCGAGCCCTGGGATGTCAACCGGGAGAAGATGGCGGCCCTGGGGGTGCAGACCACTACTGTCAATGTCGAAGCTGCCAAGGATGCGGATCTTATTATCATCGCAGTCAAGCCACAGGTTACCAAGGGCGTGTGTGAGGAATTGGGCGCTGCCTGGTCAGAGCGTACAACCTTGCCCGTTGTGGTCAGCATTGCCGCTGGAATCACCCTCGATAGCTTGGTCCAATGGCTCCGCACCAGCGACGGACGCAATGCACACGTTGTTCGTGTTATGCCAAACACACCGGCACTCGTTGGTGAGGGCGCTTCGGGTCTGTATGCCAGCAAGGATGTGACCTCCGAAGAGAAGGAGCTCGTTAATGCTGTTCTTGGAAGTGTCAGCAAGGCCACCGAGTGGGTGGATAAGGAGGAATTGCTCGACGTCGTCACAGGACTTTCTGGTAAGTTCTGCTCATGAATTCTGACACCGAAAGGATGCGCATTGACACGGTTTAGGATCGGGACCCGCCTACTTTTTCGCCATGGTGGAACATTTGATTGCCAGTGCAACCGCCCTTGGCCTCTCCGAGGAACAGGCTACTCGGTTGGCTGCGCAGACATGTCTCGGCGCTGGCAAGATGCTTGTTGAGTCGCCAGATAGCCCCACCCAGCTGCGCAAGAACGTTACCAGCCCGAATGGAACCACATATGCTGCCCTTCAGACTTTCGAGTCGCTGGGCTTCAAAGACATTGTTGATAAGG
This sequence comes from Aspergillus bombycis, assembly GCF_001792695.1. Lineage (NCBI taxonomy): Eukaryota > Fungi > Ascomycota > Eurotiomycetes > Eurotiales > Aspergillaceae > Aspergillus > Aspergillus bombycis. The sequence goes on along the minus strand of NW_019170016.1, from coordinate 99,567 downwards.
CTGTCAACTCTGCTACCTCTCGGGCAGCTGAGTTGGGAAACACTCTTGGCAAGCAGTAAACATAAGGGCATGGCTGTGAGGGAAGTTAGCAGTGGGAAAAGCGTCCAACGTACCTTGTATGTATCAAAACCTTTGGGAAATTGATCAGACTCTGACAATTTAGTATTTGGTAGGATCCTGTAATCCTTTGCCACATCAGCGTATACATAGAATAAAAGAATCTATGAGATCTGTACTGTATGAAAGCCAAGAAACTATGTTCTTTCCCAGTAGACTCCCATAACGCTCCAGACAGGTACAGACATTGGCATTTACAAATGGTCATAATTCCATCAGCGGCCGTTGCATTGAGGGCAGCAATGGCGACTGTATGCTGGGAAGAAGGCGCCTAGGAAAAGGGTTTCCTTAGGCTTCAACAGCCGTAACCCTACTTGACTGGGGTTGTCCCTCCGTTTGGAGTTAGTAAGACGAGAATTGCTTGCTCTAGACGGTCTTGATGATCTATATTGATAATACCCCCCACAGGAATGGATTATCCAGACAAGGCTGCAGCGATAAGTGCTAGAGCCGGTCTCCATAGGCTCTGCACGCGCTACATAGCTATTAGTTTATCCGATAAAAGGGCATGCGGTGAATAATGTTTGGCAACCAACCAGGGTCACTAGTACCATAGGTTGACCAACTTGGAACTTACATACCAGTCTCACGGTGTTAATCAACTTACCGATCAGTAAATTCATAGGCTAGCTTAGTGTTCGGTTCGAAAGCTGAAACAACGGCAGTTACTCCGTTCTGTAGGCGAGATGGCATGGAGACGGCATCCTATAATAATCAATCAACAAATTGTATATCGTATGATAAGAATGGTCCGCGTTTTCGGACCCTTGTTTCATATCAGTCTGGCGACCTGCAGGAACTAAGCCAGACGCACGTACTATAGCAACGAGGAATGAAAATCACTCACAATGGTTCTATTAATGTATACAAAGGATAAATACTGAGGCGTTGCAATTCCACCTGACTACTATCCACATCTCGCACGGGAATTCAGCCTGAAGAATGATGAAGCCTATCCTACTGCTTGTCCATCAGAGTCCAAGAAAGCCCATGCCATAAGGCTCTCCGTAAACCCCCCTTCACTCTATACCACTAAGCAGACTGAGAACTAATCCCTAATGTCAATCCATTGCTCCCATTCATCTCGTCCCGCGACCACATGATTGACAGCAGATGTAGGATCCCCATACCCCACCGCCAACCCGCAGAGAACTTCCATATCATCAGAAATGCAAAGTTCTCTTTTAATGACATGCGAATATCCAGCCACGCTAACCTCAATACACGTATCCAAGCCCAACGCAGTCAGCTCTAGAACCAAAGTTTGGAGCCAGATTCCCACACTGAGCAGATCCACATCATACAAAGCCTTATCAATATAGATGATTCCCGCCAAGGGAGCACCGAAGAACTCGAAATTTCGTAACACGGCCGTTGTGTGTGCCGGTAGATCATCTCTCGCGATGCCCATGGCTTGGCCGTAGAGCTTACGACCGAGGGTTGACCTGTAGTGGCGAAAGGCCTCCGGTAGCTGGAGGATCTGCGAGGGGTCGTTATCAGCGGCCGCAGCCAATGCCGTCTTTAGGGAGGTGAGAGCATCGCCTGATAGAAATGTCGCCCTCCAGGGCTGCGTATTTGAGCCTGAGGGTGCATTTTGGGCCAGGGCGAGGCAGTTCCTGAGGTCGTCATTTGAAACTGACTTGGTGAGGAAGTTACGAGTGGAATGACGGGCGGATATCAAGTGCCTCAGGGTGTCATAGAGGACAGGTCTAATGGTGGTGGGGGTCATGATGAAATAGAGACATGCAATGATGGTAATCGTCTGTCCGGTGTATTTCTTGCTCAAACAATGTTCGGCACGATTGCAATGGCTTTTATACGCTATGATGCAGAGCTCAACGTGCCAATTATCCGATGCGCTCGTGAACACTTTGTACTTCTTTAAGGGAGCTCATTATCGTCTCTCAAGTAAAAAGGGTAGAGGTACATATGTGGAAGTGCAGGGATGTTTTGGTGATGGCGCAATGACTGCCGCTATTCTGTGGTTCTCAAGAGGGCCAGACCTACCAAAGATCCGGTTTATAATCCTCGGTGCCAAGTTTCCCGAGCCGATAAGCCGGCGAAAGGTAATTAAATATTGTATTTTAACTCCTACGTAAGTGGAGGTCCAGTGCCATGTTACTTAAAGTGACCATATATATACGTGGCTTCGAGTTGTGCTGTGTAATCCGAATAAGCACGGCTAGGCAAAGCCATAGCCGATCCCTGTATTGTAAGCCACCGTGTCGGATGGAAGATGCCGCGTAGCCTACTCGGTATATCGAGGATATCTTCAGAGCTGGGCTCAGGTTACCACAGCAGCTTTCGCCCCGAGCGAGATAGAACACAGGTCCAGATGGACCAACGAGTTTACTTTTTGATGTTTTGCACAGCTGTGATAGTGTCAAAGACCAACCGGTGAGGACATCTAAGATGTGGATATTGCTGAGCATCGAGTAGTTTCTCTTAGTATAGTCTTGATCGAAGTCTACCGAAAATCATCTCACGACAGGGGATCATCGGCCCACTCAATAGTGCGCTGGATTAGAGATATCCACCATTGTTGATGACAAGCCGCAGGGCTGCAAAGCTGGATATATATACCCAGATATCTTGCTCATCTGAGATTGAAGTTGGAATATTATTGTCTGGAACTGTTAATATTCCCCAAACGGTGAAGGCAGCCACAATTGACTTTTCTGATATTATATAGTTGTAAAGGCATCCTCAATACTGTAAAACCACCGTCGGCGGGAATACTATGTCCGTGCAATAAGAGGCCTTAGGCAGAGTATACAATAGAGGCATATAATGCAGCCACTGTGGCAGCTTATCATAGCGATGCCCCAAGGAACAGCCCTACTTCATCACTTCATCAATGTTAGAACCTTTTGTATGTTCATCAAATATTCAACTGAATGGTGCAATACTCACAGTTTTCAAGATCTGCTTCATCTATAACCTTGAGCGAATGATATATGAGTATATAATTCGTAGAGATTGGGGCATTCATAACGAGGATTCGGATGGCATATCTTTGACTATATCTAATGTCCGGTGCGAAATGTATCCCGCATATTGTCGGAATATCTCCCCCCGCGCCAATGTTAGCGCGACTATAAATAACTGTCGCTGAGCTTAGGCAACTGACAGACTTGGCATTGGGCATCTGCTGAACACGAATCGTATGCTCGCCCGCACAGAACCACACATACTGAACCGAGCGTAATTGAACCCTCATGACATATTAAGTGTACCTAGCAGAATGCCTACTTCCCTTTTAGACCTACCGAGCGAGGTTCTAGACCGAATTGTTGAGCTCGTCTTGCGCTATGGAAGCCCGGCCCCAGAAGACCCCCTGCCCCCATTGCAAAACTATGAGCCTAGGTCCCGTCAGGACGGGAGCTGTCTCTCAGCAGACTACGGCATTTACAGCGTCAGATACTGGAGGGACCAGGAGAAATACCATGATGCTTGGCTATCGAACCCGTTATCTCTTCTGCTTGTTAATCATCGGATTGGCGAAGTAACGAAGAGAAGACTAGATAATGCACTTACACCTTCTGTGTTCAAGCTCGATGTGATTCTGAGCGACGAGAGGGAACTACATCCAACATGGTGTTTTCTTTCAAATCCCTGTCGCCATGTCGGTGATCTCAGTGTGACGTTTCATGTGGTTGGTACCAGCTTCACGCCAATTTGGCGCCGATACCACCTTCTGCCCGACGGTGACTCCCCGCCTCGAATCCTCTGGGCCTTCTACTATCTGTTGGAACGCTTCCTGGAAGTAGGCCCCTTGGCGGAGCACAGAATCCCCGATGATGCACCCCGTACGGACGATCTGTTCTTTACGATCAACCGGTTAACCTTAGACTTTGTCTCACCAGCTAGGGAGGAAATGCTAGCACCTGCCAATCTCAGCTTCTGGAGTTGGCTGAATGGGGGCGCCGATGAAGACAACGCAGAATCGCATAGAGCACCCTGTAGCGGGGTTTTCAACTTGCTCATGCGACCAGAATGGCTAGCCGACTTGATCAGCGAATATGTTGGGTATCTTCTCGGCATGAGTATCCCTATGGCACCATACGGAAAGCTGTTGTATGAGTATGTGGGAAGTATCAGGATCTGCGTTGACGGGAAAGTGATGAAAGAGTATCGGCTCGACTACAGGCTACAGGATCTGAATTATGTAGGCCTCGAAGAAGACTACAAAAGGTATTGGGATTTCGGACGGTGGAAAGAGAAGGTTTATCGTATGCGTAAAGAGGCTGGACTTCCTGTTGTTATTCTGTGATGAATATAGGTCTGGATCCTCCTTGATCGTCGGTCAAGATGTCTTTTTACGGTCTATCATTGCGAGATCAACTATCATATAGCATGTGGTCGTGTTGACTCTCTTTGTTGCAACTATCCAGGAGCAATTACCTTCAGTGGTGGCATAGGAAGACGGGGTTATAGAATCCCAAGTTGCATATATGCAGTCTTTGGCTTATCACACAAACGATAATGCTGGCCCAGGTGCCTATGGAGAAATCCCCACAGTTCATTACTGTACTAGCAGTGCACACATGATTGCTGAAAGAAGGATGTAATTAGAACACATACATGAGATAATATGGTCGTGCTTCCCTCGAAACCAGTATCCGATGAGGAATGTACATGCTACACGTGAATCTAACCTTGTAATATCAATTTTTTAGAGACGACATACTTCATTTGTCAATCAGTGTGAGGTACATTATGAAGACATTGGGGCCATGGTTGTTAAGTCAATATGATCATATCCTATGCGTGTTTCATACTTGAACCTACTCCGCCTCGTTACACAAGAATTTGCCACACATCTCAAGAAAATTATGCTCTACAGTCGAGATCTGAATATCGAAAATATGCCTTTTTTGAAAGGGCCTGACAAGTCACGTGAGACACATCGAGTCCCTTGCAGTATTTAAATGGATGCCATCATCTCTTTTCCCCAGACTCACCGCCTATTTGGTGATGCAGTCGACACCATGCTTTCCTACCTCCTTTCGTGGATGACTGTGGAAAATCGCTTCACCAGCACCTCGATCCTTCCTCCGTCTATCACATCCGAAAGAGTTATGGAGGTGCTCCACAACCATGTGACGATGGTCAAATTGAATCCCTTGGTCATTGATCTCCAAAGATGCGAGCCTCACGAGGACGCCCCAGAGACCGACCGTGATCTTGTCTGGTATGAGATTACCGATAAGGTATCCTATTTACCCTTTGGGCTTCTTTCAGGGCAGGTCAAGTATAAGGCTTGCTTTGAGGACCTTCCGATGGGCCTACAGACCCATATTTACGCTCCCTTGGGGCTATGTACCAAGAATACGTGGACCGTTGAGGGCCAGATGGTCAGGCATTCACAAAGGCTGTAAAGACTGAATGAACTAACAATGCGCAGGACGAACTTCAATTGAAAGAAGATGTCTTGATGAAGTGTAACATCCTGGTGGCACCGTTCGTAAAGGCAACGATCAAGGCTTCCCACGGTCCTCTGGTAGAGCGGCTGATCATGGAAGCTAAGTTGCCAGATGGAGATCTGAAGTCGTCTGTAGGGGGATATGTGGAACGACAGTCAGATCGGTCGGCTCTCCACAAAAGAAAGTAGCTTTGACCGAAATATTTATCCGCATAAAGGAATCGGTGGGCCGCGACATGCCTGTGGAATTGTCGATTGTAGGCTTATACGTAAAGTAAACCCACAACTTGCAGGCCTAGGGATGTTTCACTCTCTTTGTACTTCGAGTCGGGCTAGGTAGTAATGCAAACGTGGAAATGAGAGCTCATGTTCGGTCTGCAAAGCTTTCCACTGTACCTGGGGCTTAACATCGTAGAGTGTGTCGATCATATGCGAGGGGTGGAGGACCCAACATGAAACATCTTAGACCAAGTATGAGACTTTAGATATGTAAGACCATACAAAGAATGTCAAATATGTATAAAGAGCCCTGACTAACAAAGAGTCAGTAGCGTCAACAGGGTGAGTTGCGTATATATTCTGCGATAGTCGGGCTATTCCTCCACATTACAATCCTCATTTTATAGAAATACAGCAGCACCTACAAGATATGTCCAACAGCAGTGCGGTTCTATTATATAGGCCATACCGCAAAGCATGGCATCAATTAGAGGCATGCGGGGACACGGTAGAGCTACAGCTTTGTCCAATTTGTAAAATGCCACCGTGCGACATACATCATTTGTTGTGTTGCATGTGGCTCATGATACCCTCGGAACACCATGATCCTCTGCAGATCAAGGACCTAGATATCATGAAGCCTTACACTACTTTGAACGAAGCATCGTATAAATGTCCAGAGTGTCCCTTATACACCCCTTATAGTGAACATATTAAGCGAAGACATGACAGCTATCACTAACATCACAACGGCACACTGAGTCAGAAATACGCGAAATGGTCTACGAAAACGTATTTTGTTATACAGCAATCGTAATTAGGACCTCTTGGCTTCTTGACCACGACACAAAGACTTGCCTTCAAAACGGCACACACGCTAGTCTACTGTCGCTCTTAGGAGTCAACCGCCAAATTTATAATGAAGGACGTCGTCTCTTCTACGGCCGCAATACGTTTAGATTTTCATTGGAACACGATATCCGTCTGTTCCTGATATTTATAGGGCGAGAGAATGCAGTCCTCCTGCGTGATGTACAACTTAGGCATCAATTTCAAGGGAAAAACTATACCAACAGTATCAAGTCGCGTATGATTCAGCCTCGCATTGATAGGGGTGGTAACTCGCAGGCGTCAGAGCTCAATATCTGGAACGACGAGGCATTCTATCTGGACTTTTCACGAATGATGGATTGCTGCGGAACCTGCAGTGGGATAATACATCGACGGGTGGGCGCAGATAACGTCTCTTCTCAATTTATTTTGACCCGATTCCTATATGATGTCGACTACGAGAGAGGAGATCAAAAGCTAAAAAGATGAAGACCTCACACCGTGTCTAGATACCTGTAAGCAAGAGCCTGGATGTGTTTGGAAGCATCATGCCCACTCCCGGATCTACAGACCAGTCTCCTTCAACAGTCGCAACAGGAAACGACTCATCATCAGCAGAAATATCAGCAGGTAATGAGAGAAGCGAAAGGATGAGCCATGGACGCCCCCTGACGGGGTGCCCGACGGGGGTCTGGCAGCGTGGCTTATGGTCCTGGGTGCGTGGTGTGTGCTGTTTTGCAGCTTCGGGTGGATCAACAGTACGTCTGCAGTCCCGAAACAAAGAAGATATAATCCCCATTGCTGACTCTTGGAATTCTTCCAATTATGTATCGGAGAATTCCAGGCGTACTACGAACATAATCTCCTCCGCCAGTATTCCAGCAGTAAGGTCTCGTGGATTCCGTCGCTGCAGATATTCTTCATGTTTGCCATGGTACCGACTCTCTACCTCACCGGAATCTATTCGCAGCCAGGCTGTACTCTAGACTAGGGGCCAATCGCAGGTCAAATCTACGACCGATTTGGTCCTCGATATCTCCTGTTAGGCGGCTCGCTTCTGCATGTCTTCGGTTTAATGATGACATCCATATCGAACAGATACTATCAGATACTGGTATCCCAGGCGTATGTAGTGCCATTGGTGTGGCTGCCATTTTCCAAGCAGGTATACCTATACTCCACGCCCTCAATTGATCTACTCATGTTCTCTAACATCTTACGGGGGTAAGCAGCATCCCCAGCTGGTTCAACAAGAAGCGTGGTGCAGTATACGGCATTGTGTCCTCCGGCTCAAGCATAGGGAAATCGTCTACCCTATCATGATCAGCAAGATCATTAACATTCTTGGATTCCCATGGACCATGAGAACTTGCGCGTTCATCATATTTTTCCTTCTACGTATAGCCAACCTGACCGTCAGGTCCCGTCTCCCACCGAACCCTCGAAAGCTATCCATGGAGTCCCTGATGCGACCCTTCAAGGAGTTAAAAATGATGTTACTAGTAGCCAGCTTCTCCATTCTCGCTTTCGGGATATTTGTGCCGATGAACTATCTCGTTACTGAAGCAATGGCAAAGGGCATGGGCCGTGATTTGGCGGAGTACTTGGTTGCCATTCTGAACGCAGGCAGGTAAGGCTCAACTCTAGGCTTGACATCGCTACCGTCAAGTGTCACTAAACATCCAAATCTACAGTCTCTCCGGCCGTCTCGGCGCTGGAACCTTCGCCGACACAATCGGTTCCTACAATATCTTCGCGGTTGTAACCTACATCGCCGGCATTCTAGTTCTAGCGCTATGGATCCCTGCCTCGAGCAACGCCGGAACCATCGTCTTCACTGTGCTCTTTGGGTTCGCCACGGGTGCGTACGTTGTGCTTGCCCCGGCCTCGTCGTCAAGCTTTCCCCATTCCCCGAGATCGGATATAGGACCGGACTTCTTTTCCTGTTTGCGTCTATCGGTGGTCTGACGGCCAATCCGATCGCAGGCACTATTTTGCAACACTCGGGTGGATCGTATACCGGCATGAAGATCTTCTCTGGCGTGTTGTTGATTGTAGGATCGACCCTGACGATAGGTGTTCGTCTCCGTGAGAAAGGTTTGAAGTTAAAAGTTATTTTCTAGAACGGTCATGAAATCTTAGCGCTCAATGGCTATTATCGTTTGTTGCTTTGGCTTTGGCTATTTCCCTGCAGTGTTTCCTGGTTCTATACACAGTCCACTCTTTATGCCGTTGCGGATGGTTTCCCATATGCCTAGTTTCTTCATGGGATTCAATACTCAAGGATTGTTCATCGCCCGGTTGAAGGTGTTGTCGTCTTGGATAATGGACCAGGTCATACATTGATTGCGACCATTAGAGCGTAGATTCATCACTGCCATACTCCTGATCTTTTCAAGCATGGGCACTGTTCTTGAACTAATGGGACAATGAAGCATAGCCCGTTCGCTGTCGGCTTAGCAGGTTTATAGTTGCTTGTATTGCTGGACTGCGAACCTCGGAAATCAGAAGGTGACACAAAAGATTGGCTATTAACTTCGCTACCTCTTGATACTTGATACATGATATACTGAGTATATAAACTGTAGATATTGGTGCTGTGTGTTGGAGATTGTAGTAGTAAGGGATAGTGATTTCGGGATCGAATATGAGATCTACATGAACTCACAGTACAGCATTGCTAGTGTCTGGCCAGCAGTCGACAACACTCACACCGTCCTGAACAGACACAACAACTGAACCCTCGCCTCTCAAAGGATTCCCTTCCCAGACAACAAAGTCACCCGTGTACCGTTGTGAATTTTCACCGCTATTGGCCGCCTTCCCTGATCTAGTGCCCAAGATAGCCTCAATATTGGTCGACACGAGGGCAATAGCTTCCTTATCGCTCAGCCCTGCGAACTTACCCGCCCACCGGGCCTCCTGTGCTAGGCCATGGACTTTAGAGTCGCTGCTTACGGCTAAGCCTAGAAGTACTCCGGCATCGGTCAAGATCTTCGCCGGGCTCTCGGTTAGTGGCGGCCCCGTGAGCACATCTTTCTTTTCCCAGTTATTCGGTGCACCACGATTACCGGTTAGAATGACTGGTATGTTTGCTTCGGCGAGATGCTTAGCAACCTACAGTGAATGAAGTATGATTAGTAACTACATGCTTGACTGGGACCGTTGAACCATACCGAGACTGCACCGTGTGCCCCATAGAGGACGAGCTTAACGGAAGGGAAGTCGCGCTTGATTAGAATCAGCTGGGAGATATCATCCTAAATAATAGAGTTAGAGATACCATAACATCCTTCTGGCTTAGCGAGAGGTAGTAGGTATTACCTGGTTGTATGCTCGAACACTACCGGGATCGAGCCGTTGGCAGCCTGGACATATATGCTGGCACTTCCTTGTCTACCTTCCTGACCTGCCTCTAGTATTTGTCGCACACGTTCAACGCCAGACGCGACAGTCGGTGTGTTATCACCTGGGAAAACACTAGTTAGCTATTTATAATCCCCCAATGGTTCCAAGGATATTATCCTAGATCATTCACCTTTAGCTGACTGTCCAATTGTGAGATGTAGTGCAACGTCATCCTTCCAGATTCCATCCTCAAGAATTGTGGCAGTTTCACTTGTACGTATACCAACGCTGACCCCCTGGATAATGCCCCCGTTAGACCGAGGTGCAGTGATTGCCTTTGTAATTCCGCCGATCCTCGCTCTAGTGAATGCCCTGCTATGGAGATGCACACCGTACTTGGCAAAATGGAGACTCTTTTGTTCATTCAGGACATCTGCACTTCTCCCTGTCGATCCATCGCCAGTAGATTCATCGGATGGGATATCTTGGATTCCGAGGTTGTTTCCAAAGGCCACCAGACCTGGGGTAATATAGCCATCGTTCAGGCGGAGTTCGGTCACGTTTTGTTCCTTTTGTTTAGTGGACAGACAGGTGGATCTCTTATCGAGGCATACAGCTTTACCGTCTTCAAGAAGTAACACGACATCGCTTGTATCTTCGACGGGAAATGGGGTATCAACTAGGACCGTTTTGACCCCTGTAAAGAGTACTTTCGAGGGGGACTTATGGACTCTCGAGCAAATGTCATCTTTCTGGTGGTCTAGAATCGAAGGCCTCGTCGCCGGAGCATCTGGTGACTCTACAGAACTGGGCCTGTGGATCAGCTCTTCTAGGGAATCATAGTCGCCCAAAACGGCACGGCCATCGATGAAGACCTCGAGTGGAGTCGCTCCGACTTGCAGCGGATGGTCATCCCAGATAACCAGGTCTGCGTCGTATCCAGGGCGAACATATCCAATTCTGTGGTCCTGCTGGACCGACCGAGCAGGTATGGATGTAACTGCTTGCAACGATCTATCTTCCGAAAGACCAAAAGAATGGGAAACAGCGGCTTGGTACCTAGCAGTACTGGTGTCAAAATATTGGTTCTCAAATCCGGTCTTGCAGATTCTTACATTAAATATTTTGCGTAATTCTCCTCTCCAGTATGATCCTAGAATCAGAGGTCAGCCGTAACCACCGTTTCATGTTTATGTCTAATGCAGCCATACCGATTTTAGGGCAACCTTAACTCCATGGTCGTCTAGTATTTTCGGGCCTCTTAGATTCGCACCATATGCCTCGGCTTTGAAGAGAGCATTCTCTGCAAAGGTTGCGATAGTGACGTTTCTAAGATCCGTCAGCTAAATCCATCATCATGCACAGGCTGCGTAACTAACTCCTCCAGGTGCTTCAACAGTTCTGGTACCTGCCATGCCTCCAATGCGTGATGGAAAGCCTGTGGATGAACTCCGAACTCGTGGAGCACAGACAGCATGCGCTCGAGATCCTCGGGCTCGTAGCAATGTACGTTCACATTGAGCTCGCCTCTGATAAGTGCGACTAGTGTTTCAAGTTCGAAAGATTCCGGTCGCGTTCCATGGTTCCTGATGAAGGTTTTAACGTGATGTGCTTTAGCAAAGCTGCTCTCCTGAATATCAAGTGCCGCTCTGCACCAGGTAGTTTGTCGGTCGTACAACTCCTGTGCTTCCTCTAGGCGTTTGCGCAGAAGCCAGGTGAGACCAAGCCTCGTGTTGCCGTACACTCCCTTCGGGTTCTCGCCACAAGCCATTTTCAGGTATCGCTGGCGATTACTTTCCGGTAGACCGTATTCCAAGAGCAACTCCTCCACTACGGGTTCGCCGGCCGCTCCAGATAATGGCAGGTTCTTGACCATGTATGCTTCGCCTCCGATAATGTTCGCCGAACCAGGCAGAACAAGCGACGAAGTGACGCCCCCAGAAGCGATGATCTTAATGGCAGGATCGTATGGTTTAAAGCCATCGATGGCACGGACAAAGGGAGTGATGGGACCCAGTAGCGGTCGCTCATTGACATCGCTTGTAGCCGGAAGCTGCGGAAATGGGAGCAATAAATGGTGGGAATGCATGTCCACCAGCCCAGGGGTAATGAACTTCCCGTGCGCGTTGACAATACGAGCGCCCTGTAGAATGGGATGGTCCAAGTGAGTGGGAGACACTGATCGTACCACGCCAGACGAAAAATGAATATCGAATCTCCCGTGGCGGGTAGACTCTCCGTCGAAGAGAGTCGCGTTCTGTATAACAATATCGCCCTTCTGGCCGGAGGTTGGATTCCACCGGTTGTTCAGCCTGGTTTCCGAAGCGACTCGATTGTGGCTCCGACTCTGAGCTTCATAACATCTGTTTATACCTTCATTGAACAGATCTGATTCGGTTGAATAACGTGGATAAGGAACTATATTGACCTTGGATTCGGCTTGCAGCAGGGCCGCAAGTGCTCCTATCAGGAGGAGGGTGCACAGAGCTCGCCGCCATCGTCTCAAGCGGCGTAGTCTTGATCGCTGGGTAAATTCACGGTGGTTTGACTCTGGGGCGAGAAGACCACTCTTGGCTGCCATTATTACAGTTTGTGATATGAGCAATCTAGTGATGTGGCTTGGGACGACTGGAAGGCAACTCTTTCCAGGTCTAACTCGCTCCCCAAGTACCTGGCCGACACATTTAACCCTCTTCTAGGTAAGTAAACAGTCTCGCGCGATGGTGCACAGTTTGTTGACGGAAGAAAAGAAGAATGACAGAGTATTTGTGCAACAACGTCGTCCCGCGGCGCTTATCTTTGCGTGACTGTGGGTCGAAAGTGCGTCAGTCGGAGGAATCCCGCTCGACTTCAGAAAGATTATCCCACGTGGATTTACAACGTACCGTGACCTGGAACTGCGAATTTCCTCTTGTCCTTTTGTTCGAAATAGCCACCTGATACGTCATGTGACAACGTATCTTAGTAGTATGTACTACTCGCATTCCGCCAGGGCATCACTCGCCAGCGCAGATTATACAGAGTGTCGCTCGTGTCCTCAAGGATGCTATTGCTTGTGAGGTTATCTATCAGTCTAGCTTTGAGAATAAGAGTATAGAATTACAGGAAGCTCTTGAAAGAATATGGGTAAATGGGTGGTTACATGCACAGATTTAAGATAATGGTATACATTTCGTATTCGCAAACCAACTCCACCGCTGGTAAGTGTCTAATATTTATACAATTTACTTTATAAAGCTTGCTAATACGCTGCTCCAGGTTTTGTCAGCATCTCTTAACGGAGAAAATTCCTGACAACGACCTTGCTTATAGCTCTCCTCCACTATTGGCGATCGATGCTGTAAAGAGCTTCCGACCTTGCCAGCTATCAGATCCTTTGCATTCAATGACAGACACAGCTCCATCGCCCTATGAAGACCAGTGCCAAAAGGAATTCTATCGTTGTCTGCTTCCTTTGCTCGATGGCCATGCTATTATATCTCCCGAACTTTTGATCAAGACAGATATCAAGGGTGGAACAATTAACCTTTGTCACCCAGAAGAAATGGGGATTAGAATTTATAAGAAACCGTGATAAAGTATTAGAACACATGCAAAGATTCCAACCGAACGGACAATATTACGATATGATCAAGCAAGGCAAGATAGAACACTTTATTGTTATTGATTTCACCAATCAACCGCCAAACAATCCTTATCCAGGTACTTCTATCATCCGGTGTTTATGGCTTAATCAATGTCTTTACCAAAGTTTCAGGGCCACCTTTACCACGTCGTATTTTCCGAAAATTATGGACACCGGTCTAACCCGAGTTGCGTGTTTGACTTTAATGGAGAATTCACCTCCTGTCCATTGAAACATGTATCTCTCCACCCGTCTTGTCTACGTTGCTGGTCAGTTATTCCGTCCAGACAAACGCGCTTGTTTCTTTGCGTCTTGCCCATGAAGCGATTTACTAATCATCCTTTCTTTAGTTCTACTTTGCTGAACCTCTGATCCTTTATCGATTTTGCACTTCAGCGGACCCCTGGTCGTTAAAGTACGCGTTGCTTTGATTTTGAGATACGTCCTGTTCACTGATGGCAGTACTATATACTCTTGACTCACTTTGGTTAGGTAGATCCTGGAGGAAGGTTGAATTGTTTGCGGTTGCCACGGTATACAATTAATAGAATAGTACTTCTGTCTGCAATAAAGCCAGCTTGGAAATTTACTCCCAGTACCGCTTTAAGATAGGGAGAAATTACATCGAAGGAAGACTCAGTAAGATATAAAGATACCCTAAGATTATTTAGCTAGACTGAGACTTAGAACAGCAGAACCAGGGGGTTCTAGATATAAAGGATATTTCGAGAACGATTACCCATTGTGAGTAGTAAGTCCTCGGGCTTAAGCGCCTTGAAGCAATAAGAGAGTAAGTAGCCGGTATAGGAACTCACAAAAGCACTGTATGAATTGCTGGCATATGCTACTATCCTAGTCGACCTTTTCTAATTAGCCGAGACATTCAATGATAGCACGTTGAGTTTCCCTTTACTAATACAACAGAGCCATACTCAGAATGAATGCTAAAGGGGCAACATATATCATGTTCCTTCGAGATCGGGGGCTCTTCTGTACAACTCCTATTGTGCAAGGCTTTGCAGGGTGACATAATGTCGATGAACCTCAACTAGATCAAGTTCGATGCTTGAATTGGAACGCAGACCAATTGCCTCAGTGTAGTATATCACTAAGTTCAGCAAATGACTGATAACCAAGATTATCCGACCAAAGCCACAGTTGGCTGGCGTCAGCAAGTCCAGAGTCGACTAGCGAAGAAATGTTCCCATCCCAGGAGAATCCGGCGGACGAATCCAAAGCTGAGTCCCTATGACCCAACCCTCCTGCGTCCTGCCAGGTAGAGGACGAAGTTCCAGAAATGGAAACTTCCATTTGGCTCGAAGGTTGTTGTGTGTGATTAGCAAACACTGTGTAGCCCTTGTCAATATTATGCGGAAGGTAATATACTTCACAACAGGGGGATTACCTTCTTGAAGAGGCATAAGAGACGCTTGAGCAGTCGTCACCACAGTACCAGAGTCAACACCCGTATATGTCTTAGTTTGGCTGAAGTCGTTATATTGATCATCAACATGCTTTTCACGGCTTCTCGGTGTGGAGATAGACGTGGGGATAGGGTCACCCAGAATTGTTCGTTGTTCGGCTTGCATGACAACATTGACCAAATCCTCGAGGATCTTGACGCTTTGAAGCGATAGGACATGCTGCTTCGATACCCTTTCCTTCTGTAGCCGGATGATTTGCATGATACCTGCTTTTGCCTTCTGACTTGTGGTGGACAATGGGTCCATGAGGGAGAGTGCGCAGAGGACAACACCGGATGTAAACAGGCATATCCCAATATGCATTACGGCGTGTGTCCTGCGAGAGGCCTGCAGAAGATGGGAATATCGATACAGTTCCGAGGTTCGTAATGCAGACTCCAGCAGCTGTTGACGAGAGAAAGCAGGGCCCCCGCTCTCGACTACCCTTCTGTTTAAGCTAACTTCAGGGCCAATATCTCCAAATGCAACACTTCGATGAAGGATGATGCGAAGATTATCGTAGGTCAACTGAAGAGCAAGCGCTGCCAGCTGTATTAAAGGCGGATGTCCCGAGTGATCATCTTCCTTGTATGTTTCCAGACGTAGGTTATCTGGTAGTTCTCTCTCCCATGTGACTAGCCGATCATGAATAACTTTGACTGTGTCGAGTTGATTGGTTTGAAGCCTTCTCCCTAGAAAGGGACCCATGATGCGATAAAGCTTGAATTTCCATTGATGATATGTTAGGAGAGGTCTCTGACGGGGACTTATGTCCCCCACATCCGTTACCATGCCAATATTACAATCAGAGTCATCTGTACTACATGGCCTGCCAAAGGCCACAGCTGCATACCTGGACATTAAACGATAACGTCAGAAGGACAACATGACGGAGGAGAACTGAAAGAGATAACGTACTTGTCGAACACTTCCAAGGCCCACCAAGACCGTCGTCTAGACTCTCGCCCCACTTCGGAAAGATTGTGCCACATTGATTCACGATGTAATCCAATGACCTGTGCAATTTTAATGCCACTGCCTAACACACCCATTCCAACAGTCGGACGACCATTGAATAAGTGGAAGCTTCCCAAGAGAACGCAAACCTGCACAGCTTCCACATTCGGACACCCAATAATCTGCAAAAATCTGTATTCGATCTGGGTGAGGAGCTTCTCAGATAAAACTGATAGGCTCTGGCAGTGTTCATTGAAGGGCTCGGAAAGGGACGAGTAGTGAGCGCCCAGGCCGAGGACCAATAACACAAGCCACAGGAAGTTGTTGTCTGGTGCAGCAACATGCACAGAAGCAATAAGACTCTCGTATCGATGTCGGAAGCTGCCTTCGTGGAATACCTGGCTTAATCGCATTAGGCCAGCGGAATCGACAATGAGGTACGCCGTTAGCGATAACAGAAATGAGGACAGAACATACCATCATAAACCAATCTACTGAGTCAAAGAACTGGGTAACGAGTTCATCCAGGACTTGCCGTGCAGGCAGCTCTATACCAATTGCATCTCTCCATGGGATCGGGCTGGAGGCGAGGGGGCTGTAGGTCTTCTTGCCTCCCGGCAAGGCGGAGGTGTCGTACTCCAGTGCCTGATGTTGGTCATCGCGCGAAAATATCTATCGTCGCCATGGTGTGCAGGTGGTCAGCGAGTTACGAGAGTGTGGTAAGGTCCTCCCCAGAGGTCTCATTACCTGGGTACTCAGGTCAACAATGTTAAGCTCTGGAAGAACTGCAGTATGCCGATCATTGAGACTAATGGGAGCAGCTCGTCTGTAGCTTCTCATTTGCCCAGTCGGCGCAGCAACTGGTATCATCGGAGATATTCGAGCCACTGGCTCCCCGCGCGGGACACACGTTACCCCGGCTCGGAGACATAGCTGGCACGGGCGTTGTTGATCGCACTGCCAGTAGTATTGCCATTTTCAGCCACGATCTACATAAAGTGGATACGAATCGATCGAGGGAGAGCCACATACCCCTAGCTTGCGCTGGCGACATCGCTCACAGGCGGAAGAAACTTTCTGGCGCTTTCTGGCCGGGTCCATCGTACAGAAAGCAGGTCGAGTCCAGGGGGGAGATCATTGGGTCTTGGTTCATCTCCGACGGAGTTGGATAAGCCTTTAAGTGGGGCGGTCCTCCGGCGGACTTACATAAGCACTCCAGAGCAATCGGCATGACATCACCATTGGACGAAAGCTTCTCATCCATACTACGGTCAATCATACTTAAATTCTTGTATTTTCCGGTTCGATTGACAAAGTAAATATACCATTCTCCTGTGATTCAATTGTCTGTTAAGACTATTCTCTTTCTACATCCTCATAACTTCTATACTATTCGAAATGGCACCCCCACGCAAGGCGTTGATTGCTATCACTTCCGCCCATGCGCCGCTCTACCCAGAGGGCAAGGAGACGGGTAGGATCTGAGTGGGCTTGAATCTAGTAATAAACTAATAGAGATGCCTAGGTCTATTCATCACTGAGGCGCTTCATCCGTTCAACGTCTTCAAGAAAGCAGGCTTCGAGGTCGACCTCGTCTCCGAGGATGGTACCTACCAGCCGGATTGGTTATCCCAGCAGAAAGAGTGGCTTCCAGAGGAGGATCGTGCTGTCTGGGAAGATCGCTCGAGTGAATTTCGGTCCAAGCTTGATAATTTGCTGAGTCCCAAGGACATCAACCCGGATAACGTACGTGCCAACTTGCGAAAACGAACACACTATGTCCGACACTAACCGTTGAATAGTATGGCCTTTTCTTTGCTTCCGCGGGCCATGCGTCGCTGATTGACTACCCCAATGCCAAGGGGCTGCAGTCAACCGCTGCTAAGGTGTATACTGATGGTGGTATTGTGTCTGCTGTGTATGTATATCACTTCTATTTCTCCCTCAAAATATCGGTGGCGGCATACTAATACCCCGCAGTTGCCATGGAGGAGCCATCTTCCCCGGTATTATCGACCCCGCCACCGGAAAGTCTGTTATTGCTGGTCGCAGGGTTACTGGCTTCACCACCCGAGGTGAGGAGGAAGAAGGTGTCCTGGACACCATCAAGAGCTGGAACAGGCCCACTATTGAGTCCTCCGCCGCCTCCTCCGGAGCTACCTGTAAGTTTCCCCCTCCGCCGTATAATACATGTCTAATCGTTTTTTCAAGACGTCTCCCCTGCCGGTCCTTGGGATGCATTCACTATCACGGACGGACGGATTGTCACTGGTGCAAACCCCGCCAGTGCTCATGTGACCGCCGAAGCTGCGGTCAAGGCTTTTGATGCGCTTTAAATTGCTCTCGTATAGATGCACTTGAACGGAGCGGAAATTGAATTGATTCCGGTATGAATAATGTTACTGCTCTTTTTTGTTGTCTTCCATTTACCAGAATGTAAATCGTTTGTTCATAGCTACGGTTTGAATATCTACGGCTTTGAAAATTAACATCAATGTGTAAAATTCTAAGCAGTGAACTAACCACGCACCCATGGAGGTTACACGCTGGATATAAGTGCTATGACTATCAAGATGACTTGCACTGGAACCACTTCAACCCTCACCCATACCGAGCATTGGTTGCTTCGTCATCAAACCATGTAGGGGCTACCCCGTAGTTAATCAGCGTGCTTTTGACCTTAGTATAACTCTCATACGCCTCCAGACCATTTTCCTTCCCGATCCCACTCTCCTTGAACCCACCCCACGGCGACGACGGGTCGTTCAAATGATGACCATTAATCCACACAATGCCGGCATCAATCTTGTCCGCAACGCGATGAGCCTGATTAAAATCATGGGTCCAGACCGACGCACCTAAGGCAAACGGGGTACTATTCGCAATAGAGACAATCTCCTCCTCCGACTCACACTGGATTAGCGCAATCACCGGTCCAAACACCTCATTAGAAGCAAGATGCGAATCAGCCCGGGCTTCAATAATAGTAGGCTCAAAGAAGAAGCCCTTCCCATGTGGCCCCGTGGTAGGATGCCCACCACAAACCACACTGCCACCCTCCTGCACCGCCCGATCCACAAACGCCGCACATCTCTCCACTGCAGCCCTCGAAATAACCGTCCCAATCTGCGTCCGCCCATCCATTGGATCCCCAACCCTTAACCCCCTCACCCTCTTCTCCAGTAATTCCCGAAACGCCCCATAGATCTCCCGATGAACCAACAGTCGACTCCCAGTCACACAGGTCTGTCCACTGGCAATAAACCCCGCAAACAACGCCGCCTGAACAGCTCTCTCGACGTCCAAACTCGGAAATAGACAAACAGGCGCCTTGCCCCCCAGCTCCGCCGTGACGGGGACCATATTCCGCGCTGCAACAGGTGCAACCGCCCGGTACGTCCCCAATCCCCCGGTGAGATCGATCTTAGCCAAAAGTGGCGACTCGCAAAGGAATTTCCCCGTCTCGAACCCATTACCGGAGATAATCTGGAGGACGCCGTCGGGTAGTCCTGCCTCCTGGAACAGGGGACCCAGTTTCAGAACCGACAACGGCGCAAGCTCGCTCGGCTTCACGATAACCACGTTCCCCGCTGCGAGGGCTGCTGCGATCTTCTTCGTCGCGATCAGCAGTGGATGATTGTAGGGTGTGATCTGTGCGACGACACCTAGCGGGAGACGGGTGAGGGTGTTCACGACGGGACCCTTGAAGGGCGTGACTCTGCCTTCGTGGACGCGGGCCAGCGAGGCGAAGTATTCAAGCCATTCTGGGACACGGGATAATTGGGTTTGCATCTCGCGAATGGGGCGCCTGTTTGGCGGGTTTCGAGCTCGATGAATTCGGGTAGGCGGGTGCGGAGGACTCGGGCGGCGGTGGAGAGGACTGTGAAGCGGTCTGAGGGCTCAGCTTTCGACCATGGTCCTGTGCGGAAGGTTTGGACCGAGTCTGACACGATGGTGGTGACTGTTTCTTCGGGTGTCGAGTCGATGGTGGCGATGGGGGTTTCGGTTGCTGGGTTGAGGACGGTGATTACTTGCCGGGTTGCGGTTGTGTAGGCGCCGTTGATCCAGTTGGATACATGGGGGATGGGGTCCGGCATGGTGGACTTGGTGCTTGGTAGAGGTTTAGAGATGGAATATTTCTCTAGCATGTCACAATGGGTGGTCTTCAAGTGTATTTGTAGTGAGGGGTTCGGAGGAGGGATTGTTGACTGATAAGCTATAACCCCGCATTTCCATTGTGACGCTGTCCTTATCTATCAGGAGCCAACTTGCATCATTTACCTGATCGCAATCGACTTGCAGGAAGAACTCGACATTATCACGACAGGCATTTATTGGTTAGAGCGTTCACGTCACACCTCAATGCAACTGAGCCTCAAAGGGCTCTTCTTACTATGGCTCATGGAAACCGATTGATAGCCTGGTTATTCCTTATCAATGGCAGGTGGAGTTCCGAGCGACCCCACTGTGGGTCCTGTATACAACCTAGTGCGAGTAGTACTACGGAAGTACTACTTCCTCAAGCGACAGTCTTGATGCAAACCACTGCATTTGATCTACCATGTCAAGTAATTCGGGGCTGAAGAGTCTTTGTCCCGTTAGTCTCATACGGGCAAGCATTCTAGCAGCATTGCCTTTTGTCTAAGAGGGAAATGGTTGGATGAAAGGGCAACAGTGAAAGGCTGTACTATGGCCTGCTCGTATAATGAGTGCACCAAGAGACCTTTTCCAGAAAGCATGATCTTGGTTGTGGTGGGTACAATCTAACAGGTGGTAAATGTACTCAAACGAAGAATCCTGGGGTATTTAAGCGGACATACTCCCATATGTTGCTCGCACATGTCTTCTTCCTCGTCCAAGTAAAGCCGATATATCATGTTACCTACCCCCGTGACGAGGAGTCACATGTACCCTGACTGTACAAATCTGCTTCGATCGCATACCTCCTCGATTTCCTATTACCCTCAGCCAGCACCAGTGACTTTTCAGAATGTCTCAGTTGCCCCATCAGTTCTTCCGCTGTCAGCATGACGGCTCTTTCACTTCTTACAGCCCTTGGGAAGGCTTTGAATCTAGAGGCTAGAGGCCATTACCATATGTCGCTATCCCACTGGCTCAACAGAGCAAAGATAGAGGAACACCTGGATTGGCATCGTTGCCTGATTCAGCCCTCGCCGTTCATCTCTGTGTTTAATAATGAACGTGAGTGATAAGCGACTGGTCATATCTCCAGAGATGTTAATAATGTCGATCTCTCCAAAGACGATGCGAATCGCCGCGCTCAGTACCATGTAGACCGTGGGTGCTCCGGTGTATTTGTGGCAGAGATCGATACCTCGTTTCTCGAGCCTGTCACTCTCCAGATCAACTTCGCTCACGAAACCGTACAACTACCGGTCTGGAAAAACTACGAGAATACTACCTTCATCTCTACGCAGGCGGTTAGGAGGCATTTAGGCGTCTCGCACAGTGTCAGCCAGCTCTCGGAGTGGTTTGCCTTGGAATATATCCCTGCTTCAATGATCCGACATACTGTCGCTTTTTGATACTGTCTAGCACCCACGCTGCAGAGCAAGAGACATAACGGTTCCCTGTGTCGGTATCGATGACTAGAAAGTTGCGAGGCAATAACTCGAGAGATTTTCAAGACGTTCGGCGGCCAGTACATTGCAGCATGGAAGGCGGCGTTGGGATATGTTCACTCCTTTCATCTTATTCCAGAATTGTGAATTAGGTCGTGCTTAATACAATGGAGCTACGGGAGAAGGCATTAATATCAACAAGAGATACAACAATGATGTGGAGGATGAGACAACTGTTGGAGGAAGGAAGAAGAAAAAGGGTTCCATTGAGCAAGGAAATATGTAGACTAGCGCACCAGATGATAAGCACAGGGCAGGGAATGAGAAGAACAATACCATGGAAGAATCGAAAGGAAAATGACGTGACATATGTATCTAATTCCGAATCTCCATCAAAAATTGATCCACTTTTAGTCATCTCGGAGGCGATCAACGCTAAGCCAAATGAAGGCTAGCGCTGTTGAAGGCAACGATGGACTCGATTTAAAGTCAACAGCCGATTATACGACTGGGGGTGTATTAGATATAGATACTCGGCCAGCAAAAGAACTCTGAAGTCTGTCACTGAAGAACTTTTTGAGATTTAGGCCCTAGCTTAATCAAGTATTACTTCATGATCAACTACACCCACACGCGACCCCACAAATATTTTTGTTCAGCCAACATATACTTCAAAATGGAGACATGAAATATGGATTTCACAACCTTGCATAACTACTCCTCACACCGAGCCAGCTCAGGCTGTGCAAGCATCTCGTGATCCCATCGGGGATCTTTGCTCGCACCAACGGGTGCCCAACCGAGTTGAATCTGTATCGACGGTTAGCTACTATACTCACCTATTCCAATGGTGTGAGAGAGTTACCTGCATGACTTTCTGATCCCAATCCTTCGTAAAGCTCTTGACCTTCCCATCCTCAATCTCAAAGATAGCCGCAGCGCTCCACTGTGCCGTTTTCGGTGGATCTGACCGTTCGATACCTTGATAAGGCTCGCCTGAGTGTGACCCTTCCGCCGTATATCGCAACAGCACATGGCCGTCCTTAGCCCACGCCTGATCATAGCGTATGATGTGCAAGTCATTCACGGACGCCATGACATGCGCATGAGAGTCAGCATAATCCATGGGGGTAGCACATCCCGGGAATGTAGAAGGGCTCCAGAACCAACTATCGGCCGTGCAGAGGTGACGGACCGACTCAGCACCTTTGTTGTCGGTCGGAGAGTAAGCGATTGACATGTACTCCTTTGCCACTGCGATGTTGTGCTGTGAGTCGTAAATGTAAGCTCTTTGCGGTGCGAACATTGTGGCTGATTGATTATATAGTTTGGTGGGGTTCTACGTACCTCTTCCTCGGGTGTTTGCTCCGTCGCAATGACGGTCGGAGGTGAGTTTACGGATGACATTGTTGGACTATGTCATTCAAGGAGTATGGTAGTAGGTGTGATCTGGAAGTTCTGTCCCCTGTATATATAACGCTGGAATGGAGGGTGTGACGGACGTCGTATACAGTGTCATGATGACGCTGAGCTTATCGTTCCCTTCGGTCGCTCACCCATGCATCTGCAATATCCCAGACAAACACTATATTATGTGTTGGGACGGTTAGTTGCCAAGATACTCAGCCATAGGTGTTGAAAATGGGGAGGAGTATCGGCAAGGTGGCAGGTAGGGTTTAGTCCTAACACTGATATATATGTAAATGAATCTATACAGCGAGTAGAAAGCGCTATGACATCGCATAGGACAGTTCATAGCATCAGGTCTACTTTACGTTACGATACATTGCCTACAATCATTTACTCGTTGAACTGTATGTCATTTCCCGTAACAGATGACAGTACGCACTGCTTGAATATGACCTGGGGACCAATCAAAGCCGGGAAAGCATCTGCCATCCTATTGGGATCTTAGCGAGTTTCCATGTAAGCATACTGTCTGTATAAGCCTTCATGCGCACCGTGCTGTGGCAGTTCAAAAGCTTTCATCATTCTGGAAGGTGCATTCCTTTGTTCTTTGTGATGGAAGGCCTTGGAGAAGTTAGGGTGATAGAGTGAGTATTAGACTAGAAATAGGCGTCTAGCGGCGTAAATCACAAAGCATGCTAGATAAAACGGTGCTATAGGGACATGTCCAATACATTCTCTGCTTGAAACCGCTGTGGGTTGCCACCAGTCATGTGTCCAGTGGAGTATAAGAGAGAGGAAGATGGCAATAGGAGAGAGGTCCACTCATCGAATGATATGGTCATTATGACAGCTAATTAGGTAGAAATAACGCGCATTGTACGTCCTCGTGGCAGGGTTGGAGCAATCAGATGATATTTCCCAGTTTGTGCGATGCGATTAAATTGCCGGAAGGGGAAACACGCGCCTTCGTTCTGCGGCCCGCGGGAGTCCTGGCGATCCGATTGGCTGAGAGAATCAGCGTGGTAACCCCTTTAGGCAATTCTAACATAAAGGCGCCATCACCAATCAGCAGCCGGCAGTCACTTGACTGGGGAGCCCTTCGAGCTACACTATTTATATATGCTTCGTCTGCTTTCTTATCTCCTTCTCTTTGACTTGTATACCGTCTAGACGACTGCTTGATCACGGCGGACCCTCCGGTTTTCCACTCCCATCCCCCATAGAACTAATCCACCGTCGCCTTCGTCGCTAACCTGGACGGATATGTTAACGACCACTCCCCTCGATTCATTCAGTCTGAACCATGCCTCTGCAAGCAAGCGGCGAGTCGCCTACTTTTATGATTCCGACGTGGGCAACTTCGCCTACGTCTCCGGGCACCCAATGAAGCCCCACCGGATGAGGATGGCCCACAGCCTCATCCTCAACTACGGGCTCTACAAGAAGATGGAAATCTACGTGAGTCTTTGTAGCCCTTGTTATGAGGCATTTTTCCGTGCTTACCTCCCGGGGCGTTTTCTAGCGTGCGAAACCAGCCACGAAATATGAGATGACGCGGTTCCACTCGGATGAATATATCGACTTTCTGTTCAAAGTCACGCCCGACTCCATCAGCAAGCACCTGACTGAGCAGGTGAAATACAATTTCAACGACGACAATCCCGTGTGGGATGGCCTGTCTGAATTCTGCAGCATCAGTGCGGGCGGTAGTATGGAAGCGGCCGCCCGTCTAAATAATAGAAAATGCGATATAGCGATCAACTGGTCCGGTGGTCTTCACCACGCGAAGAAAGGCGAGGCGAATGGTTTCTGCTACGTGAATGGTGAGTTCCTCGTAACCATCGAATTCGGTTCGTCGGCCTCGGCTCATGTGGGGTAGATATTGTCCTGGGAATTCTGGAACTACTGCGCTTTCATCAGCGCGTACTGTATATCGACATTGACGTGCACCATGGCGATGGCGTCGAGGAGGCGTTTTACACGACTGATCGGGTCATGACCGTGTCCTTCCACCAGTACGGGGACTTCTTCCCGGGGACCGGCGATATCGGCGATATCGGCGTGCAAGAGGGCAAGAATCATTCTGTGAATGTACCTCTGCGCCCTGGAATGGATGATGTATCCTACAGTCGAGTATTTCAGCAAGTGATTAAAGGTGTCATGGATTGGTATCGCCCGGATGCGGTTGTGCTGCAATGCGGCGGGGACAGCTTGTCTGGCGACCGTCTCGGAAGCTTTAATTTGAGTATGCGAGGCCATGCCAACTGCGTGAATTATGTGAAGAGTTTCAATCTGCCCACCATGCTGGTGGGAGGTGGCGGCTACACCATGCGAAATGTCGCGCGTACGTGGGCGTTCGAGACGGGTGTGGTGGTAGGAGAGGAGGTTGGGCCCGACCTGCCTTACGATGATTTCTACGGGGTACGTGATCTACGATCAGCCGGTTTACGGGGTATTAACATATCGTGTCAGTACTATGCGCCAGATTATATCCTGGACGTCAAGCCATCCAACATGGCAAATCAGAACACCGACACATACTTGACGCAAGTATGCACGAAGGTACTGGAGAACATCAAGAAGACCACGACTTTCAGCCCATCCGTCCAGATGACAGACGTACCATACCTCCCGCTTGTTCCTGCACTCGATGGGGAATATGAAGATATTGCCGACGATGAAGACGAGGATAACAACAAGGACGTCCGGGTTACGCCGCGCCAAGTCGACATGCTCATTGCACACGAGGGTGAGCTTAGCGACGACGAGGAAATGAACCAGATCAGCAATGTGCTGAATGCGATCAAGAAGCGAAATCAGATTAACCATGGCGAAGTCCTTTCGACCGTCTCTACAACAGAGGCCGAAGCCGAAGCATCGAAAACATCGGATGATCCGTTAGCCGATGGGTCCGTCAACAGCCAAGACACGCCGATGACCGACGCTGAGGTAATTTTCGACAATCACTAGCTCTCGTTGCTCTCTTTTCTCTTTCTATATCGGTTCTCTTTCTTTGCTTACCTACCCTTCTGGAACTCATCTTCGATATCCCGGTTCTAGCCATGTCGTTATTTCGCTGGCGATTCTTTGTGACGCCAATCCCCCCTTTTATTTGTGTATCTCGTTTAATTCTTCGATTCTCTTACGGCATATTGTGGGGATTGACAATTATGATGTCATATTATTCATAGCGCAAACTCCTTACGTTATTCGGTCAAATGGATAGAAGTCACATATAGCGAATGTCAAAATAGTCCTGGAGATGGATGATACACTGGGCACCCCACCGAATAGCAGATCGCGGCAGGCACTCCAGACAAAACTCCAGGTTGTGTCGGAACTAATGAAATGCCCCAGATCTATAAATAGTGCGTGTTCATAAGACGTGTAAGCAATTTGCCACTGGAGCCTTCAGCATGGCGATCATACATAAATCCATAATATCGTCATATTCTATTTATATTATACAATGTCTATCAGGGTATAAATATATCATACATCGAACACCAGCTTACTCGCGGACAAGAACACCCCTGTATCTCATCTTACCGTCCCTCAACGTCTGCATGGCATCCTCGATACCAGCCTCGTTCAAGGGGAACTTCATAATCGTGGGCTCAATCTTCTTGTCGGCGGCGAACTGCAGCAGGGACTTGAGGCTCTTGCGGGACGCCACAAGCGAGCCCTGAATACGAATACCCTTGACGTTCATGTAAAGCAGAGGAACGGCGGAGGGCTTGAAGTCAACGGTGAGGGGGTAGATCGTGCCATGGACGTCCATCAGAGGGAGGAGACTGTAAATGATTAGCGAACCAGCCATGCATTCCGAGAACAATTCCATAGAACTTACGATGGGTAGTCAACGTTAGCACTGCCGCAGAGCAAAAGATGCTTCAACGGCTTGAAGTCCTTCATTTCCTGTCCGGCGGAGAAGACATGGTATTCCGAGGCGCCGAACTGCATGGCCTCTTCGCGCTTCCGCTCGGAGCTGGAGAGCACCACGACGTGGCAGCCCATGGCAGCTGCCAGCTTGATGGCCAGGTGGCCCAGACCGCCGATGCCCATGACACCGACGCGGTCTGTGGGCCGGAGCCCGTACTCGGTCAGACAAGTCCAGACCGTGGCACCGGCGCACATCAGGGGCGCCGCGTTGGCGGAGTCATAGCCGTCGGGGATCTTGAAGACGTTGCCGGCGTTCCAGACGACGCCGCGGCTGAAGGTACCGATGTCGTGGTTGTGAGTTCCGTATTCCTTCTTGTTGACACAGTATTGGTCCCAGCCTGCAGGCACATTAGTTACCTATAAGGGATAGAGAAGAGCAGTTGAACATACCGCTGATGCAGTGATCGCAAATTCCACAAACTTCGTGTGTATATCCGAATCCAACACGGTCACCGACCTGAACGTGTGTCACGGCGTCGCCAACCTGTCGAACAACTCCGACGCCCTCGTGGCCAAGCACCTGGCCCGAATGCAAGAAATGCTCGTCTGTGCCGCAGAGGCCGGAATGTGTTGTTTCGATGTAGACATCTGTCGGGCGAAGGGGACGGGTCGTCTTATCCGCGACGATCTTGCCCTCCTTGGAGCCACGGTATACGTCAAAGGTGATGCTCATGTTGCCTCTTGTGATCTTGGGTATGCGGGAAAAGCGAAGACTGATTATACTACCAAGACCTCGCGAAGAGGGCCCCTATTATATACATACTCTACTCCCGGTAGATACATCCCGATTGCTAAGCCGGGATATCATATAATCAGAAGCATCTCCGTTGTTGCCTCAGTTTCGTTGGGATTAGAGTTTTTCATGGAATCTTCCATTCAACGGAACGTCCGGTATCCACTGGCCCACATCTCCCTGGATCCGCTGCTGAGTACCCTAACTCTCCGAGACGGAGCAATTCATACCACCGGAGCTGGGTCCTTGTTGTTTTTGTGTTCTTGCATAGTGTACAGCTTCAGTCGCCATTCACAGTACGTATGCACGGGGAAAGGAGACAATTCGCCTACGGGGATGGCATATGCGGATAGCCTCCAGATGAGGAATGAAACCAAGCACCATACCACACAGCATCATACCCTTTGCAACTAGCACATAACAGTGAATACTCCCTGAAATCAATCCATCTCATCCAATAAAACTCACAACGGAGACCATCCTACATGTAAGACCCTTGTTACATCATAAGCCCAATGTTACATTCACTTGAATCGCCAAGATCTTTAACTACTATAATTGTCTTAGGCTTTTGAGTCTGCCTAGTCTTGACTCTTGATATACTGCTCTATGCCCAGCTTACACAGCTCAGGTGTTCTCGACTTTCGCGAGCGTTGCGGTCCACTTGGACACCCGGCCTCGTTTATCGCAGATAAAGTATGGCGAATTTGCCACAGACACGGGACCCACATACTATACTTGGCCGCTGTTAATATTTTTCAAAGGGACACACCGAGGTTCAACCGTCACCGGAAATATGTCCCTGCTGTGTGGAATACATCGTCGGCCTTCGAAATCTCAGAAAGGCAGGCTTGTTGGCACTTGGAGAGTATAGGCGTGTAGAATTTTATACCAATCAAATGTTCCATTATTCAGCATTTCTCGGAGTGTGACGAAGATCAGCCACTGTCTTGAGGGATTCAGACCACAAAAATATGGTCGCAGACTAGATCTTTTGGACTAAATTGAGGGTTTCCAGGAACACTACGATATCTTCTGGGCTGATGTGGATCGAACGAGACATCTCCTCGCGCCAAGATAAGCTTATTTAACGTCGAAAGATCCGCGTACCTTGGTGGAATGTGTCTAATGTCATTCGACACTCCTGTGTATCTAATATCTATCTCCGTAATCGATACTCAAAGGCAAACAAAAATCCACTATGGCACTGCACTAGACCCTAAGAGTGTCCCGACTGGGATACTACTTGCCTTCACGCAAGCCAATATCATAAAACGGAGGACACTGCCTCGAGACATAACATGTTGAGTAATCCTAAAATTACCTAAGCCAGGAAAGCCTCGAAGTCAGGAACAAAGCAGCTGAAGTGCAAAACTCGGTAATGGATCGGAGGTTGAGGAGAGTGAAGCAGTGGGTCTCGACCCAACGGTGCAGGAATCACCATCACGAAGGCTCCACTGCGTAGCCGATGTGCCGTCTTGGCAGGTTGACCATACTCTGTAGAGGGTACTTAGTTCTCCTATTATGTCAAGGCGTTCGAGTTGGAGGACTCGTCACTCACGCCGGGTAACTGTTCTCAAAATATCCTTTATACCTAGGACTCCCTCGTTTCACTTATCTGAGGCCTATTCTAGCCAAACTATTCTAGATTATCCAAATCATCTGGGCAAAATCTATCTCTGTTTCTAATGGACTCTTTATTCGACGTAATGTCTCGCTATCTCTGACTTGAATTTTGTTGCAGATAGCAACAACTCCATCATTTGCATATCGTGGCAACTTAAAATAGTTCAACCCTCGCCCTCTAGGGTCTGACTGACCACAGTGAATCGATAACATATCACTGTCACCAGTGGATAGGACGTATCTCAGATTCAAAGCAACGAGTGATTTAACGGCGAAGGGTCCGCCGCTGGTCATGCCTTTCCATTGTTATCTCTCAACTAGCGTCACGTTCATCCAATACTCATGGACAATTGAAGACAACAGGCTAACGGTCTGCTCTGGGGTCTCCTGTTCCGCTAGCTTATGAGAATGTCCAAACCACGCGGGTGGTAGTTTAGACAGCGTAGAAGTTGAGACCAAGTACTTGCTGATATCTTGGTAGTTTACTTGCATCGTCTATCGGCCTTTTGCCATTGGGATGGGCAAGACTTTCTCTATCACGTTCAACATGCAGTGAACAAGATTCTCAGTTATATCAACACTGCACACTCGTATGGTAGTGTTCAAGATAGTATTGAGCTCTTCGACGCGCTATTTGTTAGCTTATCGCATGAAATTAGCTCATCGGCCCACTACACATCGCACTATACTAGATTGATGGTTGAGTGAAGGGAAGACTTATAATATCATCAGCTATTTCCACCGTTACGTATCGCTCCACCTGCGCCACGTCTTGAAGCCAGCACCGCCAAGTCCTCCTTATCACCTCTAGTGTCTCCTTCGAAATACCAGTATCTCTGCAGGCACGGCACAAGATATAGCCTCTCCACGCAGTTTGGTCTCGGCTCAACCTCGCAATCTGCGTCATCATCCTCCAAGTCGGCCAATATGTAAGGAATAAATCATATATCATTGGGTGGCCTCATGAGGCCTTTGCAGCCAACTGGCCCTCCGTAGGGGGTGGAACACAGAATCTGTGAATGATTGAAAGAACCTGAACAAAGATCTTACAAACAGGCAACCAGTTATACACAACCTCCACTGCGTCCGCGGCAACCAATTCACAGTTACATGTCTGAACCAAGAAAATCTAGGGCTCACCCGGGTTCACCCTGGTTCACAAGTAGAACGTTCCGGATCCTCGATCCCACGAAACCAGCACTCACAAAATTCTGTTCTGTTACTTTCTCATTCTTCTCTTTTTCTTCTCTCCAACTTGTCACCCTTTCACACAACACCGCATACTCAACACATACGATTATCACCAACGTCACATCCTATCATACATCACTCTTCGTTTCAAAGACCGAGACCATGGCCCCTTCTAAGGTCTGCTCTAAGGTGACCTCGAGCCAGGGCGGCCAACGTGGGCCTCAGATGTCATGGAACAATACCAATATCAACACTGTACGCGACAACCAGCCCTCCGTCTCCACTCCCTCTCCTACTGCTCAAGCTGACACTATCTCCGCACGTCAGCTGTGGCAGATCATCCTGCGCACCCAGCAGGTGAAGCTCGACCTGAACTTGGCTGAGATCTCCGCTGCCTGGCGTAAGTGCCCCTTCCCCCCCCCCCCCCCGGTCACTAGCCAGTCCACACTAACACATCTTCCAGCCACGGATCCCCGCCCTACCATCTTTGCACTGGAGCAGCAGCTTGCCGGTTTCCGTCGTCATGCCCGTGCTGGCAACAGTATGGTGTTGCATCGCGGTGATATCAACGTCGCCATGAGCGCCCAGGCCGCTGCCAACGCTCAAGCTGCCACCGCGAATGCACACAGCTACGTCTTTTCCATCAACGGTGGTGCCAATGGCCAGACCACTAGCAACGCGCCTATCCACGCTCATCCTCCCGGCACTATCCACGGCGTCCAGGGAATGACAGGCCCTAGCAGTAGTGGTTTTCATGCTGTGAATAGTGGTAACGCGGGTGGGTGCTCCCTTCCTCCCTTGCAGATCCACCGGGCTAAGGAGTCTCAGGTGCCACCCACGTCCGGCGAACGTCCCCTCGTCAGGCTGCTCGCTCCAGACCAGCCAGCCAGGGCTCTGGCGCTCAGCCGCACAATGAGTAGTCGTCGTGTCGTGACTGCAGCTTACTGGCCTTATCATCCCGTGGCTCGTCGTCCCGTTCCCTATTGTGACTGTGGCAGCTTGGATTGTTTTCACTGCCACGAGAGGATCATGGCTCGGCGGTAGTTCTCTGGCGTTGGTGTTGGCGAGTTTGGTATGCACATTTATGTATGCATGCAGCGATTCTACAGATGTGATGGTGGCGGCGAGCCTTTTGTTTTCTGTCGTGGTGGATTAGGGATACCAGTAGTCAGCGGAATGTGTACTTTATGGGGAAGAATAGTTGTGACTACTGATGATAGTTGATAGTCGATGCTAATGCATACGAAGTTGTAATTCTGAAGCCCATGCTGAAATCACCAACGACGTAGATTGTATACGGAATCTAGGTTAACGGGGTGGCTATCTATCTACCGCTAGCTTTCTGACCTACGCTTAATACTTGGACTATGTGGACCAGGATATAAACTACTCGGTCAGAGTATGGGAACATTTGGGTTTTCCGCCTCTGAGACCTAGTTGTTAAAGCTCATTATCTCAGCCAAATAAAACGTTGTTGAACTCAGAATTAGTCCTATCGATTCATTATCTTGTTATCCGCTGTAGACTATATTCTTTACCTATAGCCAAAATTCCCAACTAGCCAAGAAAGAAGTAATTGGTTCATGTTGTCCTAACCAAGCGCTTTCTATGCATGCATCTTGAAGGCACTACTTAAACCGCTTAATAGTACCTTCTAATATTCTGCCTAGAAGAGCTCGTATGGAGATTCCTTTCCGGCAGATTATAAAGACTGTCAATGGAGGTTAAATCGGGTGAATAAGACTATCATCCAGAACCCAGATACAATACTTTTCAAACCATGTTTGAGCTTGCCTAGAGGTATAAAATCATGGCTTGTCGTGTCGAGACACAATACCAAAATTACAGATTAATAGGAAGCTTTTTGTACACAGGGGATATAGTAATATGTTGTATAGCCGATATAACTCACCAAATTGTCCCGGATGTTGCCCTTCGGTTTCAACCGTACAATGCTGGTCATTACCGAATATTGCCTGGTTTGTAAGATCTCATAACATGCACATAATGGCATAGTGTTGAATGGGAAAATCTACTATGAGACCAGGCAATACTGTCCAAGCTGTCTTCGTAAGATAGCATACAGTGTGATCCTCCAGTTGACACTCCCACCCATAGTAATCCAGCACACTACAAGACTCAAAATATAGCGAACTTCCTTGATTGACTCCTAGGCCATAACTACTACCCATCACGACGCCAAAGAACGACACTCAGAAAACAGAACAACAGGTGTCCGCAAATCCCAGTAAAACCACCATCAATCTCTATTGCTCATCCATTTCCTCCTTCTTGACATTGATGACCACCTGCACTGCCATATTATCATCCTCCTCGTCCTCACTCTCATACTCTCGCTTAACCTCCCTCTTCGCAACCTTACTAGGCGTCTTTACCACCCCAGCCCCCTTCCCCTTCCCCCTCCCCTTAGGCGTAGTAGACTTCGACTTAGCCGGCGACGCAGCAGGAGTCCTCGCCGCCGAACCCCCGTCTTCTTTCGCAACCATCCGCCTAAGACGAATGATGCGGTTGTTGATTGCGCAGGCAGTCACATCTAAATTGCACAATGCATAGTACCACGTTAGCTTCGGACCTTGTTCCTCGAGGGATTCATTCTGCTTGGAAAACTCCTACCAGGCCCCATATGCGCGGCTAGTTTCTCACAATCGGGCTTGAAATTGACATCTCTGCATTGGTTGAGCACGCCGATGAAGAGCTGTTTTGGGTTGTTCTTTTGTGAGTCTGTGTTATTGGTAGCGAGGCCGGGTTGTTTGGGCTGGCTACGTACCTTTACGTCTGCTTCGGGGGTCCAGGTTATTGGCATTTTGATTGTGTATGCCTTTGTTGGGTTGAGTATGATTCTGTGTGGTTGTGGAGCTTGGTGTGGGTTTGGGATTGTTTGTTTGTTGTGGTGAAATGGAGTTGATGGTGGATTGTTGGTTGGGAGGTGGGAGTCTGGTGGAGAGAGAGATGGGAGGGATTTTTGTTAACAACAGGAGATCTGTGATGGTTGCTGCTACGATAGTACCGTTGTTCCATAGTGAATGGTTGTGTTGTGTTGCTTGTCTTTGTTAGTTTTCGTTCTATGAAGCTATGACTCAGTAATATCAGGCTCGGTGCGTGTTTGTGCTGCAGGTGCTCTCGTGCAGATAGAAAATAGGTCAGTGATATGTTGATACTGTAGTTCTAACCTGGTACTATTCAGGAGACAGATAGCGTATTGTCAACGGTTATTATGAGCATATTAGTCCTGTATTAGATATCAATATACCTCATAAGGTCTCATGTATCACTAGTGTGCTATCTCTCTCTCTCTCCTAGGCAACGACACATCACGAACCACCTCAGATGGTGAACTCCCCCTGCAGAGGCAGATCCCGACTCGATCTCCCCACATACACCTTGTATGTCCCCGACTGAAGCAACCATTCCTGCGCCACCACATCCCACGTACTCAAGTCGCGACGACCCAATGCAAACTCCACCGTCACAGTTTCACCAACCGGGATGTTGACTTTCTCGAACCCGCGAAGCTGGCGAACCGGTCCATTGGGAATACCCAAATACAACTGGGCAACCTCGTCCCCAGCCACGGGTCCACTGTTCGTGATGTCGACAGACACCCGGAGGATAACATCCCACAGGTGCGGGTTTCCGCCTTCCTGGATGGCCGCGGACGGCGGATACTGACTCGTCGAGTTATCGCTGAGCGGGCCGATGTTCAGACCCGAGTAGTCGAAGGTGGTGTACGACAGCCCGAACCCGAATTCGAATTGCGGCTCGATGCCTTGCTGGTCGAATGCGCGGTAGTCGATGTAGACTCCCTCGCTGAAGTCGTCCTGCGGGAAGAGGCCATACTGGCCCTCGGGCTGCGCGGGATGCAGCAGGGCTCCGTAGTCCTCTGCTTTCTTGGCGACGGTGTAGGGCAGCTTGCCGGAAGGGTTGGAGCGCCCGTAGAGCAGCTCGACCAGGGCACGGCCGGAGTCTTGGCCGGGGAGATGGGCGAAGATCACGGCGGTGACGTTCTCGTGGTCGATCCAGTGGTTGACGAGCCGGATTCCGGCGTTGTGGATGGTCACGATGGTGTTGCTGCACTTGCTAGCGACGTTGGTGACGAGTTCGTCGCTGCCCTCGTCCACCAATCCAGAACGGTCGTACCCTTCCGTGGCGTAGCTGTTGATGAATACGAGACAGGCGTCCGTGTTGGGGTCAACCTCCGGATCTTGAGCGGAAATGTTCCACAGAATGGCGCTGCCGTCTTCGATCACTTGGTTCTGGAGAGCATCCAAGGGGGCACTGACATATGCCGGCGAGTTTCCACCAGACCCGCCGCCCACAATGAGTGTGTGGTTGGGTTGGATCGCCGGACTATACGTAAACCATTCCAATTTGAACCCTAGACTGTCGGGCCCCTTGGCATCATACCCGAATACCGAGATCATCTCGGGTGATTTCAGCGGAAGAGTGTTGTTCGTGTTCTTCACCAAAACATGACCCTCGATGGCACTCTGGAGAAGGACTTTCCTGGAGTCGGACGACTTTCCGATGATGGCTTGGTGTGGCGCGTATACGTCTGTTGGCATGCCTACGCCCGGTGATGGGAATCCAGCGTCCTGGTTCACCTGGTACCACGACGCGATAATTCTACGCCAGGTTAGTGTCACGAAGCGCGTAAGGGCAGGGGACAGCCATACCTAGTTGCCATGTCATCGAGTCTGGATGCCTCCATGGTCCCATTCGCAATCGCGTCGGTCAGGTTCGAATTCCACAAGCTAGAATATGGCATGACCATATCCAACCCAGCGTTCGATGCTGCAATGCCGCCATGCTGAGCACCCCAGTCGGTCATGACATAACCTAGCTTCAGTCAGTTGCAAGAACGGAGTCTGCCAACTTCTTCAGAGATTGCCTACCTTGGAATCCGAGTTCCGTCTTCAACAGCCCATTCAGCGTCTTACTATTCTGGCATCCATAGGAGTTGTTAATGCGCTGATAGGAGCACATAATCGACACACTGCCCGCGCGAACCGCATCCTGGAACGGCCACAGATACAGTTCATGCATGGTCTTATCATCGATGTTGGATGAGCTAGATGCAATATTGAGACCATCCGTGGTTTCGGGGTTTCGGTTGGTTTCCTGCTCGTTGGCGATGTAATGCTAGTCCGGGGTTAGTGTAAGGACACTTCATTGTCAAAGTATAGTCCTAATTACCTTGGTCGAGGTACCCACACCCGCAGCCTGGACACCACGGATTGTCTCGGAGACCAACAGACCGCTGTGGTAAGGGTCCGTTGAGAAGCCTTCCCAGTTCCGGCCACCTTCTGCGATGCGGCCAATTGGCCCGACCACGGGGCCCAGAAGAACGTGGACGCCCTTCTTGTGGTACTCACTACCCATGTGGAGGCCTCTTTTATGCACAAGGTCCTTGTTCCAACTGAAATGGGAATAGATTAGCTGCGGTACTGTAGTAATCTAATAGCTAACCTAAGACTTACCTGGCACCAGCATGGACACCGCTCGACCATGCATTGACATGGTCTGTACTTCTCTAAGGCAGCTCTTAGTCCTCGTCCCTATGTTCGCCGTACAGTATCATCACTTACCAAGCCGTTCCCAGCATCAGACACACACAGCCCGGGAAAGTTCAACCGAGGGATCGCCGGGATGTTTCCCGAGCAGCCATTGTCGGCATCCACACCAGCGGTAAGGTTCACCTTCTCCTCCGGCGTGAGATTGGCGACGAAGGCCTTCGCCTTTTCGTAGGCAGATGCCCACGCTCCGGAGCCCGTGCCCTCAGCTACACATCCAAGTCAACATATACACCACATCCACTGACCGAGAGAGCCTCCACATACGGGACGGATAGACCGCAGGCGACTGTCCATAGAAGTATGCATCGCTGGTGATATTCTCCTGCGTCGGCGCGGCATAGGACAGAGAGACACCGGCCAAAAGGCCAGCCAACCCCGCAATAGCGTGCATGTTGTTGTCCGTTTGCTGTTGTCCTTCCCTTACGCTGGGATATCCGAGCTATTTATCCTTCCCCAAACCCTACCACGACACAACGACAACCTGCGCATGTAGATAACAGATGCATCATCGTATTGGCCATCGGCTAAACATCGGGAACTTACTCGCCATAGTGTGCCAAAGTGCACAAAGAAAGCAGGTCAATAGATGACTGTATACCAGGTTCCCCACATTGGTGTACATCCATCCCGGCCGCTCCGGGGTATACCATCCCCGCATTTACCACGCAACCCCACATCGCGACTCCGGGGAAGCTTCGACTATCCCACGCCGGCAGACGACCGTGCCCACGGTTGCCGTGTCTTCCGTGCTCTTGTACGCAGGTCTCTGCGAGCGTGCGATGAGCAACGTCTCCGATAGAGTTCTACCATCGTTCCGGAGGAGACTGGACTGCGGGGATATGAGGTGCCCTCGCGCTACGATTACCCCGATGGAACCGATTGCCAAGGGTTCAATTAGGCTATAGTGCAGTGCTTGTCCTATCGATTAAATCTTGGGCGGGGCGTTCCGTCTGCTGTGCTCATGACGGGTGGCCGTGCGTTGTCGGTGACAAGATCGGCAAATACCACTGTTGCACTGACACATTGATCCATTAGTAATGTACTGTGCTACTATTAGTTCGCTCCAGAGGTGCTCAACGAGTTCCGAGGCAGATGACCGGTTGGAAGTGTGGCCGGATGTTGGCTATAGTCTGGCCATGCCTTCCTCTCGCCGGGTTAGATGGACATAGCTAGTCTATAGCCTGATTAGCCTGAGACCCAGAAGAATGATATCATGGTCCGATGCTGTCATCGCGTTTGCCAAGCCCTGCGATGTCATGATGCAGTGCTTAGAGATGCCAAAAGCTGTTCCATGGCGTTATCAAGTAAGCTAAGCTAACCCTTAGCCCTGAGTGGATACATTTTCCTAATTAGGAAGAGCTAAGTATACGCATAGGTGCCTGAGGTGGGGAGGTATCTTCTAGTAGTAGTGTGCTATCTCAGTCTCCTCCCGCATGTATGAACGTGAGCAATGCATAGTTCGCTATCATTCTCTATACAGCTAAGTATACTACCCGTCTATGGCGCCCCCGACTTCTCCAAACGTAACGCAGGAGCCGTCGCATTCTCAAACGTCTCCCTCGCAATTTTCTCCTGCAAGTCCCTCTCAGCGCCGTCCAAATTATCCCCAAATACCACCGCGATCTGCTCGAGCGACTTCCCAGACGTCTCAGGGACAAAGAGAAACGAGAAAACAGCCGCCGCCACACAGAACAGCCCAAAGAAAAGAAAAGTGCCCCACCCAAGCTTAATGAGCATCTCGGGAACAACCACCCCGATGATGAAATTCGCGAGCCAGTTCATCGCTGTGGCGGCGCCGACACCCTTGGCGCGTTTGGAGTTGGGAAACACCTCCGCCGGCAGGACCCAGGCGAGCGGGCCGTATGAGACTGCGTATGCGAGCGCGTAAGCATCTAGTGTCTGTGTTAGTTTGATACAAGGAGGCAAATGGCAGAAAGGGGTCAAGTACAGATGAGGGCGACGCAGAACCAGCCAATCGCCTTGTGCGAGGGCCAGTCGTCACTGTATCGGCCCATCAGTCCGGCCATGATCAGGTGCGGTATCGCCATGATGACTCCTCCGATGATGGCCATCGTTCGCCGGCCGATGCGGTCCAG
This sequence comes from Aspergillus bombycis, assembly GCF_001792695.1. Taxonomy (NCBI): domain Eukaryota; kingdom Fungi; phylum Ascomycota; class Eurotiomycetes; order Eurotiales; family Aspergillaceae; genus Aspergillus; species Aspergillus bombycis. The sequence goes on along the minus strand of NW_019170016.1, from coordinate 61,408 downwards.
ATACATCAGGATGGGGATACCCCCGACCAGCTGACAGATGTTAACCATCCCGGAGAGGATGAGAGATGTCTCGCTGCTTTGGCCGAGAGCTTCGAAAAATGTGGGCGCGTAGTATACGAATGCGTTGATTCCTGAGAACTATCGGCTTGTTAGTAGGCTGGAATACAACTGCACAATCGAGTGATATACCTGCTGGAAAAACGGGATAGCCAATGCCACAAGGGTTCGTTTAAAATATTTCGGCCGGACGAGAGACACCCACTGCTTCAGGCCGACTAGCAGTGGGCGAGACTGGTGGTCCGGAAACTCTTTCTCGAGCATTTGCTGCTGGAATCGCACTTCAGATAGGATCCCTTTCCATTCTAGCTGTACCTGCTCATCGTGCACGGGGCGTCGGCGCAGCTTCGCCAGAGCGGAGAGACTATCGTCGTCCCTGCCGCGCATGGCGAGCCATCGCGGCGAGAAGGGGAAGAAGTGGATCGCGCAGCCGACGATCAAGGCAGGAAACATCTGTAGGAGGAATGGCAACCGGAATGACCACTCGCCGGGTATAGCCCTAACCACACGCGTTAGAAAACTTGTCGGGGCAACGTGGAAATGTATTGTTAGCATACCTCGTGCCGTATGTAATCCAATATGCCACAATGGCCCCAATGACAATGCTTATAGATTCCAGTACGAGCAATGATCCTCTCCACGCCGGAGGAGCGATCTCCGAGATATATAACGGCGCCCCCATGGCTAGGGTGCCCACCCCAATACCCCCAACGAATCTACCCGCCACCAATGTGCCATAATTCATGGATGCCGTCTGGATGATCGCACCAATAACGAAGAATACGGTCGCCACTGTCAATCCCCATTTGCGGGAGATGCGATCCGCAACAGCGGGGAAGAACAGGCAGCCGATGAACGCGCCGAGCTCGAGCATGCCGGTCATAAAGCCGGTATGGAATCCATATCGTGGGTTTTCAGGAGAGGTCTCGGGGAACTGCTGCCGGAACTGGGGCATTACCAGGATGAGTGAAATGACACCTTGATCTGGGAGGTTGAATTAGTCTCGTTCGCGGATGTCAATCGAAAGCAGGCTGGAGAATAGGGTCTAGCATACCGTACCCAAAGGAGAACCCGCCAAACGAGGCGAGGAGCGCTGCTCCAAAAACATAAGGAGAATGTAAAAGGTCTCGCAGCTGTCCATTGTCATATTTGACCTCGGCGGTCATGTCGGCCGGACCAACGTCGTCCGCGTACTCATCATGAGCTAAAGAGGGTTTCTCGATTGTCTTTTCCATGGCCGGGATATTCAATTGGTCTGGACAGTCCGCCAGGATCATCTACGACGGCATGGACAAGGCACATATATATATATATCTTCGTAGCAGTCTGGATACCATGCCAATGGTCCATTCAAGCTAGACACGACAGTATCCAATGCTTCTCCGCATTTTGTCGCATACCCCACGGGGGACAGCCGAGACGATCTGCTCCACATCCGGGCGAATTTAACCCAGTTGGGGCGTCTGAATGTGTCATCTTTCTTGTCATTGGTTCCAGCCTCCTCTTTTCGGGCCGCGTTTGCCCTTTCCAGTATTGCCTGAAGTGGATAATCTGCCCCATTGGGAGCGGCCATCATCGGCTATCGAATCGCAAATGCCGTGATGACTCTTGCTCCAATCACCATGGCTCATATCGCTGATATGGCACTTTTAAGGTTATTGCTTGTGGGTGCGTAGGCAGTTACTATATACCCGACTGCTTGACGAAGAGCCACTTGATGCCTGAGTATCCAGGTATCAGCCCTCGTGCCTCCTTTGGTAGTGGTCTCCATTCAGTACCCTTTTTCCTTCGTTCCCACGTTAGAAAAGACAATGATGTATGCAACGGATATTAGATTGACCTATATGATATCATGATTCCTAGCCTGGGTCTCACAGTATAAATGAAAATCGTCGTGTCCACCACCTCCGCCAAGATATATCCATATGACAGCCCCCCCTATTTACGTCAGTCTAATCTAGATTGCAGTGCCTAGATCATCGAAGACCCCACTCTGGTTTGCGCCGACTGGAAAGAAAGTCTGAGACAGCACTCCGTGTCAACTCATGGCTTAGGGCCATCCGTAGACGTGTCGGCTTGCCTATTCTTCATGTCCACCTCGTCGAGGGTGTCTGGATCCGTACTGGTGAGGGTGACGGCTAACACGGCAGGAATGGCAATGACAAGCGAGCCCATACACAGGCCCCAGTCGACTGCGAACTGCAGCATCGGCGACTTGTTCATCGCCCCCAGTCGCCACGCCATCGCACCTCCGACGCTCTGGAAGGTTTTGTAGGCTCCCACTAGGATGGCTGCCACAGCGGGAGAGTTCGACTGGGCTCCCATCAACCAATAGCAGAAAGACTGCCAGAATGCATCGTACATGCCGTAAAAGATATAGAGGAACATGGGCCCAACGGAAATGCTGCTTTGAGTGAAGTCGACATCTTGCTTCTTGCCCTCCGCGACGCGTCGATCGTACCATAGTTGAAACGCGTATCCTCCGCCCCAGATCGCCATCCCCGTGACGAATAAGAACAACCAGTTGATCCGTGCCCGCCATTGACGATTAAGACCCGGGATATCAAGAAGGAGGCCCATAATGAGTCCACCGAACATCTGTGCGATCCAGTACAGGGCTCCATTCAAAGAGCGGCTGCGGATGTTGAATGTCATTCCGTTGACGATATTTTGCTGATACGAGTAGAATACATTGGCACAGAAGAACAGCGGGAGCATAGACAGCACTCTCCAGTCACACACGGTTTTCAAGGTGAGCTTCGTGATATTCAGCCAATTCTTTTCGGTCTCGGGGGTTGTTTGAATAGTCGCCACCCGCACTGCTTTCGGTGGGCAAATCAGAGCTCCCATGAGCCATCCAATGGCCATGATTATGAGCAGAGCGATGTAGGTACCGTCCGACACTGTTCCACTAGTTGAGTGGTAATTCATACCGAAACTGGCCAAGGAGCCAATGCCACCTCCCAGATTGAAGATAATCCAGAAGGCTGCAATGGCGCGGCCTTTCTGCGATTCCGGGACATACGTCGTCATGATAGCGCCTTGGGCTACCCAGAGGAACGATGCTCCGATACCGAGGATGGCTCCAGATGCGATCACAAACGCGCCGTTTGCCGTGCCTTCGAACTAACATCAGTGTGGATAACAGAGCATGATTTGTGAAGTACCTACGGTTGAAGCATAGAAGACTTCCGGAATACAATGGATATGTCCAACCTCCAATCAGCAGACAGGCTCGAGGTCCGATGCGGTCGAAGATAGGCCCAACAACGAAAAGCGCCGTGCCAGCCATGGCAGAGAGTAAAGCAACGTTCGCATTTGATGCTACGGTCTGGTCGACTTGGCCGGAGCCTCCAATCCCAGTGAGGGCATTATACATCTGCGTGGGGTATACTGCATTAGCATCGTCGAACAATTCGCTCGCTGTGGATATTAACACTCACGCCAGGACAGCAAAAGCAGATGAAACTTATTAGCAATATTTGAAACCACGGGTAAGTATACACGCGGTATACCTTGGACCGTTGTCCATTCACCCCGGGGGCGGGACTGAGTCCCTCTGCAACGTATACTGGATCGTTGCCCATATCGACGGAGACCAGTCTGAGCTGCAAGTTCGTGGATTGTTGAGTGGACCGAACGAAGGGCGGAGATTGCGCCCATTTAATAAAAATGAAAAATTAATATAAGGCTGCCCGATAGCAATTAGACCTGTCCGCATAAACATCCGTGCTCGAGTCAGTGGGTTGATAACGATTGGCTTAGCCGGGATGAGGCCACCCATGATTGGAACAGACGTTTAGTCTCAGCGCGACACCGTCACATCCAACCCCAGATTATTGGTAAAGATAAGACAGCCATGCGACGCTAGGAGGTAACCCTAGTGCGGGTGTGCGATGCCGATCTTGCCTCGTATTTCATTCCTACCCCCGACATAAAAGAACCAATGACGGTGGGGACCAAGGGAACGATGCATGCACCCGCGAGATAGCTCCCCTGGAAAGATTCGGAGATAACCCTTTCATTGGTCCCATCGGGAAGTCTGGAGGCCTGAACCGACCGCAGACCAAGTCCGATGATCTCCGCACAGCGACTTTGCAAATTAAAAATAGTCCACACCATGCTTTGCCAGTACAGCCATGTTGCAATCCCAAGTATCACTCCGATGAAGGCTAGGGTGCATGCATCAACGCCACGTGTCTGTCGTAGCAACGGGTTATTGATGTCGGGGGGAGGAAAGTAGACGCCAGTCAAATGGCTTCATCCGAGACCAAGATGTGATTTTGTCTGACAAAAGCACAGCCCAGGGTCAGCTTGGTTGACAAAGTTGGACTTTGGTTCATAACTGCAGAACTAGCATTGTACCTTAAAAGTCACAGGCGCAGATCATGCCATGCATCAGCCTCACGATATTATTAGAAGAGACTTGTCCAACCTTTCAACTCTATACGTAAATAGTACGAATAGCTAGTGTCAACGGCACTGCAGCTTTGGGTAGCACCCTATGTTCTCGGTTGCATGGCAGTTGCCAAGCGTATAGTTCGGCTCCTCATGAGAGTTGGCAGTGTCACTCCACCGAGATGGGCCCAGCGGGCAACCTTAAGTTTCTTGGTTGTCGCTTATCCGAGCTGGGCCCTCGTGGTGAGCACGCGACGAGTAAGGTGGGGACGCACAAGATTTAGCGCGGGTCATAGTCTCTGGAGCTCGCATTCAAGTCGGTGTTTGGTGTCTCTGACTCCTACATAATCCAGTTGAATGACGGGCCTGTCGTATGGCAATCAATTCAGTATCTTGTGTCATCCCGAGATTCACTGAGCGCCGAACCAGGGGTGAGCCTGAATTACATCGAAGATGGTGAAGAAAAGGCGGATCCAAGCTCAATGCAGTATAGACCATTCACTAAGCTTTCCTCGCTCCAGAAGGCTTCCAGTCCGGTACTATTGCGAGAGGGGGTTGGAAAGCCACAGGTCGTAGCTCCTGACACATCGGAAGTTACAACACCCCGACCCAGCTTACCGGAAAACTGCTGACTTCACCAGGCTTGAGTTTGACTAAATCCCACTTCGTTGCCTGAGGATGTTTTCATTCTTCTTTTGGTATTTGCGAGCAGTACAAACTCCCGGGTTCAGCTTCAACTTTCAACCACCCAAGCTTCCCTTCACCACCAGGCCCTCCGATGTCTCTTCCAACATAGACTCAGAACTGGCTATGATTCGTTGGAACCTCACGGGAACCCAGCCACGGATCGTATGATTGAACCTAGTATTTTATTGGACAGCTACTTCTCCTATAGTGCTTATCAGGACTGCGTAAAGTCGTAAGGAAATGGAAGGAGGTAAGGAACGTAAGGGTGCAACCTTGACATTGGAACTATATGTTCCATTATCGCTCCTGAATTGGGTACCACCGGTTAGGTTCACTTTTGAGATTATCACACCGATGGGGTTGTAATTGGGTATTCCTTGTTGATTGCCTCGATTTGATGGTGTTTGTAGGGACTGTAGTCGAGTACTCTAATACAAAAATGAAGAGTAACACGGGAACAGCCCTACACCCGAAATGGCATGCCACGTGGTGGCCGATCATGTGCTGGACGATAATGAATGTCGAGAGTACCGTCTGGGTATACTAGCAATATCTCCATCTTCTTGGGACTGTCGGAGGTGAGATGCACATCAATGTCTATCCGTGCAAAACTATTGGTCAGCCTTGCAGACCCAAACGCTACCCCTCCTTTGGACCTCATCTTTGAGGTTTCAATCAACCATGGATATTCTATCTCTGACATGCAAGCATGGACTACACACACAGCGACTATACTGTCGCATGGGTCTGTGCCTTGCCATTGGAAATGACAGCGGCAAAGGCAATGCTAGAAAAGGTGCATCTTTCGCTACCCCAGCCAGAAACCGACCATAATACTTACATACTTGGAAGTATTGCCAACCATAATGTGGTAGTGGCGTGTCTACCATCAGGTGTTTATGGAACCACATCTGCGGCAACTGTGCTAGCTCACATGTTATCAACATTTCGTTCCCTCCGATTTGGATTGATGGTAGGCGTTGGCGGCGGAGTGCCCAGCGACAACGCGGATATTCGCCTCGGTGATGTGGTTGTCAGTATACCAACTCCAGCCTCGGGGGGTGTGATCCAATATGACTATGGAAAGACCCTTCGTGATGGACGCTTGCATCGAACTGGATCGCTCAATAAGCCTCCGCAATGTCTCCTGACTGCCGTATCTCATATGCGCAGTGATTCTATGATTGGAGCCTCGCTGATTCAGCCAAGTATATCGGAGATGCTTCAGAAGCAGCAAAAGATCTATAAACAACTCTCCAAACCAGATCGCGATTGGCTGTTTCACTCGGGGTATGACCATGTGAGCGCGGTTGCTGATTGTTCCTTATGTGATCAGTCGCATCGGGTAGTTCGTACAGCGCGAGTCACAAATGAGCCGGCCATACATTATGGGTTGATTGCCTGCGGGAACCAGGTTATCAAGAATGCTAAGACAAGAGATTCTATTGCCCAAGGGTTGAATATACTGTGTTTCGAAATGGAGGCAGCCGGGCTAATGGATCAGTTACCATGTCTCGTTATTCGCGGAGTCTGCGATTATTGCGACTCACATAAGAATAAGGACTGGCAAGGGTATGCTGCTCTTACTGCTGCTGTATACGCAGGCGCTCTCCTGGCCATTGTTCCTAGCATCAACAATAAGGCCCAACAAGACCAAAGTATGTAATTGCCGGAAGCCTCGAATATTCTATTAACACGCATAGAAACCAAATTCACTGCCGAAGAGAAAGCATGCTTGCAAGGTCTGTTTATTACAGACCCAGCAGATGACAGAAGTGCACTGCAACGGAGAAAAGGAAAACGTGCTCCTGGGACCTGCAACTGGATATTAGAGACCAATGAGCTAAACACCTGGCTCAGACATCATGAAGGCTCCGAGTCAAGGTCAAATGTGCTTTGGCTATACGGGAACCCTGGAACTGGAAAGTCAACGATGGCCATCACGCTCACAGAAGAGCTCCCCAAGAAGTCGCATTTTGCCGGCAACAACGTCTTCCTTGCGTATTTCTTCTGTGACTCAAGCTCAGAAGCCCACCGTACGGCGCTATCCATATTACGGGGATTGCTCTATCAGTTGATAACAGAGCGCCCTGAACTTATAAAATACCTGCTTTCGAAATACAACACCAAGGATACACACTTGTTTAGTTCGTTCGATGCATTGTGGAGTGTATTGATGAGCTTGAGTAACGATAAAGATATTAAGGGTATATACTGCATCATTGATGCGTTGGATGAATGCGACCATGAGTCACAGCGCATGATACTTGAACAGATCGATCAAACCTTCACAGCTCGTCATATGAAGGATGACAGCTCGTCAAAGCTACATCTGTTGATTACCAGCCGACCATTTCCTGAGATTCGTCAGTATCTATCATCCTTCGAAAGCAAAGATCTAGCCTCCTACAGGGAGGTTTCCAGGGACTTGGAGAAAATGATTCGGGAAAAGGTTGAGAACTTACGGAGCAAAAAGTCTTATTCTCAAGCAGTGGCTGCTGACGTATCCCGGATCCTCGAGGACAAAGCCGAAGGAACGTTCCTATGGGTAGGCATCGCTTGTGATGAATTAGCGCAGGTGCAATCTAGGAATGCATTAAAGATCCTGCACAGTCTCCCCCGAGGTCTGCATTCTCTATATCAGAAGCTCCTCGACCGAGCAATTGAATCAGATGACAGGAATGACCAAGAAATAATAATCGATATGCTGAGTTTCGTCACTGTGTCCCGAAGACGAATGACATTGACAGAATTATGCGAAGCATGCCAAATTTATCCCAATGCTGACGAGGAGAGCCGCCTGCAATTCACACGAGAATACATTGATTTGTGCCGTCTGATGGTTGTTATTTCGGGAGAGCATGTTCAACTCCTCCACAAATCTGTTAGAGATTTTCTTGTGAGACATACACAGAGGATTGACGATATAGGGGCTAATTCTACACTAGCCTACCGATGTATCAATAGTGTTTTGCATGGCTATCAGTCCGGAGGGAATAAAACACGTTCGAGGACTGAACAAGAATTCCTAGATTATTCGACCATTTACTGGACAGAACATGCCAGTGTCTCCGAAAGTCGATTTACAGTGGCTCCAGAACACGAGTGTTTCTTTTCTTCGCAATCAGATTCCTGGGGAACGTGGCTGAAGCAATATAATTCTCTGCGGGACGATTTCCAGCCTCAATTAGATGCCAGCTATTCGGCCCTACATGTTGCAGCCAAATGGGGTATTGTTAACCTAGCAGCATACGTTTTGACTAAGACGAAGGGAGTAGAAGTTGACGACACTGCATACAAGGCCAGTGGTGGACTGACACCCATGGAGGAAGCGATACGAAGAGGCCATATGAGCGTGATATCATTATTATGGGAGCAAGGGTCGGCTAAAAGGCCGGTATCCGCCCGTGTTTTGACAGATGTATTACTGAACGGGAAGAACAAACAGGAAGTGCTGGCCTTCCTACTCAACCGAGGAAGCGAGGTGCAAATTACAGAAGATCTTGTCAAAACCATGCACAGAGATTGGCGCAACGGTGCTGAAACAATGCAGGATCTACTTCGCAAAGATTCTATCCAGATCACAGGATCCACAGTAGCAGTTATCTGTGAGTTATTTGGGTCAAATACTGTGAAAATGCTCCTTGAGCATGAAAATATCCAAATCGAAACGAATGCTGTCAGAGCTGCAATACATAATCGGCGCGATAGGACAGACGTGGTTAAACTTCTTTTAAGTCGACGAGGGGACCGAATCCCTATAGCGGAAGAGACCTTGGCACTGATTTGTAGAAATTTCAACTCAAACATCCTGAAATTGTTACTAGATCGGCAGGAACACCTTCCTATCACAGAATATGTGGTTAAATCAGCAGCTGCAAACACGCAAAGTAGCGCGGCGGTGAAACTCCTTCTGGATCGACTGGGTAACAGATCTGTTCCCATCACAGAGAGTCTCCTTAAGGTCGCTGCGGCCAATGGGAGATTTGGAGCCCAGCTGTTGGAGACCATACTAGGCCGTTCTAATATCCCAGTCAAGATAACTGAGAAGGTGTTGAAAGCGGCAGCAGCAAATGAGGAGAGTGGGAAACAAGTGATGGAATTTTTGCTGGACCGAGACGACCAGGTGCGGATCAGTAGTGATGTCCTGAAATCGGCAGCGGCGAACTGGGGCAACGGAAAAGAAGTGATAGGACTATTGTCAGATCGACGACAGATCCATCTCCCAATCCCGGAAAATGTCTTCAGAGTAGCGGCATACAACCCATTCCATGGAAAGGAGGTGATTAGATTACTGGTGGAGTTCCGAGAGAGCTGTACTGAATACACGAATAATAAATTCAAACACCCCGAGGATGCGGTCGAGGCTGCAGCAGGAGATTGGAAGTCTGGGAAGCAAGATATACAACAGCTGCTTAATCGAGGTGATCGGATCCTGATTACTGAAGGCGTGGTACATTCAGCATCAACCAATTGGGGCAGTGGGAGAGATGTGATGGAACTTCTTTTGAGTGGACAAGAAGCCCAGGTGAGCATCACACGGGAGGCAGTGCTATTGATCTATGCCAAATTTGATTCAAAGATCGTTGCACTCCTATTACATCGCCAGGGGAAGCAATTTCAGCTCACAGAAGATGTGCTGAAAGCTGCAGCCAGCAATTGTAGCAACGGGAGACAAGTCATGGAGCTCCTACTGAGTCAAAAAAGTGGCCTGGTCCTAGTCACCAAAGACCTGGTTGAGACCATAGCTCTCAATTTCTGGGGTGGGAAAGATGTGATAGACCTTCTTTTGGGTCAACAAGAACACCAGCTACACATCACACAGGAGGCAATGGCATTCATCTGTACCAGATTTGGCCCAAAGACCATAGCGCTGCTATCAAGCCGATTACAGAAGCCAATCCAATTCGCAGCAGATGTGCTAAACGATGCATTCGACAACTGGGATAGTGGGGAACAAGTGAAAGAGCTCCTGATAAGTGAATCAATCGATCACATCCTAATTACAAAAGATCTGCCTGACGCTGTAGCCCGCGGCAAGGAAGATGAAGAAGTGTCAAAAATACAGCCGAAGCAGGAGAAAATCCACGTTCAGGTTGGGGAATGCCCTACAGCTGGGGAAGAATGTGAGACAAACCAGTCAGATATGATAGGGCCCCTGTATAACGAGCGTAATGGCACCCAGGCAACTAGCATTCCAATACAGCCACTACCTGCCCATTTACACAAGCCATCGTTATGGGTTTTCTTTTTGACCGCGATCACTGCTCTCCTTTCCTACTGGATAACATATTAGGTTTCCGAATACAGCCCTTACACCCTAGAAAGATCATGGAATCATTATTATATATTCATACACCGAGGATCTTGAATTGGGAAATGGAATGGAACGCTCCCTGTATACATTGGGAGGATGCTTGAGGAGAACCTGCTAAGCTATATTATGTTGGACTCCTTTGAATCTCGAGTTACCGAGTCCCCGGCGCTATACAATACAATCTATCAGAGATAGAGTATCCAAGGCACGACCTTAGGGACATAGTTTCCCATATAACTATCTGCAAGCCAATTACATAAGGCTGTAGTGCATCGCATGCCTACATTACAAGATCATCTGATTAGTGCTTTATACCTGTCTTTAATTCCACCTTGATGCTACTTATACACACCTACCTACCACTACAAAGATTAAAGACAAACAACATTATTGGGGGACAAACTACTCCTATGATCTTAGGCATCAGATGTCAGAAGCAAAGCACAAACCCCTGTCGGCCGATAAACCCCTATATCTGCTTCACTGCAGGCCAGTCTTAGTGGAGCGACCCATGCTCATCCCAACCTCGACATCAACCATGATCCTCTGGTGGCTAAGCTTCTCCAAATCTTCGTCCAGTTGAATACGGCCTTTTTCAAACGCAACGATGATACTCGATCCTCCAAACTGGAACAGCCCAATCTCGTCTCCCTTCTTCACGTGGTGTCCTTCCTTGATGTGTTCATGGATTCTATATCAACAGTTAGCAGACTACAATAATCACAAGATTCTAGAATACGTACTCAACGGTGCCAACATCTGTTGCGCCAATGGCCACGAATAGGACATCTCCGAATTCCTTACTTTCAATACAAACACAACACCGCGCATTCTCCGTCAAGATATTAACCGAACTTTGCAAAGCCACCGGATCGACTTGATAATAATCGCCCGAGATCGCCTTGAACCACTTCACCCTTCCTTCAACGGGAGAGTGGTACCGATGATAGTCCTGGGGACTAAGACGAAAGCTAGCAACCGCTCCATCCTGCCACCGCTTTGCGCGATCTGCATCTCGGATTAGATTGGCGATGGTAAACTCGTTACCCTTGATCCACAGCCGGCGCGCTGCTTCCACGGTCGGATACACTACAACCCTCGAGTCAGACACTATAACCGCTTTTGCTGGGTCGTCGACATCGTAGATCGGTCGCGCTCCGGGTGCGTGTTTCCGGATGAAGAAGTCCTCAAACGTCTCGTACACCTCCGGGTCTGATGGTTCGAACTGGGACATGTCGATCTTATAGAACTCGATGAAGCTTTTGATTTCGGAATGCGATTGCGGCTGTCCTTCCCTTATGCCTATTTTCAATTAGTGATTGACGTTCTCCTATGACAATGTTAGTTAGCAGAGGTGCTGCGCAACTTACCGGCTCTTAGGCTTCTCTCGTGGGTCCATAGCCGGAGAAGGTGCGTACGATCTATCCACTCCGTGAGCGGGTTAAATAGCAGAAGGATCTTGAGCTTCTTCAACAACGGTTGCTGCTCCCGCGTGAATTCGCCCGTCTTGCGGTTGAAAGTTAGCCACCCTACATGGCGCTCTTGTAGCTGCCGGATGAATGCGACGGCGATATTGACCAGCTGCTGCAGATAACTGAGAATGGCCGGCATGGCGCTATGCAACTCTCTTTTTTATTATTTGATACAATCTGTAGCAAGGCTATTCGACAGGCTGATTTACCTTGAGAAGTGGAAGAAGATTGAACGTCAAAATAAAGAGGCCCCTATCGTAAGCGTGATGTCATAGCAATCAACCCTACAAAAGATCGCCATCTTCACGACATTTGCGAAACACACATTCATGTTCTTGGAAGGCACTCAAGAGTGGCAACTGAAAAAATGGAAAAGAAGGCCCCGTTGTAACTTGGAGAATACCCATGATCCGCATTCGTGTCCACAAGATTCATCTCAATGTTCCACCTTCTCTAGGGTTCCTGGATTATGGGCGACTCTTTTGCCACGCCGATCATGGAATACAACCTGAGCGGTGTGGACAGTGGTATAAGCATCCTTCCCCATGTAGGCTATACAATCTCACCTTGGGTGGGTTCTTGACGCCCTCCTCTTCGGCTTCCTGCTCATCCGTGACAATCCTTTCGACCTATGTCAGTGTATACCTTAGTCTATGCCCTATATCTCACATTGATGGGACAGAAGTTGTTTAGAATACCCCCCCTTGGTGTGAGCCACCGCGAATGCGGGTGAAGACATAATCACCCTCATGAATGACTTCGTTGTGCTTGTCTTTTACGTCGCCTTTCGCCATCCTGAACGTTAAATAAGTTGAACTAAGAAAGCTTAGGCCAACTTTCGTGAATATCCTAGAGAAGTTTGATAAACACGACGGGTTGGATATATTACTATGTGCTGGTAGCATTCCGTCAAGTAAGCCCTAATAGACAATCCCCTTGCATCCTATCGTCTAAATACAGTAATAAGCTTCACCCAGTAGTATTAAACCAGTATAACTGTAGGTGCTTAAACCGTCTAACATACCCCGTACAGTCGTCTCAAATCGCTCTGGCTCCCTCCCTAAGATCTCTCCCAACAGGGGCGACACCACAGCAGCCTCACCCCTCCTATATGCCTCCCAACAAGTATTATACTCCTTCGTGAAACTGACCCCATAGTACATAAATACATTTCTCACCTGTTTCAAAGAAGCATACTCATCCGCCGAGATCTTCCAAATCTCTATACACTTTCCGCGAACCCTCCCAGGATTTGACCAGTCCCCTCTAAAGACAAGACCTCAGGCCCAGACAACAGCAGCACTTGATTCAAAAAGCGAAATGTCTTCGGGCTTTCTGTATATGACACTATCATCCTAGCGGTAGCTTCACCCAACTCATCCCGTTTGGCCCATGCTCAGGGCCATATCCAGAAACTGTACGATCGACGGCGCTCTAGCATAGTATTTCTACGGGTTTCCTTTATATTTAGTACTATAGTCATATCAATCGGGAGATACATTCAATCTCACTATAGATTATTAGTTTCGTCAGCCATTGTATCATGCTGAGCTTATGACGTCAAGCCCTCCACCCTCAGAGGTAGGTCTTTCTTCCAAAGCATGAGACTAACGGAAGTTCTTTCTGGCGAATTCGTTCCTGCCTCTGTTAATACTCTGTAAAAGCAATCAGGCGATGTGGGTCCTGATCGTCACCATCATTGAGGCGGAATACATATTCCGCTTTGTCGCCAACCAGCACACAAATGAGATATTATATATATTGGCCCATCGATAACCCCACTAGATGCCAAGCCAAGGCGATTAGAAATCAATTTAGTGATATAAAATCGACTAGAAAGGTATGCAGGAGCCGCAGCACTGTCTACTCTCGTAATCTCGAGTAAAGTTCCTCCTGTTATCAATCTTGAGTAGACATTCAATTTATCCTATTCACAATGAAGACGGTTTTCATGTAATATCACCACCCTGATCACAATCTCCACTAACTAGCTGCTTCTAGCACAGGTGCCACTGGTTACATTGGCGGGGATGTTCTATCTCAATTAGCAGTCAAGCATCCCGACCTCACATATAGAGTGTTAGTTCGCGGTGCAGACAAAGGCGAGCAAATAAAGACCCAGTACCCATCGGTAGAGGTTATCTACGGCTCTCTTGACGATGCAAGCACACTTGAGTCTGAAAGTGCCAATGCCGATATAATCATCCGTGAGTTTCAAGCATTCACAGTGCGCATTAAAAGCTCATGTATACTGATATTATGATAGACACAGCCGACGCGGCTGATCATGTCGGAGCTGCCCAAGCAATCTTGGCCGGCATTGTCAAGGGACACACGGCCGAACGTCCCGCCTACTGGTTGCATACCAGCGGTGCTGGAATATTTAGCTACATCGACACTGACACTGGAACCTATGGCATTCGGCGTGATAAGGTCTACAATGACCTAGAGGGGATAAACGACATCCTTACCATCCCTGACCACGCCTTCCATCGTAACGTGGACAAGATCGTGCTTGAAGCGGGCGAGAAGTATTCCAGTATCTTGAAACCAGCTATTATATCACCCACAACTGTCTATGGTACCTGACCTCCATCTTGTATTCAACAAAAATACATGACTAACACCACACTCAATCAACAGGCCGAGGGCGGGGACCTTGTTCCCAGCGGAGCAGGCAGGTCTATGAAATGGCAAAATGGACACTAGAGCGAAAGAAGGCACCCATCATCGGCAATGGAGAATCGCGTGGTTGTGATATCCATATACTTGATCTAACCAGTCTGTATGAATTACTCTTTGACGCTGCATTGTCCGGACATGATGGTCTCTGGGGCGGAGTGGCCTATTATCTTGCAGAGACCGAGGAGCACTGTTGGGGTGATCTGGCGAAAAGCATTGCACGTATCGCGGCCGAGAAAGGTTACATTCCTGCGGCTGAGTTAGAGTCGTTGGATCATAGCACTGCCACGGCATGGGCAGGATTTGAAGCCGCCAGCTGGGGCTTGAATGTTCGCTGCCGTGCAGGTCGGGCACGGAAGCTCTTGGGATGGGCTCCAAAGCAACCCAGACTGGAGGAAGAGCTACCAAGTATTGTGGATGGAGAATGGCGCAATTTGCAGGTTGCAGAACGCGTTGAGTGTACTTGACTAACAGATCACAAGGTCAGCCAAATGCTCTTATGGCCGGGTATAGAGTACACAAATGCGCATGTATTGATTTGCTCTGCTTTCCAGGATATACTGACGCCTTTGTACTAAGCATAAGTGATGCAATGCTTGAAGATGTCTACAATAGAGCAGTATTTGCCATTATCTTAGATGGCTATCTATGTTAACATGGGAGCTCAAGCATGCTATACAATCGACTTGCGCTATTAAGACAGACTCTATTAAGGGTGGTGGTATCTAATGTTTTCTTCTGCGGAGTTTTACAAGGTGGTCTTAGATAGCTTAAAGATCTAATCATCGGGACTCGATCCCGACAATTAGCGTATCTCATGGAAATTGACCATCGGGTTTTCTCTCCGGCTATGTCTTCCGATCTTGGCTATTAGAGAGCTGATGTGTCATTGCGGGGTTGAAGTTATCTTATACAAGTACCCTGTGATTCCTTGGTGCACCTCAGTAGTATCTCATAGTCAAAACATGGGGGACCCAACAATACACAGTGCTCTGAGTACTTCAGTCGGTGATTTGAGGCATTCTGTTCCCACCATGCCTTCAGCTCTTCCAGCAGAAATATTGTCCAACTATGAGTTACAGTCGACTCAATGTCTGCAGGACAGAACCCCCGAAGAACAGGATCCTGGGTTGCGAGAGTTCTCCTTGCCCCCGGTAGACCAAGGCAAGGACGCCTGGCTATGTCTAATAGGCGCCTTTGTCCTGGAAATGATGGTTTGGAGTAAGTTGCATCCCAAGGTCAAGGAGCACAAGCTGACATCCCGAAGGTTTCCCCTTCTCTTTCGGTGTGTTTCAAGACTACTATTCCACAAATGAGCCATTCACTCAAAATGGATCGAGTGTGTCTATCGTAGGGTCATGCTCTATGGTCTGTAACTGCCACCTGCTCCTCCAAGTTAGTTACTTACTTCTTGCTAGGGAATCCTCTATCTTGCTTCACCTGTCAGTCTTTTCATACTTCAACGCTGGCCACATCTTTGTCGCTTAAGCAGTGTACTCGGTCTTGTCATTGCAGTCACTGGCATTATCTCATCCGCGTTTGCTACCAAAGTGTGGCAGCTCGTGATCACCCAGGGTGTCATGTATGCTGTCGGTGCTTGTATGCTATATTACCCTGTATTGCTGTTTATTGACGAATGGTTTGTACGGAGGAAAGGGCTAGCATTTGGGGTGTGCTGGGTAAGTTCATTTACTCTTATATCTGGAAATACGTGCTGATGAATTCTTGAGTAAAGGCTGGAAGCGCCCTCGGAGGCATAGTATTCCCAATTGTCGTCAATCTATCGCTCTCGCGACTCTCCTTCAAGGTGACTATGTGGGCCTGGGCGGTGATTATGGTCCTTCTCGTGTCCCCGTTTCTACCCTTTGTGAAGCCACGTATTCGGGTCTCCGCTATACAGGTCCGAAGGCCGCATCGCATAAGTTTCAGATTTATACGGTCCCGGCCGTTCCTAATCTTCCAACTAGGAAGTCTTTTACAAAGCCTAGGGTATTTTGCACCGTCCCTTTATTTGCCGACGTACTCTCGCCTGGTGGTTGGCGAGTCCAGCTTCGGCACTACAACTCCCTTGATATTCATGAATGCCGGGATGGTCATTGGTTTTATACTAATCGGTTATTGTATCGACAAGTGGCATGTTGCAAATGTAATTCTCTTTGCTACACTCGGCACTGTTCTGGGTGTGTTTGTGATTTGGGGTCTATCTGTTTCTCTGCCACCTTTGTGTGTATTTTCCGTGCTGTATGGGATTTTTGCCGGCAGCGCTAGCGCTACCTGGCCTGGCATTGTTCAGGCAGTAAAGGAGACGGACCAAGCAGCTCCGGCAGGATTCGTTCTCGGCCTCTTAACAGCCGGTCGAGGAGTGGGCTCTATAGCGTGTGGTCCCATCAGCGAACTCCTCATCAACGAGAAATGGCCCTGGACAGGGAAGCCTTCCGCCATGGGATACGGGACGAGTTTTGGTGGCCTCATCGTGTACACTGGAGTGACCGCCTCCTTCGGTGTATTGGGATTTGGGGCACGAAAGCTGGGGCTTCTTCATTGAGTTCTACAGAACCAGGCTATCATAGATCGAGTGAGCGGATGGGGCAAGTGCGTATCAATGACTCGGGTTTCTGCTACGAAAGTAGGCGTTTTTGATTACCGTGGGTTTACTTTCTATTCTATACGTCTTTCGACGTACCAACAAAGGTCTTATTCATATTTTGAGGATATACTTTGCTCCAGAAACCTCGCAACGAGAGAAATCTTTACCCTTTCAAGGGTGATGGAATGCCTGGGGCAGCCATTAATTCCGGTGTGGCCTGATGTGGCCTGATGTGTCAGGTATCCGCATGCGTTCCACTTTACCGAGCGCTTCAACCAATCGGCACCCACCGCTGCTATCAGATGGAGGATCAGATTAGATAAAGCGGTCAAGGGGGTCACCAGATCCGATGATGAGAGGAACTGCCATCAGATAATGCCGATACTCATCGCGATCAGTCTAAAGCTCGCTCGAGCCAGACCCTGGGTTGGCTCATTTTGATTGTCTAGCGTATCTTGGCCCATCCCGATATCCCCATGTTTTCTGCTCCTTCCACTCCCCATTCAAGCCGACTGATGCATTTTCCCCGGTGGGTCCAAAAATCCCTTCGTATGGCTTGGCTGGTCAGATCACGCTAGGAGGATCAGTCATATGCCCCGCTACTTTTAACATCTCTTCTTGTGATCTTCCTTCTCTCGCGCATCTTCTATCTCTAACATAGCCATGCTACTCCAAGTCTGGCTGTTGTTGGTACTGCATACGGCGCTCGCCTACAGCAAGGTCTCTCCTGTCAACGAGCGTTGTGTGACGGCGGTGTACACAGCGTGTGGATATATTCCGTTTGCCACACCCCCCGAAGTCGCACGGGGATTCTGGGGATCCCGATGTCAAAATCCGTGGACGGTTACCTCCATCTACGCTGCTGCTGATGTATACTGCGATCCATCCGAGCGAACGGCAGGTTTCGCCCAGCTCCAATCCTCCTGTCTACAGTTCGGCAATGTTGATTTGATCCCACGCGACGCTCTGGCCGCCAATTTGACCGACGATGCTATCAATCAAATGAGGAGAGTTGACTATGATGAAATTCCTCGGTCGGAGCCAGTTGATTACCCGGTTCTTCTCTCGGCATCGTTTTATAATCGCACATTCCGAACAATCGTAGGTTTCTCCGCAGCAACGTCACGAATCTCGAACTAATACCGCAGCTTGACAGGATACTTGGGAGTTTGAAGTCTGGACCCATTCCGCCTATGGGTAGGAAATAGTCCTCTCGTCTGAATCCCCACCGGAGCTAACTGAACACCAACAGTCTTGCCGGATATCTCTTCTGGGCACTCATTCTCTCGATCGGAGTCTTTCATCGATTAAGTCAACATCTACTGCTGTCGAAGCGCATTCGCGTAAATGGCAACCGATCCGTACTCTCGCGCTTCCTATATACACCCTTGGTCACCCTATACCACTGGATACAGACCTATATCATTACTTCCAGTCCTTTGCCATCGGGCGGTCGATATCTACTCTGGTGGACATTTCCCACTCGCATAGAAGCAATCATTGTTGTTCTTTTTTGGGTACTCAGCTCTGTCTTATCCTGTGTGAGCTACCGGCTCTTTTCCGAGAATATATAGTGCGTTGACCAGAATATTCTGCCCAAGGCCATACTAACAGTTAATGAAGCTGGCCTCAAATCTCCGCCCAACTTCTACGCTATATTGCGGACCGAACCGGAATCCTTTCATTCGCCAATATTCCTCTCATCTGGCTTTTTGCTGGTCGTAATAATGTCTTCATCTGGGCGACGGGTTGGAGCTTCGCCACATTCAACCTGTTTCACCGGCATATTGCCTGGATCGCAACCATCCAGGCGGTGGTTCACACACTGCTCTATGTGGTTTTGTTTATTCAAAGTGAGTCACTGATTATGACAGTGTTTTACTTCATCCGCTAAATCATGGGTATAGATGGTAATCCGTGGAAGAAGCTTGTTCGGAAGCCGTACCTCATCTGGGGAACAATAGTAGGTGCATCGTTGCAAAGACCCGGATCACGAAGCTAATGTTGCCATAGGGCATGGTTGCAATGATTTTGTTGTGTCCCTTCGCCATCGAATGGTTCCGGCGAAGGACCTACGAGACATTCCTCGTTATACACATTCTCCTCTCGATCGCAGCGTTAGTCGGTTGCTTCTAGTATGTCATTCTACTTTCCGTTGCTCCCATTGCCCATTCTGACAAATATATGTGGCAGCCATACCATCATTTTTGAAGGCCATGAGTATTGGATATGGCTATGGCCTGCTGTCGGCTTTTGGGCCGCGGACAGACTGCTGCGCGTGGTCCGACTAGTCTACTATAACCTGCATGTTCGCACCAATGTTGGGAAAAGCATCCAGTATACGCGCAGCTCAGCAACCTATGACAAGGCCTCCGATGTCATTCGACTCGAGGTCATTCCCGGATCAAGTCGACTCCAGCCTACACCGGGGCAATACTATTATCTTTACCAGCCATTCCGACTTACAGGCTGGGAAAACCACCCGTTTACTCTTGGGTCATGGTCATACGAAACAGGGCTTCCCACATCCCAAACACCAACACCTTCACTTGCGAAGGGCGACGACACCGTAGATGTGACACAGGTCCCTCTACTCTCCGACAGCTCGTCCGGCTCACGAACTCCCCCAGAAGATTCGCCATCGCTCGAAGAGCCCCAGAGGCTGCGACTGGTCTTCTGGATCAGACCTTTCGACGGCTGGACGCGCCATCTCCGACAACAGTGCATAAAATCCCACGGTCGGACATTGGATACGACAATCCTTTTGGAAGGCCCCTACGGGGAAGAGTTCCCCCTGTGGAAATACGAATCAGTCCTATTGATCGCAGGTGGAACAGGCATCGCCGCAGCGGTACCCTATATCCAAGACCATCTCGCAAGGTGTGCCACAGATGAAGCGGAAAGCCCGACGCGCATCCGAAATATTCACCTGGTCTGGACCAGTCGACAGGAGGCATTCGTCCGAGAAGTCGCCACTCGAGAGCTAAGTTCAGCCCTCGCTCGAGATGATTTCCGGGCGTCGTTTTACGTGACCTCAGCCACTGCAGCGCGGGGCTCAGACGAATGCTCAACACTGTGCGAAGAGCTTTTGGGGAAGACTATCGAGGTTGGCCATGGGCGACCCGATCTGCAAGCCCTTGTTCTAGGCCACGCTCATGAAGCGCAACTCAGTGATTGCTCGGCTGCGGTGTTGATGTGCGGTCCCCCTGCTATGGCTGACGAAGTTAGAACTGCGGTGTACCAAACAATGCGGCAAGGTTATCAAGGGGTCCGGTACATCGAGGAGTCTTTCAGCTGGTGACGTATTATTTTTGAATCGCATCTCGGGTTGATATCGTACCTCATACATATTCCATGGTTCATGTTGTCCTTTCACCGGAGTTGGGGTTGACATATTGCAGGCTAGATATCAATACACGGTAGAATTGCAGCGCAAGTGGTTTCCAATTATTGTTTGGAGAAAATTTTCAAAATAAGAACAAATAAAAATTGAATACCGTGAATAAATAAAAGTAAACAAATGTACATCACCATGTCTTCGGCCTTTGGATTTTCAATGCAGCCTTCTCGCACGCAGGAACCACCGCTCAATAGCCGATATGCAAGGGGCGGTTCGTTAACATCCCTCACTTCCCCCAACCTGATTTTTTAGTTTTTCTTTTTCCTTTTTTTTTTTTTAACGCCCCAAGATCCGGGTTTCCTCAGTAGACTCCACCGTAGTCACCCAAAGTGTGAGGTTCACTTTTCTCCTGTAATGCTCGGGCCTATAATACTATTGCACGAAAGAACGTTGAACTAACCGAACTACTTGGACACGACACAGCACATCAACAGCCCTGAACAGTATTTCCCTCATCCAAAGTAGCCCAATCGATCGACCGCTTCACTGCCTTTTGAGGGCAGTGGACCTTTGAGTCGTGACTACGGAAAGTTGCAGGAAATTGGGTGGGCCAGACTACCACCCGTACGGCTTTGGGGAAAGCTTCGTGTGGAGATTCTAGGCCAACAATGCAGATACAATCCTGATCTATGGCGCTTCTGCTCTTAGGGGCTGGGTCTCATCGTTGCTATTTGGGGATGAAGGTTTCTGATACATCTTCTGGTAGTTTAGGGCTGTGGCTTGATCACCTGATGAGATCTATCTTTGATCATGAGTAGCGCTTTCAGACTCGTTACACATTGGACGACAATGTTCCTAAAAGAGCAATAGCAGTGAGCCCCTTGTTACTATGGTCTAATAGGCCATCCCCTTGTGTTACATTTCTGAGTAATGAGCAAGAATAGTGCGGAAACATATTATATCTTCCCTTCTTCAATATATCGACATCGCTATGCGTTGTATAGGGGCTACATCTACTATTGGTAGACGTATCATATGTCACTTTTGAATGCCAGGTCAGCAAATTTTTTATCGTCTTTTGCGCCCCTCCCCCTTATTCCCAAGGCAGCTCAGGTGACCATGGTTATTCCAAATTCGAGTATCTTCAATTACCGTGGATCTTAAGATCATAAACAGCGTAGAAATCTGCACTGTTCTCGGAGACGTAGGATGGGTTTGGTAGCTCTTCCGGCTATTCGGACAAACGTCTGAAGGCGGGTCTTCGCTGTCACTTTGTTACCTATACGGGATGATCTCTACTAATCGGATGTACGGATCATATAGATTTATCTCTACGACGTGTATAGATTATGCTAGATAAGATGTAACTAGACTTTAAGCAGTTGTAAACGCGCCCTATTTGGAAGGTGACTCACGGGTCGTATCCGAGCGTGACGGCCAGGGCCTACACAGAAACTAAAGATGGAAACAAGGAGCTTTGTGATGCTAGATAGTATTATATCAGAATGGATGAGGCCAGAGTATATATATAATAAAGTGTTTGTACCGGAGAGTAACCTGAGTGTTTCGTTTGAGTGAGCGTTGGTATGCGTTTAGTATATATCGATCTAATTCTCATATATATATTTAGGTACAGGGGTGTCTATCAACCTACCATCATATCTAGATATATTCCGCATACTAGTTTACAGTGGCTGCATATGTCGGAGACGTAGATATATGGCATGAAGAAATAACTGCTATACTAATAGAGTCTCGATATACAAACGAATAAAGATAAGAAGATCCAAGTATGCCAAATATGAGAGATATACCATATGAACTGCATTTATAGGAGGATTGAAAATATATATCTCTGGAATAACCAGTGGATCTGTCTATCTATCAAGCTACACATCATGTAGGCTAGACAGGTATACTCCAACGGGTCATACGGAGACCTCGGTCCGACTTGGAGCTCAACCAACTTTCATGCTTCGGCACCTGTATCAGGATCTTTGTCTCCAGTGTAATAATACTAAGCTGGCAGAAGGTCACCTCTGTTCGAGGAACCTACAAAAAAATGCAAAAACATACAACAGGAGGGATTCGCTGGTGGTCACCCACCCAACTACTAACCTCCCGGCGTGTGGCTTAAGTACGGCTGAGCGGACGGGAAGCCCTGTTCTCCACACCCTATGGTCGTATGTACCAAATTATCATTTGAGCAGGTATATATGCTATTGCTAACTTAAAACTTACGTATAGATTTGAGGAAAGCTCAAAGAGACGGAGTAATCTCATTCTTACGTTGAGCCAAGTGTGTTCGATACCTACCTTGCTAGCATCAATTTTCTACAGTTACAAGCACGCTACCACCTAGCTTTCCTGTAGCTTATCCTGCCCTCGAACAAAAAATAATGTACAAGACAGTGGGCACTTTGCACGGTCGTTAAAAACTTACAACCTACGCAGGAGATTGACTGGAGGCTGGCAATCTTAGATTACACACATATAAGAAAGAAACAGCCTACTGTGTATCAGGCTATCGTATCAAGCACTCCATCTGATAATAGCTATTCAACTGGGTGTAGGAAACTTTCGGCTAGTGTGGCACTGAGACATCAATAAAGTATAATGAACTAGATAGACATCCAGCTGGGCCTCGGGATTGCTAGGGAATCTACTGGGTCGAGGATAGGCCCCGAACGACGAGTGCTAAAGCAATGCAAGTCTAGATCCAGCTGTATCAGGATTCAATCGATGCTTTATGTAGTATCCTCTATCAGGATCATGAAAAGGCGGGCGTTCATAGCCGGAATTTCGACATACGAGTGGCGTAGTGAAATGAAGAAGTTCTCCCCAACAAACCCTATTGATCCCATAACAAAGCTACAGTATTAGTCTAAGACATTAGCTACAAGTTGACTGAAATCGTGTTTAGGATTAGCGATATGGTTTTCCCCAGACTGCGGTCGAAAGTGTAGGAGCCACGGGGTCTGGACTTGAGTTTCTAGTCGACGATACCTTACCGCAGAAAAGCTTCAAATAGCTCGTGTAGAAGGCAGTCATGTTATTGGCACAAGAGGGTATCCCTAGGTGATTTTCGCGTACTTTGTACCCAGTGAAGGTTTTAGCTCTGGGCATGTTCGTGTCTGGGGAGAATCAACAGTAGTAGAAGTGTAGAACTGATCTATCACATTTCACTCCTGGGCGGTTTCCTCACAGGTAATCCAAGGTTTGCCAGCCCCCACAGAGTTTCTGCGAGGCCCTATGCGGCGTAAGAAGGGTCCATCCGGATATTGGCTTCCTGCATATGCAGAACTAAAATTATGTGAGTGGAGGCTGAGGCTATAGAACTCCATCCACCCCCTGAATCAATCCTAAACGCCAATCGGCAATACTCCACTCAATCGCCAGCCAGACCCCTGATGGTTATGCAAGGGCTTCCGAGCGAAATGAGATGGAGTCAGCCACATCAACTCTGGGATATTCATGACTACAGGTGCTTGAAGCAGAAGGAAGCATCTGTCTAGCCCTCGTTCCAGAAAGTTATAAAAGGGACCTGGGATCCCTCCCCAAATCGTTCTTCATCACGAACACAATCAGCTACTCAAGTAAAGCGTCACTCCTTAACTCTCACCCCTATACAATCACTTGTTCTAAACCATCCAACCAACCCAACCAATCATCAAAATGAAGTTCTTCGCTGTCGCTGCTCTCTTCGCCACCGCCGCCAT
Organism: Aspergillus bombycis; assembly: GCF_001792695.1. Lineage (NCBI taxonomy): Eukaryota > Fungi > Ascomycota > Eurotiomycetes > Eurotiales > Aspergillaceae > Aspergillus > Aspergillus bombycis. The sequence goes on along the minus strand of NW_019170016.1, from coordinate 37,149 downwards.
GGCCGCTCCTGGTGCTGCTACTCCTGCTGGTGTTCCTGGTGCTGTTGCCGGCAGCGGTAACTCCCCGACGGTGGTTCAGACCCAGCAGATCCAGAAGAAGAATCAATTCGCACAGACCTGCAGCAACAACCAACATGAAACCGTGTGCTGCGACTCGGTGGACCCCTCGCAGACGACGAGCCTGTCTGGCCAGGAATCTGAAGGCCTCTTGGGCGGCCTACTTGGTGGCGGCCTTCAGCACCTTCTCAATGACCTCAGTCTGGTTGGGGGCACCCGTGGCGCTTGCAAGGGTAAAGTTTTCCGCAACCAATATCCCATGCTCAACATGATTAACCAGTCACGCAGGCCTTAATGTCGGCGGAGAATGCAAGACCAACATCGGTTGCTGTCAGAAGAATGCTGTGAACAACAATGTCCAGGTAAGCGACGCCAACGATATCCTCATGGTCGAGATACTAATGTATAGCAGTCGGGCCTCATCCCCATCAACATCCAGCTTCCTTGCCTTCTCAGCAATGGCTTGCTTTAAATCCTTTGCCGCCGAATGCTCCTTAGTGCTTTCGCCTTTTGTGCACAGATGATTTGAGATCTTGTATTCGCTTCGCTCATTATGTACACTCTAGAAAGTTTATGTTTGTGACTGCATGTCCATGCTAGAGTCGCCCTCTTGTCAATAATTGCAATCTAATCAAACTGTCATTATCTTGAATTGGTTATCCTGGCCTGTGCATCGTTGCTGTAGATCTTTTGCGTAAAATAGCCCACTCCCTTCAATGTGCATTGCGATATACTGTGTATAGAGTCGTTGCATCGGACTTGGCTCCGTTAGAGAATCTCTCTTTCGGCAGTTGCCTCAGGCCGCTCTCGGAACCACATCCGAACGTGTCCCGCTCCTCGGGTGCACTTCCTCTCCACACTCACCCTTTCTTCCACGAGTGCTCGGCTCGGCGTGTTCAATACCCCAGCATGATGGATAATTCGACTACTGGAAGACCTCCGAGCACGGGAAAAGACGCCGACCGTCCGAGCAAGCGGCGCAAAATAGCTGTGGCTTGCGATGAATGCCGTGCCCGGAAGATCCGGTGCGACGGCGCACAACCCGGTATGTTTATGCTCGAGCAATATCCCCCACCACGAATCCCTTGAATCGTACTGGGATTGATACCGGATTTGAATTCTGATCTCCTCTTTCCCGTAGTGTGTGGACCATGTACAAAAAAGGCAGATGCGGGGGTGCAGTGTGTTTACACTGGAATGCAAAAGCTTGATGTAAAAAGGTAAGTCCAGACGATACTTGTAGGCGACTCTCATCATGTGGGGATTGCATCTGAATTGTGGTGGATTGAAGGCTAACACGTCCTGCGATGAAGCTATATTACTACCTTGGAGAGTCGTCTCAGGGCTTTTGGACGGCCGCGTCGTACTCCGGCACGGGCATCAACGGGTGTGGGAAATGGGAGCTCAGACCACGTTCAAGTAAGCAAATGTGCACCCTACAAGCACGGTTCTGAGCGGGCGAGTATCCATTGGTGGTGGCCTGACTAGTTTCATAGGAGCCCACCTTGTCATATAGCCCGGCCTCGTCATCTGGCGTGCCTGTAGCTACTCGGTTCACTCCATCATCCTTAGGTCCGGATAATTGTCACAGGTTATCAAGTGGTATCCCTGCCAATACCAATGCAGGTGACAACTCCCCGTCTGCTAGTGCGTATCGAAGCCCTTCCGGAAGAAATGCTGGCTACGTATCCGGGCTGGCTCAGACGCGTCAACGAGCGGACGGCGTGAATGCAATGATGGGTGCGGTTGAAGAAGAGCGCCCGACGCAAGGCTTCTTTGGCAGCTCTAGTGCCGCCAGCTTCATGCATCAGATCAAGATGGCCGTCGACAAAAGAGTCACCTCACCCCGCCGGCGAACATCAGACACCATTTTAGGAGTATCTCATGCTCCAGGGCTCATGAGTACGACATCGGAAAGACGTTTTAATGTTCAGAACTATGTCTTGCCACCGAGAAAGACGGCAGATAGCCTAATGGGAGTTTATTGGTCTTTCGTCTTTCCCCTCTATCCCCTTGTGGATGGTATCCGGTTGAGGGCTGAATATGAGAAGGTCTGGACGGGTGAACCACTCGAAAATGACGAATCGATGCTCATGTGTACACTTAACGTCATATTTGCTCTCGCCTGCCAGCTGGCTGACTTCATCCCCCCAGAGGAGCGAGAGGCATCCGCAGACGCATTTTTTTCGCGCGCGAAGGATCTTCTCCAGTTCAACCTTTGGGACACAGGGTCTGCTGCCCTCATTCAATGTCTACTTTTGATGGCGCAGTACCTGCAAAGCACTGATTCGGCCCACCAGTGTTGGATCGTTACTGGCCTGGCCATACGGAATGCCCAAAGCTTAGGTCTACATCTTCCGCAAACTATTGCCCGGCTGCCGAGCCCACAGGAACAGCAGCTCGCACGCAAAATATGGCACGGATGTGTGCTGATGGATAGGTATGGTGGGCTTTATTAATTGGATCTGCAGTGCCTAACATTGAGTAGAGTGATCTCCATGACGTTCGGACGACCCGCAATGATATCGAAAGCGTCCTGTGAATCGGTACCCTTGCCCGCCACAGTGGATGAGGAGTATATTCCGACCGCTTCCGGCATCGAAGCTACACAACCAGCAGATCAGCCATCTGTGATGGCATTCTATGCCAAGTCACTTGAGTTGTATGAAATCATGAACGATATCTTACTGAGTTTATATAAACCTGTCCCCGAAGAGAGTCCAGAGGACATGTATGACTTGTATTTCAATAAGGAGACTAGTCAGGGCGAGCGAACGATCTTTGAACTTGACCGAGCTCTATCCAAGTGGAGCCAAAGCCTTCCGTCACATTTACGGGGAAACTCGCCTGCGGGCTCTACGGACGTGGTCTTCTACCACCAGAGTGTGGTTCTGAGAGCGAGGTATGGCCGCCCCATGTCAATCCTTTAGTACCTAAGCCCATACGGTATAGTGAGAACTAGTCACTCACTTCTCGTTTGGTAGATTTCTACATGTCCGTATGCTTCTGTTTCGCCCGATATTGTCCAGGTACTGTGCAGCTCGCGACATCGCAGTCCCCGATTCTCTTGTTTCCCCCAGCGATTCATTTCCCCAACGAATCGCGTGGCAGTGTTCAGCTATATGCGTCAAGGTGGCTCAAGAAGTAATCGAACTGATATATGGAAACATCCCTGCGGACGGGTCTTCGGGGCCCCTTCCAGCTTGGTGGTATAACATCCTCTGTGAGTTAGCATAATGGCAGATGTTCGACGCTCGGCACAGACTAACAAGAAATAGATGTATACACGGCTGCCACGGTCTTAATCGCAGGTTACCTTTGTCCCACAGTCCTAGATGAAGTGACTGAAGGTGCAATTACAAGGTCTTGGAACTGTGCTTTGGAAATTCTTCGCAAGTACCAGAGTTACAGCACATCTGCACGTCGATGTGTAGCGGCTCTAGAAATTCTCTATGAGAGGGTGGTATCAGAACGGCCTCTATTCCATGAACAACCCGCCAGTGATCAGGAACAGAGTACCGCATCCAATGCGGTCAATGACATGTCTCTTGGAGAGGGCATGAATGCTATGTTCATGGAAGGCTTTGATTGGCCGGACTTCCAAGACATGTCATGGCTGAACAGCGTGCCGAGTAGCTTACACTGATGCAGGGGTCAAGATCCTCTATGTTATGTCAAAAAGATCAGGGAACTGTATCAGGAAGCATATCACATTGCTCATCTTCTCTACGATAGAAGCATGCTTACGCCCGGGGTATGCATCCTGATGCATCTTTGATGTTCTCTCTTGCGTCTAGGTTCTTGCTATTGCGAATCATTGCTGGACCGTGCAGTACAGTTCGTTGATACCCATCCATCATTAACTTCCACGACTGGCAACAACATGCATCGCCACGATAGGGGCCAAAGCACACATGCCAATGATCGCACACATGACTCCCGCAGCGCCACCCAGGTGCAATGTTTTAAACATGGGAGGGAAATAGAACGGACCGATCTAGGGTTCGAAATTAGCTTCATGGGTGACAGATTGTGAAGGGCTTGAATATGTCTTACAAATCCATAAATATGGCGGACGAAGTTGACAAACACACCGATGTCGGTGGATTGATCTTTGTAGCAATCCACCGCGAATGAGATGAGAATAGTAGTCAGGATCTGATTACCAAAACTCGCAATAGCCGCACCTATGCAGGGAGTGACGTTCCACGATGTGGCATTATCCAGTTGAAATCCCCATGTCAAGAGTCCCGCAATGACGGTTGCGAACCCAATGTACGAAAGCCATAAGCGATCGGCCGGTTGGAAGTGTCCTCTTCTCTTACTCAGTGCTTTCATGAACCAGTCTGACATAGGCCCGCTGACTTGTTCCCCGACGAGACTTCCTATAATCACTGCAATATACTGCAGTCCGATCTGCTGAGCGTCGAAATGAAACTTCTGGCCAAAGGCAATGGGCATTTCAACGATGATGGCCGTATTTGCATAGCAAAAGACAACGCACTGAGCAACCGTAGGAATCAGGATTCGCGGATACCGGTACAAGAAGATCGACTCTATGAACTCGCAAGGTTTCAGAGGGCGCGGGTCGATTCGACGGGGGATAAGCTTGCTCGTCGGGCCACCCTTGCCACTACCGGCGTCCGCAGGGGCATATATCGTTTCCTCGCCCAGGAGGAGGTAAGCGAGGAACTGCGCGAAGTTGAGTATGGCGTATATCCAGTAAATCCACTCAAAGCGATATGCTTCGCGACGAAGCCCATGATAAACGGGCCCCCCGGGGTTCCAAGCGTGGTCATCAATGTCCACCACCCCAGCTTCTGGGCTCTTTCTTCAGGCTCACAGAGCTCGGTGATGACACCGCTCCCAATGCCAATCGGCGGTGAAATGAGTATGGCAGTGAGAACCCGTGTCGTCATCTGTGCTCCATACGTTGTGCACCGAGCTCCACCAATGTTGCAGACCAGACTACCGAGAACGGAGACCAGCAACACGTGGTATCGACCGTAGACGCAGGTAATCGGTTTCCACAGGAACGGCGTGAGCCCCAACACCAGGATCTATCGCGGCATCCATCAGCGTTTCGGTCTCAATTTTCGATGTGCATGTGGTGGCAAAGGAAAACAGACTTGTATCGATGTTAGATAGCTTGCCTCTGGCACGGTCACGCCGTACGCTTCAGCCATAGCGTCAAATGCTGGGATGATTCCCGCAGCCATAAAGGTCGCCACCATCGAATGAAAAGCGACCATTAGGATTTGGACATTTTTCTTCCAAATGGGCCATTTACGTGGGTCTCCGTAGCTGGAGAGGTTTTCAGTCCGCTGGATAGGGACCGCTGGGGATACACCCTCGAGAGGTACGGATGCTTCTGAGTTACTTTTCTCTGCTTTTTCCACCATTGCATCGGGGGCTGAAGTGATGTGCGACATTTTTCTAAGATGGACAGAAGATACTTCCGAGTTATGATATCAGGTCGCATTTGAATGCCACCAACTGCCAAGGCAAATATCAAGATAGGGTTTCGCGACTACCGGTTCACAGATACCAAAGCTCTCGGGAATCTGCTCCTCGAGGGAAAGGCAGATCTATGTACGGAGTACCAGCACAGCATATTAGGGCCCTTGCTTCGTTGTCAAGAACTATTGACCGCTTGCAGCGACCTACAGGTTTAGCGTGGTTGAGCAAGAACCATTGGTCCCACTAGCGCCCAGGTGTTGGCCTTTATATCCCTGTTGACTGAGGTTATACATAATCGAGGTGGGGCATGAGAGATCGCGTTGGACATGACTCCGTGGGTCAAATGTGGTACCTGATTGTAGTGATTTAAGTAGTAATTTGTGCTTTCCTGTTACCGATCAAACTACCACGATAGAAGAGTGCACGAGCAGCCAGACATTCTGAAGAGACAGCGATCCCTTTCATTCGATCGGGCACCTAGGCAAAGGATCTAGACTTTTATCCCCGCTTGAAGTAACCCAAAGCTGATCATCCCTGTGCTCCGTCTCCATTAGTTCATTCCGCTATAGACCCACAATCAGCTGAAGATTACTAACGACATGGAGGATCTGCCCGATGAGGGTTTCAAAGAGTCATTTCGACAATTCCATCATTCTCTGAAACGGTGCGACTGAAGGCAGGTCTGCTGCTGGATGCGTTTCATGCCAGCGTATCGAAGAGGCAGTCTCCTCCAGTCACGAATTCGACCGATATCTACCTCATAGTACACTGTTGGCCATCATCTAGCGAAGGCATACACTTGGCATACGCCGACTCCTTCGCTAGATCAAGACTTGGTAGTTGAAGTTAATAGGCCTCGTATCACTTTCTTCCGTATAGCCCACTCACGGAAGCCATGGTTAAAGCATGTACGCCTCAATGCATAGAGAGAGACCATCTCAGTGAGGCTCATTGCATCGACAACTCTACAGAATATCAAAATGCCAAGATATCATCGATCATGAATCAGCTAATGTATTCAGGTTCTTTTCAATCTTGGTTTTAACATACCACCAATTTTAACCCCTTACTTCCGGCCCTTCTGTTCCTTACTTGACGGTGCCGATAGCCAGTCTATTCCCCGTTCTGATTCGCGTAATCTTCCGTGTGTTAGCATAGCTAATCCTTTATGACCCATAACATGGTATACTGCATGTGTTTTACCTGCGTTCAGGATCTCCACGTTACTGTCTGCAGGAACCGCACTTCATCAGTGTGCGATTGTGTCTTTGGATACATGAGCAAACATGGCGTGGTAAATGCTATACCAAGGGGAAACGCTATACAATTTATCTGTAAGTATGTATCATAACTCTAGTTAGAGATAATCTTACGATGGCTTGGATTTCAAGTGCGGATTCCAACTCAGCCAAGGATTGTGACTTGAGTGTGCCTACGTGCGAACCGTATCTAGATAAGATCTATAATAGTTAGTCACAGAAGGTATATTTAGACTAAGAAAGTGTATACACACTTGTTCTTTGGTCTTATGTATCAAATTCTATGCGATAAAATAAAGCCGAGTAAAACAGCAGTTAGCACTGGACCCACAATGGGGTAATATATGTGTTTGTTATCCACTGCCTGTATCTGGAAGCATGTCTGGGAGTGGACTGTCATAGTCTTGCATCCAACTCTCTGAAATACAGTCGAATACGATGGCTACAGATCAAGAGCTTCAGAAAAGTAGTCCCGTTATATATCTGTCTAAGCCATTCTCCTTCACTGGTCCATGAAGCTTCACGTTCCTTCATCCATGAATATTCATGGTTATTATCACCTAATGAACGCCCAATTCAATCATGCGGAGAGGGATAGTTTCAACTTGCAGTAGGTACTGCAATAATTAAAGTGTGGTAGCTGTGGAAAATTGCCCCGTCCAGCTTCATTTAACGTGCTCGGGTGAATGTGGTCCGAGGCAGTTTTTCCATCAATCCGACGCTGGCAACTAGTGCCTTTTGGACTCCCCGCATTCGTGCCCCAGACTGAGTGGCACTATTGACTGGTGCTTGTCCGGGGCTCCGCAATGGAGACGGTCCACATGGCCGTGAGTTTGGTCAAGCTTCGTGCCCCTGGTCGGAGCGACACCATGCCTTCTTCATCTAAACTAGCTTGTCTCGGGATAATAACCGCCGGCGAGGGAACCCGGCGAAGGTTCTGTGCTAGTTATAAATGCCGGAGCGCACCCCTTCCGAGATGGAGAGAGCGTTGTGTAGCGTGGATTGTCCAGCGGACTGCTACTAGACGTTGACGGTCACAATATGCGTCTTCGCACTTCCCTAGGCGTGGCGTCTGCCTGCGCCTCTGTTGCATCCGCCGCGCTGACGGTCACGGAGGACAACAGTACAATCACCCTGACTAATGACCGGTTGACATCCACCTTTGCCAAAGAGAAGGGCCACGTCTCGGAGCTCTTCCTCGATGGCCAGGATCTCCTTGGACCTATATCGGGTAGCACCGGTGTTGGTCCATATCTGGATTGCTACTGTACACCCTCCGGCTTCTACACGGCGGGCAGCACCAACCCCCGGATGGAGGTAGTCCAGGGAGTTGATTCGACCGGCACACAATATGCCGGTGTAATCCTCAACGACACATACACGCCGACAGGGCAGCAGTTCCAGCAATACTGGTTCCTCCGAGACGGCGAGACGGGCTTGCATACATTCAGCCGCTTGGCGTACTACAACGAGACGACACCGTTTTTGCGCAACTTGCAAGAATTCCGAACTCTCTTCCGCCCGAACACTGAGCTCTGGACACACCTGACATCCAGCGAGGCTCAGACGGCCCCCCTCCCCAGCAAGGAAGCCATCGAGGAACAGGTCGTCGTGCAAGATGCAACCTGGCGCTTCAACAATACCCCGGACGATGCGTACTACACTCAGTTCTCCGAGTATTTCACCAAGTATACCTTCTCGAACTGTATGGGCCTCTTTGAGACATCGTGATCTGCTGCATGGGCTAATTGGCAATAGTGTGGAGAGACAGCAGTGTTCACGGTTTATATGCCGATGGGACCAACTCGAACGGCACCACGTACGGAGCGTGGCTCGTCATGAACACCAAGGACACTTACTACGGTGTATGTCAGAATAAATATTGCAGATTGTTAAACACGCCGCTGACCAGCTTAGGGCCCCCTCCACTCAGACCTAACCGTCGACGGAATCGTGTACAACTATCTCGTGTCGAACCACCACGGAGAAGGCACGCCAAACATCACCGATGGCTTCGACCGCACCTTCGGCCCCCAGTACTTCCTCTTCAACGGTGGAAAGGGCTCTGCGTCGTCCCTGGACGATTTGCGATCGGAGGCTGAGTCCCTAGCCGACCCCGGATGGAACGCTGACTTCTACGACTCCATCGCCAAGCACGTGGTAGGGTATGCTCCCTCCAGCAAGCGCGGCAGCGTACACGGACAGGTCAAGCTGCCCAAGGGTTCCAAACGACCCATCGCGATTCTCACAGTAGACGGACAATACTTCCAAGACAACTCGGTGGAGGCTTCGTCGCACCAATACTGGGCCGAGATGGGCCAAGACGGATCGTTCCAACTGGACCACGTCAAGGAGGGTAAATACCGCTTGACCGTGTTTGCCGACGGCATCTTCGGCGACTTCGTGCAAGATGGCATCGAGGTGCAAGCCGGCAAGGCAGCCAAGGTGCAGGAGACTTGGGAACAGGAGTCGGCGGGTGTTGAGGTCTGGCGACTGGGAACCCCGGACAAGTCCTCGGGAGAATTCCTCCACGGCGTCGCCCCAGACCCCACACACCCACTGCATCCTCCGCAGCACCTTATCTACTGGGGGGCGTATGACTGGCAGCAGGACTTCCCCAACGGCGTCAACTATACCATCGGCAGCAGCGACCCTGCCGTCGATTTCAACACCGTGCATTGGTCGGTGTTCGGCCCGACGCCTGAAAACCCGGACGTCGAATATGACACCACCCACGACTGGACGATTAACTTCTCCTTGGACAAGAAGCAGCTGCAGAAACGCAAGACAGCCACGCTGACGATCCAGCTGGCCGGCGCTAAGACCGCAGCTGGCAATACGGACGTGTACAACGCGACGGAGCCCTACGCGAATCTGGCGTTGGAGAGCTACATCAACGACCAGCAGGAGCCACTGACTTTGCTGGTCGGTTTCAACCAGTCCAGCAGCTGCATCGTCCGCTCTGCTGTCAGCTGCTACCAGGTGCGCTCGCGCATGGAATTCCCCGCCGACTGGCTGAACGTGGGGAGCAATGTGCTCACCTTGCACCTCCCCCGCGATGCCACGGACTACGAGACGGCGATCCTTCCGGGGACGGTGTATGTCCAGTACGACGCACTGCGTCTTGAGCTGTCGTAATGTAGGTAGCATCGATGCGAGTACAGGTTGTGTTGTATATATGTATGCGCTTAGCAGGCTTTGGCGAGTGTTTAGTTGTATAGAGAAATTAATGCAGTTATCAGAACGATCGGCGAGTAATTTGCATTAAACATCGAAACGAAGTTGAATGAGTGCAATGGCTTCAATACATCATGGCGTATATACTCAACAATGCCAACAATATGCAAGGTTTGAAGTCTAGCAACAGATGCAGAAGGTATATACAAGTCTACCGATTCACAAACAGCTCATAACATCATAACATCAGCCCAGGCCCAAACCCAACATGCAAACCCAGTAACTGCGTCTCCCTGGCTTACAGTTCATTTCCCCTGCCCATCACACTCACCCTTAGTCTCCTCCCTCGACCTCTCCTGCGTTTCCACCGTAACCAAAGAACCACACTCACCTCCATGATCCGGATACACCTTCTTGAGCAACCAGCGCCGAAAAACAGGCACCAAAAGCGACCCCAAAGCAATCTGCAACCCCTGGAAGATAACCATGGGCAGCTGAATCTTGGCCTTCTGCGACACATCCAGACCCTTGAAGATCAGATTCGCCAACGGAACGCCCATGGCGGGCGTCTTGGCTGGGACGCAGTACGCCACAGCGACGGTGTCTTCCCGCGAGAGCCAGAGGACGGACACCGAGACGGAGACGGTCAGCCAGACGAGGAACATGGCGATGGAGATGAAGACGACGAAGATGATGTTCGAGGATTTGACGGAGGTGAATACCTCCGAGCTGAAGGCTGCGTCGTAGGCTTGCCAGACGACGAGCAGCAGGCAGACGGAGCTTAGTTTGCTGAGTTTCCAGGTGGTGAAGACCTTCCGGACTGCTTTGGGGAAGAGGTGTTGGAGGATTTGGCCGATGAACTGGTTTTCCTTGTTAATATTGGTGGTGTTTCTTGCTTGCTTTTTGGGGGGGGTTTTGGGGGGGTTTTTTATGAAGGTTTCGTGGTGGTATGTGGTGCTTACCATAGGCACGAAGACTGATAATCCAATCTGTTTGAAGATACGCGCATAGATCGCCGCGTAGTTACCCTGCTCGGAGGAAAGAAAATCGGTGTACCATGGGTTCGGCAGACAGTACATCTGAATTAGCAGGGGCGTTAAGAAGGGCCCCAGGAAATTGCCGATGGTGGATTCCACCACCGTCAGGGCGTCGTTGCCATGCGCATTGCGCGTCATGACCACGTTGGAGGAGATGGTCGTCGGAACACATCCCATGAGAAGCAGACCGATCAGCAAAGCCTCATCCATGAAGGCAGGGTTCGTTGCGCACAGCGACACGACGGCATAGACCGACGCCGAGGTGAAGAGGAAGCATTGTATCTGCACGAACAAGTGGACTTTCCATCGACTGTAGTTCTCGATTAACGCGCGCGTCGACAATGTGCATCCCGTGATGAAGAAGATTATGGTAACGCAGAGATATGAAATCACAGTTTCAATTAGGTCCTGGTCTTGTGTCGGGGCTGGTGCTTGCGAGGCAATGAGGATGACGATGCCGATGCCGATCAGGAACCATTGCCCTAGGACGATCTCGAGGATCTTGCGCCAGAGGGGTTCTTCTGCCGGCATGGCAGAAGGGGGGATCAATCAGACTAGGGTTTGTTTTATATGAGTATATCTCTCTTCAATGCATTGTTTTTACGGGTTGGGCCTGGCCGGTCTTTTCCCTGTGGATCGCTGCGATATCGGCTGATTGTTTAGGCGATATGATCAGGAATCTTCCGAAGGCGTGAGATTTCCCGAAAATGACTGGATTCAATTTGGTTGGTGCTCGGATATCGATTGATAAGGGTTGGCTCCACTGCTGGATAACGATAGGAGTCAACCCTAGTCGAGAGTATTGATGAATAATCCTAGTAGTTCTCTGGTCATTCTCGTTGCCTCAGCTAGATATTGAATGAGAGGTGATCAATCAAGACCGTGCTTAAAGTAATATACGACACTCGGCCAACCTCACCCCGAGCAAAAACAGCCGCGATGGTGGTCTGTATCATGGCCGCTCTGGCGCGGAAGCCGGACCGCTACCACTACAACAAGGAAAGGATTGAATCTCTTGTTGATCAGATTGTCGATTGTTTTCGGCTTACCTACCGCAGCGCTCATCGCTGGGTGGGCGCCCAGGCTGGCAGAATCGTTGGGGAACTCCTCGGGAGTAAACACAGCATTGGGGAACATCACTATATAAATCTATGACTGCAGAAGGCTGGGAGAGCTCCGGCTCGGGAGATCTCGAGTTGTATTCTGGGGCTCAGGCATCCGAATAGTAACTTAACATTGAGATCATAGAGCAGGACTGCGCGGAGATAGATAAAAGTAGGAAATTTAACCGTGGAGTAGGGCAACGAGTTGGGAAAGAGTATCCAGCCAGTAGGGCACCGAATTAAGCTGAAAGGGAACTTCTAGTCAGTGCTAATGAGCCTACAGGCGCGGCGCAGCTGGAGAGGGATGAAGGAGATAGGCTGCTTTATGAGTATTCGCAACTGACCAGCGCGACAATATCGAGCCGGACTAAAAGAGGCTTACTATGGAAGTAGTTGATCTCAAATCAGATTAGTGAAAGCCATAAGACTAACTTCAGATGACAGTTACAAAGTAAGGTGATCAAAGATCGACCAAAAATGATATCATGCTTGGGGTCTCGGGTCTTATAGCAAAACCGGGTCCATCCGTCAACATCAAGAATACTGGCCATGCCTAGAGACATTCCCCTCAAAACCCATCTCAAGGCGTTGAATCCGTATGCTTTGGCTGAAACTTAGCTTTTAACCCTTTCAAAGCGACATGTGCTAACCCATCGATGTTCCCTGCGTTCATAAATTCCATCACGCTGATCTCCAGTCCCAACGTCTGACACCACCAATTACGAATTTCAATAACTACCAGAGAGTCAATTCCCATGTCGACCAGTGACTTGGTTGTATCGATCTCTTCATCCGCCTTGAACAGGAAGGAAACGATCTTGCGCCCCAATTCGTCTCTCAGGAGGGCGTAGCTGTCAGTGTGGCCTAGGACACTCGGCTCCCGAGAGGCCTCTGCCAAAAATGTTCTAAGGCCATTGTCCACATCGCCTCGTGCTCGCGGAGCCTCCTGCGCATTGTGAAAGAGCCTCATCCGTTTGTCACGCTGAAAGAAGCCCGGCAGACGAGCTAACGGGGTCGCGACACCAGGCGCTAAGCCGATTATCACATCATGCTGGCCGCTGCACGCCAATTTCACGGATTCGATCACCTCTCTCTCTTGGATGGTTTGACCGGCCCACACAGCGAGTCCCCGCTGTGTTATTCGACCACTTTCCGAGACATAGCCAATATCACTGACGATTCCTAGGTCGATGACGGATGCCGGAAGACCCAGTGATCGCCGGTATTTCGTAAAGCAATCTAGAAACGTGTTGGCAGCGGCATAGTTCGCTTGGCCTGGCTGACCGAGAATCCCGGAGATGGAGCTGAAAGAAACGAAAAAGTCTAAAGGCTCCCCCTGCGTGGCTTGATGAAGATTCCAGCTCCCTTGAACTTTGGGCAGAAGAACGTTGGTCCACTCGACATGGCTCATACTCAGGAACGCCCGATCCTTGGAATGAAGGTCAGTAAGAAGATTATCAGGGCACTTGGTGGAAGGGATTGCGGTACCTCCAACGCCATTGACATCTGGAATATACCAGCGATAGGGGCATTGCACTGTTGGACAGCCCGTTTCACATCACAGAGGTCCGATACATCGCCTTGTATCACAGTGACCTCACATCCTTGCGCCCGTAACTCTCGAAACAAGGCTTCACGGGGCGTCGTAGTTGAGCTGGCCGAACGGGAAAGATATACCAGCTTGCGAGCTCCCTGTTCCACCATCCATTGCGAGACGGCGCGGCCGATTCCACCTAAGCCCCCGACCAGCAGATATGCACGGGTTGGCGAGAACGAGACTGCGACCGGCATCTGGCGAGTTGGGCCAGGCCTGGTGGACATATTTACAACGATTTTACCAGTGTGTTGGCCGGTCTGCATGTAGCGGAACGCCTGCTCGATCTCGGCCGCATCAAATGCGCGAATCGGGCGAATTGGTTGAATCCTACCTCGTCGGACCAAATCCACACACATTTCGAGAAGTCTATCCTTGTCAGCAACTGTCTAGCCCGTTGCTCTGTAAACAGACTCTCCCACTCACCGTTGACATTCTCGAGGCTGGTATTCGAGGATTTCCGCCAGGTCAACACTGATCAATGATCGGCTCTGGACCATGGGAGCAAGGCTCAAGCTGGCATGGCCGACAATATCCCGTTTCCCAATCTCAACCATCTTGCCAAATCGTGCGACACATTTCCACGACGCGTGTAAGAGTTCCCCGGAGAGTGAGTTCAGCACCAGGTCAACCCCCCGGCCGTCAGTTTCTCGCATCACATCCTCGTAAAACGAGGGTTCGCGCGAATTAAAGATATGATCGCGCGGGATACTAAACCGGTCTTGAAGATACTGAGTCTTGGTTTCACTACCTACAGTCGTGTAAACTTCAGCGCCAATCATTCGACTGATCATAATAGCGGCAAGCCCTACGCCGCCACAAGCCGAATGAATCAGAACGGTCTACGTGGTTCGTTGTCAGTGCTTGTGCAGGTTCCAAAGTTGAGAAAGAGTGAAGATCGACTCTGCTCACCTGTCCTCTTCTGAGCTGCCCAATGGTCATTAGAGAGTGGATGGCAGTGGCATACACACATGGCATGGTGGCTGCATCTGCAAACTCAAGGCTGTCCGGAATAGGGGCACAAAGCAGCGACGAGGTCACTATACGGGTGGCAAATGAGCCGGGGCTCATAAACATGACTCGTTGTCCTGGGGTAAGAGAAGAGTGCGGTCCGACTCTATTCACGACGCCAGAACCTTCTAAGCCTAGCCCGTCTTTTCGTGCATCTAGGATGCCCTGAGCGCATAAAAGATCCTGCAATTTATCAGAAATACACAGTCATGCAGATGCAAGTGTTTGTAGATCAACTTACCTTGAAATTTAGGCCCGCGTTGTGAACATTGATCTCTACCTGGTCGCCTTGCAAATCATCAGGTTCGTCGTGCGACACCCAAGCAAGACTATTCAAACGGCCAAACGCCTCAATGCGAAGCCCGACAGCATTTGAAGCTTCTCTGCTAGACTGAAGGGCAAGGATTTCTTCTGGTGTGCACCGTTTGTAGCGGGAAGTGAGAATTTTCCCGTCCTGATGTACGAATTCAAAGTCGGTGTTGGTACCATCCGTCTTGTCTCTCGCCTGGAACTTGCGATAGATTAATTCCAATGCCCTCCAAGATGCTTGGTCAAAAGATTCCAATTCAACGGTGCCCATTTCGATCGCAAGCTCAGAGCGGATAGTGCGAGCCAATCCCAAGACCAGACCAAATCGAGGATCTGCACACTTGAGCTGCACTGACCTTGTTACCCATAAGATCCCGGTTGATTTGCAACCCGAAACGAACTTTTGGAAGGCGATCAGGTCTGAATCAGAGATATTATCGAAAAATGGGCCTTCAAGATCCAGGAGAGAAACGACATCCCCAATAGGAGGTGCCACGCTTTGCAAAGAGCGTAGATGGACAGTATGACCCTGTGTAGTGAAATATTGCTCCACAGCTCGAACGTGTTCGTTATCAATAGAAGAACACAGGAGAGTCACAGGGCTTGGCTGGGAGTCATCGTCACGCACCGTTGCAAGCATCGTTGCATTGGTAGCATACGGAGGTTCATTATCATAGGCTAACTTATCAATTCCAGTAAATCCACTGTTCTGGAGCTCAGTGTTCCATCTTTCAGGAGAAACGAACGGCTCTTCCTCGCGGGAGTCTTGGCCACCAATCCACCATCCTGGGAGGACTCCCTGTCACTAACGCATCAGATACCACCCATCTCCAGGGAAACAGAACCAGCCTCGAGAGAAACCTACCATGACAAAATTGATGAATTTAGCCGTAGGGCACAGCTCCTGCAGCAGAAGCCGGCCACCTGGGGCGAGCAGCTTCCGAACATGGCGTAAAGCCTTGCCAAGCTCCGGGGTCGCATGAAGCACCTGGCATCCTATTAGCTCTTCGCTCGTCTGACTGTTAGGGGCTGTGGAAGCTCACATTTGAAGCGATAATTAGATCGAAGTCGTGCGCTTTGAATCCCTGGTCCAATGGATCCTGGCTGATGTCTAGGGCCGCAAAATCTATTCCGTGAAACCTGCGGAAACGTTCTCGAGCAGCAGGGAAAAACCCCATTGATATATCGGTATAGCAGTATCGCGAGTATAAACGAGGTCCATTGCGGATGGTTAGGGAATTGAGGGCAAGGGCCGTGGTACCCCCCGTGCCTGCACCAATTTCCAGCACTCGAAGGGAGGGACTTTCGTGCCCAAGTGTGGAGAACAGGCGAGATAAATCCAAACTTGCTATCACGTCATAAAAGTTCTTCAAACCATCTTCTTGGTAGAGCAGGTCTATCCCGGAAACGGAGCCACTGCAGAGCTCCCGAATCTTGCGGTAAACACGAACGACGAGCGCGTCTATAGGGGAGCACCGTGACCTTGCCGGGTCGTCGATGAGTTCCTGTATCAAGACTCTTCTGTGTTTTGAATCGAGCATGGCCCATTCTTGGGATTTGGGAACTAGGTCGTAAGACCCATTCATCATTACATGGACCTGCTTTTGAATCCACGCAACATACTGCTGCAAGTATGATGCGTGAGGTTGTAATGGTTGAGAGTTCAGCTCATGCAATGTCTCAAGCATGCAAAGAACTACTAGTTCTTCACAAGATACGATCATAGATGTGCCTGGTGTGGTGTTGTAGATGAGGTCCGGTGCAGGGATATCCTCCAGGCGAGAAGTCCACTCCAGGTAGGAAATATTCAGAGTTTCAATTTCGTCCATGTCGCTGGTTTCACCAGTCAGGGGCGCTAACACACAGCCACTGAAAGCGAATACTACATTATCCCCAATGACTCCTATGACGCTACCCTTCAGCTTCTTATTCTCAAGTTCCTCGGAAAAGGCCTGAAGCTGGACCGTAGATGCAGTTTCATCGACGTAGACGTGATCTATACTGACGGGCACGACTAATCGATTCAATTTGCGACGGAGCCCTCGGCAAGCCGCAACAGATAGTAGCTGCAGAGCACAGTCAGCAGTCGTAGGATGCAGCGAGTAGTGGGCTTGGTGCAGCTCCTCCGAGTATGGAACATTTGCCGACGCTGTGTTGGCCAGCGGATCGGCCTTGATCTCAGCCAGGCGTTCAAAAGCCGGCCCGTAGTCAAGTCCAAGGTTGTTCAGACCTTGGTACCACTTCTGTGAGGAAACCTCGCGCATATGGGACTTGGTCTCAGCTACGAGACTTTGGTCGCTTCCCGCTTTCACTTGGCCTGTGCAGTGCTTAATCCAGGAATTACCGTTGAATGCGGAGATACTGAAGCTGTACCACGCCGAGTCGTGGAACTCCGTCAACGGTATCACGTTCAATGAGGTTATGATTTCCGTGGCTGTTTCTTGTTTCAGAATAATTGGCGTCCTGACCAGTAGACGCCGAATAGTGTAGTCTCCTCTTCCTGTCAATTGACGAATTGCCTCTCCTACCGCCGCAATATATGCCGTGCTAGGGAAAACAGTGTCCTCGAATACCTTGTGGTCTCGCAACCACTTCATATCACCCAGAGATAGGATATTTCGCCATGCAAAGCCCAGTTCACCAGTCTCCAGAATTCGCGAACCCAGAATCTCATGTCTTGGAAACGCAAGGTGTCGCCAGCCTTTCGAGAGACGGCTTTCGCACCAATGTTGATCGGAGTCATGCTGCCAGCAATACAAAGGGAGATTAGTGAGAACCTTCCCGGGGCCATTAATTGATAAGAAGTCAATGGGAAGGCCCCGAAGATACAGCTCCCCGGCGGCCTCGTAAGTCTTAGTTAAAGAATTAGAGCCGCGAGACAGTGTAGGCAGATAGACTGCAGAGTTGTTTCCCTTGAGGCTAAAGATTTGTTTCAAAGGAGCCGAAAGGACTGCATGTGGTCCAATCTCTAGCATAACAGTCTCCTCGCTCTTCGGCATCTGGTCTAAAAGGCGCCGGGCAGCAGAGCTAAATAATACCGGCAGTTCTAGGTTCTGGCGCCAATACTCAGCGCCTAGTCCACTTTCTAAAATGTCTCCAGTCACGCTCGAGTAAAATGGAATTGCCGGATTCCGTTCTTCCACAAAGTTCAAGAGCTGCTCGTAGATTTCGCCAACCCCTTTCATGTGATCTATTTATTGTCAGTCAGAGTTTGCTTGAGGTTCGGATGGGAGTCTAACCAGAGTGATATGCCACCTTGACTCGGAGGGGTCGGCAAAAGGCACTAGGGAAGGCTTCTGATATACGCGATAGCACTTGGGCCACAGTAGACTTATCGCCAGAGATCGTGACACTTTCTGGACTATTTTCGCATGCAATTATTACACCATCCTCCAGGTAGTCGGCGACTACATCACGACTAAGCCCCACTGCGGCCATGCCTCCTTCAGTCTGGGGCAATTTGGATACTTGGCCACGGAAGTAGGCAATCTTGATAGCCTGTTCCGCGGTTATAGCGCCGGTCGTGTATGCGGCCGCAATTTCTCCACTTGAATGGCCGACCACTGCGCTTGGATGGATATTCCAACTACGTAGCACCTCAACTAAACCAACTTGTAGTGCGGTGCACAATGGCTGGGACAATTCGGGACTTTCCATTTCGGCTGCGGTCAGCTCTGTCGTGATCATTTCTGTTTACGTCGTTGGTTAACCATCGGACTTTCATTTACTTTCAGATAGGCCACATACCCAGAAGCGAGCAAGGCTCACAGTCATCAAGTTGCTCTAACGTGCGTGACATGGTGACTATGGCTTCACGAAATGCCTTCAAGGCCATCAATTCCCGGCCCATACCCGGCCACTGTGCTCCCTGGCCAGTAAACACAAATGCGAGATTCGTTTTTAAACCCGTCAATCGGGAAGTGTGCGATACTTTCTGATGACCATTGGGTCCGCTTAGGGTGTAGGCTCGATACTTGAGGGTTTCTCGACAGACACCTAGGGTATGACCAACGTCGTGTACCTGGTCAGGATTATGGGCCATGTATTGAGCATGGGCATCGATTGACTGTTGCAAAGAGTCTTTGCTGTTGGCCGAGTACGGAATGATCCGATACTGGCCTTCACACAAGGTTGGCTCATGATTGACGGGTGTGGCTGCCTCGATAATCGCCTGTTCGATATTTGAGTAAAGTGATCCTCATTTCCCTCATACTAGACTACTCTTACATGGGCATTTGATCCACCAATTCCGAAGCTATTGACACTAGCACGTAGTCTTTTCCCTTGTGGCCATGAGGTAGGCTCGGTTGGGACATGCAGGTGCGCTTCGTTGAAAGGGACTGATTCGTCAATATATTCATTCGACACTTTTCTTCCCCCCTTCCGCAAAGGAATACTTACTCTTCGGGTTGGGAACTGTGAAATAGGGATTCGGTGGGATGATCCCTTTTTCCAACACCAGAACGACTTTAATCAGACTGGTCAAACCAGAAGCTCCTTCCGAGTGGCCAACATTGGCTTTCACCTTGAAAGCGTCTCAGTTTCATCATGACACGTTGCGACTGTTTAAATGTGGGAAAAGTCTTACAGAGCCTAGAATGATGCCTTCTCCATCAAAGGCTTTGCTGATTGCGATAGTCTCGACTGTGTCCCCTGCGATGGTTCCTGTACCGTGACACTCAAAGAACCCGGTTTGTGAGATATCTTCAATGTTTGCGGACTGGTATGCTTTACGAATCAACTGTTCCTGGGCTGTGGCACTGGGGTACGTGATGTTAGGCGTTCGTCCATCTGAATTGACCGCTGTGGCTCGAATCACGGCACGAATAGGATTCCCATCGCGAATAGCATCGTCTAGCTTTTTGATGTAGATCGCATTGATGGCCTCGCCTCGCCCGTAGCCATCTGCTGTGGCATCAAACGTCTTGCATCTTCCATCTCGGGAGAGCACGCCAACCTCACACATTCCAATAGTGGTAGTCGGGGCCATGATGAGATTCGTTCCAGCCACAATAGCCCCCACACATTCACCTTGGCGAAGGGCCCGACACGCCTCGTGGAGGCCTGTAAGGGAAGAGGAGCAGGCAGTTCGGATGGTCATACTTGGTCCCTTGAGATCATACTCGTAAGAAATGCGATTTGAAATCGCATAATCTCCCGTGCCAATGACATGGTAGCTACCGACATCCTGCGTATCCTTCCTCGAGATTTCCAACCAGTCCTCCCCAAAGACGCCTACATAACATCCGATATTCTGGCCGCGCCAACCCTTTTGGCCTGCGTTCTCGAAGCATTCCCACACTACTTCGCAGAGCATTCGCTGCTGTGGGTCCATCTGCGCTACTTCACTTTTCGTGAGGGAGAAAAATGCTGCATCAAAGGCCGCTAGGTCATCTTCGAGGAAGTAACCACTTCTTGTATAGACGGTGCCCTTCTTTGGAGTTGCACTGTAGTACTTGTCTACATCGTAACGACTCGCGGGAACTTGGCCATGGCCGTCTTTCTTCTGAATGAGCATATCCCAAAATTGCTCCGATGTCTTGATTCCTCCAGGGAGTCTCATTGACATTCCCACGATGGCAATGGGTTGCGTGCTATGGGAAGCCTCATCCTCTCCGCAGGGACTCATCTTGGGCTAAGGAACCACAATGGGGAAGCTTTTGGTGATGCTCAAATGCACGGCAATGAGAAAGTTATGACGCAAAATTGAAGCGAGTTTAAAATGTTAAATGATTCAAAACCACAAAATGAAGACGTCGTTAGAATTGAAAGAGCCATCGGCTCTCAGCTTGAGAACAACAAACCTCCTCACCGGGATTCCACCGAGAGCATTTCCTCGAACATCGCCAACAGGCTTCTCGTGTCCTAACTCAAAGCGCAGCGGGACGGCTGACAGCATTTTTTGGTGACGGGCCATGAATGCGGTTCTGCCAAGGTTGAAAGCTCAACGAATCTCCCCTTGCAGATTCCACAGAGATCATTCCTCCAAATCGCCAATAGGCTTACTGTGTCCCAGTTTACCGCGGAGCAGGGCGGCTGATAGAGTTCTTCAGCTGTCGGCCATGAATGCGATTCTTGCAACGTTCAAAACTCAAAGAATCTCCCCTTGCAGATTCCACGGAGATCATTCCTCAAAATCCATCAACAAGCTTACCGTGTCCCAATTTCATGCGCAGCAGGACGGCTGACAAAGTTATTCGGTGGTGGGCTTCAATAGTGTCATGCACGCTGAAATTATCGACGATTAAAATGAACGATTGTGGGCCTGTCAGAGCACGATCCATAACATGACCGGTGTTCTGCAAATATACCACTCAGCATAGACTTTCTGGGTACGGTGTGTCGTAAGGGAGTCAACGGCAAATTCTATCGAAGGTGTCTCAGAAAAAGATGAGTGAGGCCGTTGAGGATGAATTTCGTCTCACGAAACAGCAAGCTCTTTCGTTCGCCGCAATGATGTGCCTGAGTCTGATGGCTGCACTTGATGGGTCTTCGATCTCTGTTACTCTACCGGTGAGCAATTTGCCCTGCCAAGTTACTAGTCATGCTTATACGATCGGTAGAGAATCGCGAATGAGTTGAATGCTTCGGCGATCGAGGCTTTCTGGACGGGGACTTCATACCTGTTATGTTCTGCAAGTAAGTGTGAGGTAGTGACTCGAAAATGACCTAGCAGGGTTGACAAGACCAGCTTTCCAGCCAATATTTGGGTCTCTATCTGAGATTTTTGGCCGCCGATTCTTCATTCATTTGGCCATTGTCTTCTTCTTCGTGGGCGCTCTTCTGGCAGGCACGGCGAACAGTGTGTTCCGTCTCCTCCTCGGCCGTGCCTTGCAAGGGGTGGGAGGTGGTGGCCTCATTACATTGACGGGTGTGATCATTGCAGACTTTGTGCCTTTGAAAAAGCGTGCAAAGTATTTCGGCATTCTTAGTGCCATGTGGGCTCTAGGCTCTGTCATTGGGCCGGTCATTGGTGGATGCTTTGCAGAGAGGTCAACCTGGGTAATAGAAGAAGAAGAAAGTTCGAAGCACTCATTTGGCTGACACTATGTGTAGCGTTGGATCTTCTATATCAACTTCCCGTTCATTGGCATTGCGGCTGCTGTCCTGGTGTTTTATTTCCCACCTTCACGCGTCACCGACAATTGGTGGACTCTGCTCAGGCAAGTTGACTACTTAGGCATGATTCTATTCGTCACGAGCATCAGCTCTTTTTTGATTCCCCTTTCCTGGGGTGGGATCATGTACCCCTGGAGTTCATGGCACACCTTAGTTCCATTGATAATCGGGGTTCTAGGTCTTGTGGCTTTTGCAGTCTACGAGATTCGCTGTGCCTTGAATCCACTGATTCCTCCAGCTCTGTTCCGAGATCAGTCCACGACTATCTCCCTAGGTGGGTTCTTCACCCTCGGTCTCTTGCTTTGGTGTGGACTGTACTATCTCCCACTTTACTACGAGGCAGTACAGGGATACAACCCCATTATCACCGGTGTGGCCCTATTCCCTGCTACATTAACTGTCGCTCCCGTCGCCGCAGTCACGGGAATTTGCATATCTGCCACCGGTGGGTATCGATGGGCGATATGGGGAGGTTGGGCACTATCAACCCTGGGCTTCGGACTACTCTGTCTTCTTCGCGTGAATACAAGTATCCCTGCCTGGATCTTCCTCGACCTAGTATCTGGAATAGGGCTCGGTATGGTTGTACCCGCTATGGCATTTGCAGTTCAGGCCTCGGCAAAACCACATCTCGTACCCTTGGCCATTACCCTTTCCACGTTCTTCCGCAGCTTTGGGCAGTCCGTGGGAGTTGCTATCGGCGGCGCCATCTTCGAGAATCGTTTAAAAGTGACACTATCATCTACTCCACAGCTCACCGAGCTGGCCAGTCAATATAGCCGCGATGTCTTTGGCGTGATCGCATTGCTGCATAATACGGACGAAACGACCATCCACGAGATTCAATCAGCTTATGTAGACAGCTTGCGCATTGTGTGGGCGTTTGGTTGTGCCATCTCGGGCGTTTCTTTCGCCGTAAGTCTGTGGGTCAGGGCCCACCGACTTGAATAGACTGCATGGCTCTACGCGCTGGGGCCTAAGGCCTCATTGCAGATCTGAGGTGGACTAGTATCACACCTGAGTAAAGTTCAAAATTGTGATCCAGGGCCCCGTGTCTTGCACTGTGAATAGCAAACAGCCCATTACCGAGATCTTAAAGTGCAGAAGTTTTCATATTGGCCCACATATCTCAACGCTGAATGAAGCACCCTGGGAGCCAGAGGAACGTTCCCCGTTTCTAGGCAACTCTTCCACTACTCAGAAGCTGGCCATGTCCTCTACTGTCTCACGATTCCCCACCGAAGCCTCAACTGGCCCAGAAAAGTCACCCATTTGACGGAGAGCTGGTTAAATGGACCATCCAGCAAGAAGACTTTGAATCGACCTCGGCTTGGCGGACAATCATACACGATTTTGGGAGAATGATGGAGATCTGTAACTTGAAGTTGCAGCGATTGGAGACGACCGGTTTGGGATTTTGGGAACAACAAGCTATAGAGCTGGAGTCTTGTGCGCAGGTCAACACAGAGCGCCCGATGGGTTTTTCGTCGGCTAAACCGTTGTCAAAAAGGCAAGTCTCGCCAGCGTATGGCATGAGGGATAGGAATTCGAAAAGGGCCCGATTCACGCCGATGGGTAGATCGTCCATGCGTCGTAGGGGTCCCAATATTCTGGATTTGACAACCAATGAAGGAGTCTTTACATCAATGGCAACCATATCCCTTCGTGTGATCTGGACTGGTTTCAATGCGGAATTCGTACCCGCTCTACTAGAGGTCAAGTTCATAGAAATAATGTCTAGTCAAAAGAACTTGAGGATAAACTCGGCTTGGGATGGTCGTCCTTCGGCTTATTTTGTGCTGTGTGGGTAGCTAATGTTCTACATTTCCTCGGCGGTGCTACGATAGTACAGAAAATTCAAGTCTACTCTTTATTCACATTCATATCTATTCTATACAATACGTATAATTACTACTGGTTAATGCCGCTCAAGTGCATCCCTCATCTTCCATATCTTCTGAGAGAAGCTCGAAAGGTCGTTTTCAGCCACGAGAAACTTTTCTTCCGAGGATAACGAATATGAAGATCGGGTTTGTCGCTGGTATTGGTTAGAATATCCAGCAGCAGCCATCTGAGTATACATATAACATTAACATGTCAAATTACTTCAACTTATGTACACGGATATTCATCAACCTCTCGTTTGAACTCGTTATAGCCCGGGAGTATGGGCTATAAAGGGAATATAAAGCGATCCAACCTAGCTCCCTCTAGAAGAATGCTCCCTTTCCAAGTGAGCTTACGAATAGATACAGGCAACCGTGGTTCGGTCGTGGAGGCGCCAGCTTGTCAGTCCTCGCACGACCAATCTTCCTCGCAAAGATCAGTTTTAGACATCAACTATCCCTCTTTGCTAGGAGAGGTTCAAAATCTCGCTGCGCCGGTCTAGTGCGATCCTAATTTACTGACAAATAAAGTATAAGCCGTAGTATAGATCTAACCTAAAAACCTCGACTGGGTCTGGATTCATTTCAAATAAATCAGCAGCCACGAGTAGGACATCTAGTGGAAAATAAACTATGCTTCATTTTTAATATCTTCTACGGCGATCCAACTCAACAGGAAGAAATGCGACATCATCCGTGACATTAAGATACGACCGTCTATTACCACCCTCGTCAATTTCACCTGACCAGAAAACGACCGTTCAGGTAGTTAGGAATACGAGATGCGTCCGTGCCCATGATCCAGTACCTTGTTAATGAGATTAAGAGGTGTTATAAAGCCAATGGAGCAACCCAAAAGCCTCTCGGCCGTGCGTTGGCAGACCAACTGCGGGTGAAACGTCAGCATTGCCACGTTGTATTTCTTTGAAACTACTCCGTAGGTTATTCCAATACATTTGTCGTTGTTAACCAACAACTCACATTACTTTTCCCAATCTGGGGCGGATATAATTAGGGTCGAGGTGAGACAGGTGACTTCCGAAACCAGTAACTGCCACATGATAACTCTAGACCCTAGACACGGTTGGAGATGGAGAGATGGAGACGTGGTCTGATGGATCTGAGATCGCCACCGGACTAAATTTCCATAATACCAGGTGGAGCTTAAGATTAGTGATCAGGTTTCCCCTTGGAATTTTAACTTGAAAGGGAGCAGCTTCTGCGGATTTAGCCGAGGTAGATCCATTCACAAGACAAACGGTTGTTGCCCATGAGAACAGGAGAACAAGGGATGTAAAAGACCCTTGAACAGCGCACACCGGACCGTCGTCACACATCAGGTATGTATACAAGGGTCAGGACAAATCAGAATAAAGATATTCTAATCGTCGGTTGAAGATCTCAATGTTTCGTTATCGAGTCGCATACACTCCGCGGTCCCCGATCGGTAAGTCGGCTTACCGCAAGGGGTAAAAGCCTCGGTAACTCTTCTCTGTAATGAGGTTCCCATGATTGGCGTACCTGTATAAAACTATTAGAGAATAGCATACCTTTCCCCGCAAAAAGAGTTTTAGTTCTTCCCCCAGAAACAACTCCGGGCAAGAAAAAAAAGACAGAATCGCCATGTCGAAAACATTCTCGCGCGCCGAGGTCGCCAAACACGCCTCCGAAGACTCCGTCTGGTGCATCATCGATCACCGCGTCTACGACCTCACAGATTTCCTCGACGCCCACCCCGGCGGTAGTGTCGTCCTCGCCCAGGTCGCCGGCAAAGATGCGACCGCCGAATTCTACAACCTTCACCGTCAAGAGGTCCTCGAGAAATACCGTGATGAGCTCTGCATCGGGACCGTAGAGGGCGAAACCCCCGAGATTGCCCCCCGCGAACCCGGCAGCCTCAGTGAAGTCCCCTATGCCGAGCCCCTCTGGCTGCGTCCGGATTTCAAGAACCCCTACTATAAGGAGAGCCATCGTCGGTTGCAGCGCGCCGTGCGCGAGTTCACCGATCGTTATATCTACCCCGAAGCGCAGGAGAAGGAGAAGGATGGCACATATATCAGCCAGGAGTTGATCGATCGCATGGCGGAGGCTGGTATTCTGGCTATGCGCTTGGGCCCCGGAAAGCATTTGCATGGTCGCAAGTTGCTGGGTGGTGCTGTTGATGGAAAGGAGTTCGACTATCTGCATGATTTGATCATTTCGCAGGAGCTGAGCCGAGCGAACGCCAGAGGTAAGTTTACTCTTCGGGATTTTTGCGGTCATGGTGAGGTATCGGGTACTAACGGTTGGCAGGCTTCTCGGACGGAAACATGGCTGGTATGGCGATCAGTTTGACCGCTGTTCAGCAGTGGTTGCGCAATGTCCCTCTTCGCAACCAGATCACCGACGAGGTTCTGTCGGGCAGAAAGAAGATGTGTCTTGCCATCACCGAAGCTTTCGCCGGTAGTGACGTGGCTGGACTGCGCACCACGGCGACAAAGACTCCAGATGGCAAGCACTACATTATCAACGGCACCAAGTACGGTCCCTGCCATTTACTGAGTCACAACAATGCTAACCATCCCGCAGGAAGTGGATCACTAACGGCATGTTCGCCGACTACTTCGTTGTGGGCTGCAAGACCGAGAAGGGCTTCTCGGTGATTCTGGTCCCCCGCGGCGAGGGCGTCGAGACTAAGCTGATCAAGACCTCCTACTCGACCGCCGCCGGTACGGCATACATTCAGTTCGAGAACGTCAAGGTCCCTGTCGAGAACCTCCTGGGTGAGGAACACAAGGGCTTCATCGTCATCATGAGCAACTTCAACCACGAACGTTTCATGATGGCCTGTGGCACCATCCGCATGGCCATGACGGTTGTTGAGGAGTGCATGAAATGGTGCAACCAACGTATTGTCTTCGGCAAGAAGCTGATTGAACAACCTGTCATGCGACAAAAGTAATGACCCCCCCCCCTTCAATCCCTCTTCGGAAAGAATCAAATGCTAATCATAGGCAGACTCGCCCGAATGATCTCTCTCTGCGAATCCAACCAAGCTTGGCTGGAATCCATCGCTTACCAGATGTGCAACATGACCTACAAGGAACAAGCGACTCATCTGGGTGGCCCCATCGGCCTGCTCAAATCGCACGCAACCCGCGCCGCGCAGGAGATCGCTGAGCAAGCGACAAACATCTTCGGCGGTCGTGGTCTGACCCAGACTGGCATGGGCAAGGTCATCGAGATGTTCCATCGCACGTACAAGTTCGACGCGATCTTGGGTGGAACAGAGGAGATTCTGGCCGATTTGGGCGTGCGACAGGCTATGAAGAAGTTCCCTAAAGCGATGTTGTAAAATATGTACTTCAGGATTTAGATACCATAAAATTTCGTTATGTCGTGAGATACGGCTTTTCTAGCTTTTCCTATCCCTATGCCTGCACGAGCCTGGTAGAATATCACTAGTTGTTGTTCCCTTTATCATGGTGGGTCAAACACGCCAGCGCATTGCAAGCAACGGTTCTATTTTATCGCGCTACCCATAGCTCGACTCGACGGAATGATATAGTCGTGAAACCGTTCCCTTATACAAATACCAACAAACGCCCATTTCTTGCTTGAAACCTCCTCCTTCCCATCATTGATTCGACTGCTGCTCCGGATCCATACTCGTCTCGATTTTCCTAATCACCCGTGCCGGATTTCCAGCAACGAAGTGAAAGGGTGGCACATCCTAGTGAGAATTTAGCATCCTACCAAAAGAATGACGAGAAAGAAAAAGAAAGACATACCCTGGTAACAACACTCCCAGCACCAACCGTACTCCCCCGTCCAATCCTAACACCCGCCAAAATAATCACACTCCCGCCAATCCAAACATCATCCTCAATATGCACTTCCTTCCCCGCCTCCGGGCCCTCGAGCCCGCGTCGCACAGCAGGGTCCATCGGGTGCGTGGCACCGTAGATACTAACATTCGGGCCGAAGAGGACGCGCTCCCCGATTGTCACAAGACAGGTATCCAGGACGATCAAGTTGAAGTTGAGGAATGTCCCTTTTCCAACCCTGAAATTGAGACCGTGGTCGACTGAGATTGGGGGGTCAACGACGGGGTCTGTATCTTTGAATTGGTCTTCGTCTTCTTTGGCATCGGCGAGAGGGGGTGGGAGAGGACGGGTATCTCCAATTATACTAGATATCTATTGGTATATATCGCAGAAATGAGAGATCAAAGAAGCATACTCTCTCCATAGTTCCACCCTGCGTCGTCTAGATACTTGTCCGGCTTCGTTGAACCGTTGACATGCTAATTTGCATCGTTCGCGGTTGGCCTGTAGATCCTCGTCCCAGGCCCAGTATAGCTCGCCATTCAGCATCTTCTGCCATTCTTTGGAGGTGGCCATTGTGACTGTATAATTCCGGGGGTATAGAGGTGTTGGTGATGAGAGTCAAGGTTTATCTAACGCAAGGAAGTCCTGATATTTATATTCCGCAGAGGGTACTCCAGGTCCGCCTTGAATGGGACTTTGCGGGGTTGGAAGAATTGCTGGAATTGGCAGTGCATGCAGGTTGAAGATTTTACCGAATTAGGAAAGTAAGGCAGTCAGTTGGAGTTTAGCGTAGCGATCGATCTAACCTTAAACAAACTAGTTTGAAGCCCTGTGGTTCTTGGCGCTATTGGCACTTTTGCTTTCTTTACTTAAATGAGTATCTTGTAACTAAATCCATGTGGCGATGACCCTCATCTGACCTTCGTTCTCACGAGTCCATCGTATTTTCTGTAACGGGACCTCTTGCTGCTGGAGACTCGGCTGGCTTTACATGATGGCATCCCAGGAAACCAAGGTATATAAATCAGTGGAACGCCTGGTCTACCTTGAACCTAAACGCATACCTTGACTCAACCACCCGACGGTTTCATATAGCCATGTCTGTACCATCATTGACAGTGTCATCAAATAACTTTCCATGCGCCGCGGCGCTGGTCAATGTCTCCAGACCACCCCATGGTACCTTTGAATGTCATGCTCGTTACAGCCCACCTCGGGACTTCACGCAAGCATTATACATTCCTCGTCATGACTCAATGACTTCCCATCTCCCTATCTATAATGTTGCCGAGAGCTATCGGGATTGCATTAGAGATACGGTCTTTGGTAGCTATCTCCACTCGGTCAAACTGAGTTATATGGACAAGCCTCGGGGTGACGACATGAACGCCCGGGTGGAATATCTGGTCGACGCCAGCAAAACGGAAGAAGAAGCTGTGGAACTGCAAGTTCAGCGCAGAAGCTTGAGCCAGAGCGACGACGTCAAAGCCAATGCGTGGGTGCTGTCCTTTGTTTTTCAGAGAATGCCAACGCTAACCTTGCTAGTCTAATTGCCACTGGTAGCGCCGAATTCTTTCTTGTGACCGATCAGGGCGAACACGCCAGTGGTCCGATGACAGCATCCTTTCCCATCGAACCAAGCGTGAGAGGAGAATACAGGATTCCGCACCCTTATTTCACTTGGCGTCTCCCGGGCCACAAAGAGAAGCCCGGCAAGTTGGTCCAATGGCAAGTCCACCCAGGGCCAAACAGCCTGTTCCGCTACACTTTGGTCAATCTTGATGAACCTGAGATACTCGCAATTTATATCCATGTTGGCATTGTGGTGTGGCTACCTACAGACTTCAGCGAGGGTGTGCTCTTGCTCCCTGAAAGTGGTGGGCAGGAGCAGGAAGCCGTTGTGATCGCGAGCTTATTGGCGATGCTGCAACGGTTACGCGAAGAGAAATCAATGCGCCCGATCAGGGACAGCTCAACTTCAAACTTAGCGAGGAGCTTGTTTCCAAACTGCGCCTGCATTAACCACACGGCTGAGGGTATGAAAACCTCAACATGCGACTAAGAATATACGAGAGATATGTATGTTAGCCATGAGGATTACGGCCTCCGTCAACAGCTTCTGTGCCTTATATTCAATTTCCTGCTTCTTTGTTATTTTTATTTCTCGTTTCTAGTTTTCCTTTTGTTCACTTGTCTTGTATACTATGGTACGGCGCGCATTATCATCAAGAGATTCCAATATCCTCTCGCTTCCGGCAGCGTCGTTTATCTCAGGATATAACAACTAATTTATGTTTTTAAATGATAAGATAGTCATGTTGTCGTGCAATTCCAGGACAGTGAGTCTGAGAAACGTTAGTGGGACTCGAGGAAGCGGATCTTGAAAGTAGACAACTTACAAAGCTTGTCCACGAGATATTTCTATCATCGTCAGGTGTTTGAGCAGCGCGAGCAGCCCATACCTTTTTGAGAAGGTCTCGAGGCACTGGGTTGCGAACCTCGGATCTCTTTTCAATCTCTTCGAATCGGGATAGAATGTAATACTGTGAATGTGGCGCAAGGGAGTCGGCTCCTGCCATGAAGAGAGGTAAAATGAGCAGTTCGACCAAGGGACAGTCCGAAGGTATGGTGGCGGTTGTATCTAAAATCCGAGTCACACAGTCTTGTATCTCCGGGCTTTTCGCCGGACGAAGATCGTCTAGTAAGCGGAGGATACGTAGTATGCATGCGAACCGGAAAGCCTCCGCCACGGCCAGCCAACGAGGGTCACTACTAGGGTATATCTTCTCTTTGCTATCCCATGAGTATAGCTTGTGCTTGGCCACGAGCATAGCTATCTGATATTCATCCCATGTAAGCCACCCCAATGTGTGCTCTTTGGATTTTTCCAGAATACTACCAATAATCAGGAACACTTCCCGAGGACATCCGTTTACCATCTCGAATGTGTTTTCACTTGCACACGCAACCAGTTCTCGGATATCTTGAGAGAAGCAGAGGCGTTCTGGACCCGCAAAAGCACGGATAATATCAAGCCTTCAAGGAATTAGTACGTATCGAAACATTGGGCTGTCCAATTACCCTACCAGGCGAGGTTGCCCAGAAAGAACACGGCCCGCTGACGGTGACCGCTTAGTCCCTCAGAAATCAATAACCGCTTGCAGACAGACATAGCTCCCGTTACATGGATTCCGTGAGTCGAAATTCCGGATTCAGCTATCTGTATGAGACGGTCAGGCTCTCATAATGGAAGGGTACGGCTCTCTGCCCTCAACCACATACTTACATCATGGAGCAATAGAATCTGAATGATGGCAAGAACGGCATCTTGCTCGTCCTCCAGCAAAGTTGATGCTTGGCTTCTACGGATCTCTTCACTGAGAGCCCGTATAGCTTTCATGCGATATTCTACTGCAGTGGCTTCGTGCATCGTTTGGTTCCCCGTCAATTGCCCGAGATGTGAAGCGGAAAAGCCAAGCACAGCGTAGAGTAACCCAATTTGCTTTCGGGCTAAGGGAAGAATATATAATCGATACGGGTTGTCGCTCTCATTACCAATCTCCGAGATCTGATGGGGGCATATAAACTCGTCATCTGGGTGGGGTCATTACCATGTTTGTGAAGAATTCACGGGCAAAGATTACACTTACAATGAGTGAGAAGTGTCTTGGTTTCAGGCAATCTAAGTATCTCTGCGATGTCGTTGGGTATCTCTTGCGTATCCACATCGGGTTTGTCCGAGCGTGGCGGCGGGTGAGCTTCTTCCGGGGGTGTCGGAGCTGCATTTGCAGTTCCTGGAGTTTGCTGCTGACGGATGGCTTGCTCCATATTTCCCCTATCCACCGCATTTCGAGGTCTTTGAGTACTCACCGGTATCCGGGCGCCTTTCCATTTTCCTCGACTAGCAATACCACAAAATCTGAACTGCTCCGGATACCCTCCACATACTAGACCCTTTGATATGCAGCGCTGACAATTGGGGCGCGCACGATCGCACTTTCGACACTTCTCCCTGCATGTCAAGCATGCAGGCCCTACGTTGTAGTATTATGTCAGGCTGATCCTTTGGACAGAGAACTACTGTCACGTACCGGCCCGGGACATTTCCACCAATCTACCTGGATATGTGATTGGACGACATCACCCAGAGCATGCTTCGCCAAGTGGAGTTCGTGAAAAGTTCGGACACATATCGTGCAAGGTCTGTTACCCGATGAGTTCGTGATAGGCCGAGATCACATGCTGGCCGTTTTGCCTCATTGGGTATTTTGTGGGGCCGCCAATCAATTGACTCTTGTTGGCATCAGATAGTAGATGCTTAAGTAGAGCCTCGATTAACGGGAGCTATGATTTTGTATGGTTTTTCTGAGTACTTTTGGACATGCTGGCGAAATAGCTTCAAGCTGTTACTCCATGGTGTTCACTATTTCAGTTTCAATGGACAACTCGTGTTCCATCGGTCTTGGCTGGGGAGGGGTAGATAAATGAATAACACCATCAGTATGGAGATTAACTCGTTATAGGAGCTTAGTCCACTGCTCATATCATGGAATAGTGCTTGGATATTGCGTAACCTTTCGGATCTTGGAAAAGAGTGTATGTCTGGTCTAGATCGAGGAATAGATATCCAAGTACTAGTATGTACCTCTTGTGGCCCGCCGCGACAGATAGACCTTACTGCCTCGGGCTTAGCGCGGGCGTAGAATCTACTTATCAACACGTGAAGGCTGCGATAAGCCAAGAGCGGTTCTGCCTTCCCACATCATCGCGACCTCATATATCTACCCAGCAGCTTCTACAGCTTTTAAACCAACGAATACTCAATATGGCCGGAAATATAGACGTCTTACGGGCCGAGAATGTTCTGGACCTTGCCCAGAAGGCTCTACGGGGAGACGGAAATGTCGGGTACAGTCTCAAGACTCCTTACGAAGCGGTTGCTCTCATCGGCCATGCATGTATGCTGGCCGTCAACTTCCGTCTTGTGGGCCTTGGCGAAGAGCACACGATAGGTTTGTGTTTTTCGGCTTATTCTTATGCTCTTACTTGCCTTGATTTCTCTGCTCCTTGCTGATATTTGGGGACCACCAGAAGGCTCATCGGACAGTCCATCCCTTCCACCAGGATGGAATGCAAACGATACCTTCTCCTTCCGTTACGCTCATTCGCAGTCTTCAATGCAGTATCTGCTCAAAGTCAGCCGGATAGGCAACAATGCCCTTGTTTTTGCCCTAGCACTGGGAGATGACAGAACCACTTCCTTTGACCTTCCGGCCAAAGACTTCATTTCTGCGTCGTCTTTGCCTGTTTCATCATCATCAACCGAGTCAAACGCCACACTCAGTGAAGTATTCATATCTACACCGCGCTTGACCGATTTGATTGGGCTATTCAAAATAAACGTGGTCCAAAAACTCGCTCCTGGTCTATATAAGGAAGGATATGAGGCCACAAGTCAGTCAGTACGTGAACAGCCACAAGAGAGACCCCCGCGACGCGACCCATTACGAGATGATCCACTCCCACAGCCCGCGCGCCCATATCCATTTGACGACCCCCTAGCGACAGGGCCTCGGCGACCAGTTCCTCCGGGAGACTTTGCACCACCCGGATTCGAGGATGAGTACGAAATCCAGAGACCGCCTCGCGGATTTCCTCTCGGCATGGGAGGCAGAAACCCGCTTAATATCGGAGATCGGGATCTGTATCCTCCTGGACTAGGTCCTCATGACCCTCTCAGAGGAGGCATTGGGCCAGGACTTAACGGAGGCGGAGGTGGAGGTATGCACCCTACTTTTGATGATCCTCTATTTGGCGGCCCGCAAGGGGGAGGATATGATCCGCAGGCACCGCCTGGGGCTCGATATGATCCTGTCGGGCCAGGATCAGGAGCGCCTTTCGGGCGAGGACGCGGGCCCTCCGGAGGACGTGGCACTGGCGGAGGCGGATTTGGCGGGTTTGGGTTTGGCGGTGACATCATCTAAGCGCGCGGTTAAGCTCCTTGTAGCTGTCGGTCTAACTTAGTCGGGCAGAAACAGATTCTACGACATGATGACAGATTGGGAGACAATAGTTGGCCCCGGTAATGACTTTGTTACGAAGGATTATGTATTTTAATGGTACAGATAACTGAATACTATCTCCGTCGCACGGTTGTGCAAAAGCCTGGACCACTTCGTAATTTTGCGCAAGTAGAGGTAGAGATTTCCAGATGTGGCGGGGTTGGCGATGCTTTGGAGATCCTGGGGGAGGTGTGGCTGGTGGCTTGCGGCCTGAGTGCGGTGTGGCGCACGGACCAACCAGCGCGCAGAGAGGCAGCGACCAAACCTGCACGGCCAGCACCAAACCTCAGTCCAAACCTCCCTTCCACCCTTCCTCCTTCCCCTCCAACCCCCATTATCAACCTCATCCCCATCTACACAACCACCGCCGTCGCAATCGGTGCTTGTCCTATTAGAATTTATTCCTGTTTTCCAATTCTGTTGTTCCTTTAATTTCTTGTATTTTCCTCTTACACGTCACCCTCACCGACAGCCTCACGAGACCCTCCCACTCTCAGTGTTCCGCCCCTCCTCACCCCCAACGATCCGAGCATCCTCCCCCTTTACGCAGTGTCTGGCATCACTCTAAATGGACAACAATATGGAAATCGATACCGCGCGGTCCCCCGAGCCCCACCGCCTGTCGCCGACGTCTGACCCTGGGTCGATACCGACACTGGACGGATGGATTGAAAATTTGATGACCTGCAAGCAACTAGCGGAGGAAGACGTGCGGAGACTGTGTGATCGGGTGTGTTGCTGTCCAGGGTTTACAGACTTTGGTGCGGGTTGTGGGTGTGACTAATGTTGGGATACAGGCAAGAGAGGTGTTGCAGGAAGAATCCAATGTGCAACCAGTTGTACGTGCTTTTGTTTTGATTTTGTGTTGACTGCCTTCCCTTCATCGCGAGCTGAGCGACGCGACCGGACGGATGTTGACTTGGCAATTACAGAAATGCCCAGTGACTGTGTGCGGTGATATACACGGCCAGTTTCACGACCTAATGGAGCTCTTCCGCATCGGAGGCCCGAATCCAGACACAAACTATCTGTTTATGGGTACGTTCCCGTGTCGGGGGTCTTTGGCTGGTCCCTCTAACCATCCTTGCCTTTGCTAGGTGACTATGTCGACCGTGGTTATTACTCCGTAGAGACCGTCACCCTCCTTGTTTGCCTTAAAATCCGTTACCCCCAGCGTATCACCATCCTCCGTGGAAACCACGAGTCCCGCCAGATTACTCAAGTATATGGATTTTACGACGAGTGCTTGCGTAAATATGGCAACGCCAACGTCTGGAAATACTTCACTGATCTTTTCGATTACCTACCCCTCACCGCGCTCATCGAAAACCAGATCTTCTGCCTCCACGGCGGCCTGAGTCCGTCGATCGACACGCTTGACAACATTCGGTCCCTGGATCGGATCCAGGAGGTCCCCCACGAGGGACCGATGTGTGACCTGCTGTGGAGTGACCCCGACGACCGATGTGGATGGGGAATCTCGCCCCGTGGTGCTGGATACACCTTCGGGCAGGATATTTCGGAAGCATTTAATCATAACAACGGCTTGACTCTGGTTGCACGAGCACATCAGCTTGTAATGGAGGGATATAATTGGTCGCAGGATCGGAACGTGGTCACAATTTTCTCCGGTAGGTGCCCCCCGGCCATGATGCGTCGCCGCAGGGCCATCGCTAATACGCGTTCCAGCGCCGAATTATTGCTACCGCTGCGGTAACCAAGCCGCGATTATGGAGATTGATGAGCATCTGAAGTATACATTGTATGTGACATCCTCCTCTAATTTACCTTTTTTTTTTTTCTTGTTACTAACCGTTGATCGTTCCGCAGCCTACAATTCGATCCCTGCCCCCGTGCAGGCGAGCCAATGGTCTCGAGGCGCACGCCCGACTATTTCCTGTGATCGAATGTGATAGACTTCTCACCTCTGGCAAGATGAGGTTCTCCGACCCTTCGAGAGGGCTCCTGGGATTTGGAATTGCAGACGCGACGGTCTGCCTAGATAATTGTATGTCTGTTTTCTGGGCCGTGTTGATACCATTCATGAAAATAAAAAGACATTCGCAAGAGTTTTGAATTTTCTCCTGCGTTTTGCGGTGGCTCTCTGTCTCAGCAGAGTAATGGGGGGGGGGTTTTTCCGGGCAGCTTTCTTGGATACCGGCGGTTATGGGTTGATGCTAGAACTTTTACCAGATACACCGCATTATGAACCGCAAGGGTGGATCTTTGTGGATTACGTTTGTCCTCTAGAAATCACCGGGATGGTGGACCATAATGAATTCCATTGCGATGGTTCCATTTCACAATCGTAGCGGAGCGCACATGGTCACGTGCACCTCTGACACGGGGATGGAGTCCCTCCGGCTCATGTGATTTCTATACTCTGCCTGCCTTTTCTGGCTCCTTTCCGCAAACTATGTACTCTGCAGGGTAAACGTCGGCCGCTTACCACTGTCATTAATCTGATACACCCATGAATACTAGGATTGATAAACCAGTCTCACCTCACCGCGCCGAAGAAACGCCAAGAAAAAGGCTGTCGCGCTGGGCTCTAGCCTGAAAGAGCAGCTCCTCCTTAACTTTACTAGTCGTCGTCAATCCCACTACTAGTAAATGTTCCACATCAACAACCCCCACCTGCATCTCGCCCCCCCCCCAAACAAAAGAACTCCGCCACATACTAAGTACTAGTACTACTACACTCGACAAAAGACCCCAACCGCCACATCATGCAAAGAAAGACACATGGATTGCTGCACACTCATGCACCTCTAAAATAAATACAACAATCAAACAAAAACCCAAATCATACAATTCGCTGAACCCCGCTCCAATCAATATTGCTCAAACAAACAGATAAACAAACAAAACAAAAGGCTGCATTGCATGCATCATAAGTAACTCAAAGCAAACCCCCAATTCACACCCTCAACCCACTGGCCTTCTTCGCCAAAAGCGCCTCCACCTCGTCCTTGTGCTGCGAGAAGTTGTCCACCAGACTGTCCCACATGGCCGGCTCATGCTCGTGCCGCTTCGGGCTGTTCCACGCGTAGTCGGTGATGGTGAAGGCGCGGGAAGACTCGAACATGATGGCGATGGATGCCTCCGAGATGCGCATGACCGGTGGGGGGGCCTCGGACGCGGCTTTGAATTCTTCGTAGGCGACGCCGTGGGGGACCACTTTAATTTTTTTTTGGCGTAGGTTAGCGGTGGGGTGGTCTCCCTTTTATTTGTCTCTCTCTCTCTCTCTCTCTCTCTCTCTCTCT